>NC_135719.1:8486285-8818108 GCF_964656455.1 Halichoerus grypus
TTACCAAAGTATTAGCCAGCTAAAGAGTGTTTACAAAATTGGGAGAAGGCATGTGGGTAATCTCAAGGGAAAGGCATTTCCTGGCTTACACAGCCTAGAGGTCATGTTCTGTTTATCTATGAATATGGTATATAGGACTTCAGTTGAACACCAGGGATAAAGGCCAATTACCATAAAGATGGCTATTATTGGGTGTTTGCCAGTTTTATTCAAAGTTGAATGCTGGTTTTCTGGAAAAGCCTGATTCCACCGGAGATCAGCAGGCTGACTGACAATGCCAAGCAGTTCTGAGATTTTAGGAACTCCTGGGTGTGGAGCTGGTTATCTGAAAGGAATCTCTGGGCACTGCTCTCATATAATTTGTGACTTTTTACACTGGGAACTTTTCACTCCTGGGTATCGATGTTACTTAGATGCCTCTCCCTAAGTTGGGGGCCACACAAGCAGAGGTAGTAAAAATTCATGGATGGAGTCAAATACCAATCTGAGTTGGTATTTGAGGAATGTGATCAGTTGCCAGGATTATGACACTCGACTTTTCCACTTTGTGTATTGTCCAGAGACCCAAGAAGAGGTAGTGTAAAACTCCTTCTTTGATCATGATATTTATATTATTTTTGTCCAGAGCCACAAACGGTAGACCTTAAAGGACTATCTCAACATATGGTCCTCCCCACTCAAAAAATGCTAGACCATGTTTCCCTACTACCACTATCTACATCAGATATTTTCCTATTAAGAAAATGGCTCAAGACCTGCTCTGAGGACACTGAAGAGAGGTAAATAAAAATTATATAAGAAAGAGCATAAGTGAATGGTGGAATGGACAGGAGGGAATTGCAGACATTGGGAAAAAATTGTAAATAACTCATAAATTAACACAGGTAAAATGGACATCCAGTTGGGGCGCCTGGGTGGCTCAGATGGTTAAGCGTCTGCCTTCGGCTCAGGTCATGATCCCAGGGTCCTGGGATCGAGCCCCACATTGGGCTCCTGGCTCGGCGGGGAGCCTGCTTCTCCCTCTCCCTCTGCCTCTCTCCCTGCTCATGCTCTCTCTCTCCCTCTCTGTATCTCTGTGTCTCAAGTGAATAAATAAAACCTTTTAAAAAAAATGGACATCCAGCAACTCCTATTATAAAAATAAACAGGTAAAATATAAGTGAAGCTTTATTACTTAAATTCAGTTCATTCCAATGAAATAACTTTATTGCCGAATAAAACTGTGGTTAGAGGAGGCTGAATGAAAGAGATAGAAAGGCACATTCTAAATTGTCAAAAGAAGGCTGTAATTCTCACAGGCGCACATAAAACATTGAGTGATAGAACACACTTGTCGTTAAGACTGACACCTTCTTCCACGTTTGTAAGATTCCATAACACAGTACCATGTCATAGAGCAGAAGCAGTGAAGCAAACCAGCCCTTCCACATTAGCTGAATAACTGCTCCCTTCCGTATTAGCTGAATAATCTCAGGTAAGCGGCTTTACATCTCTGAGCCTCAAGGAAAACCAGATTTATGGTCAGGATTGATACAGACTGAAACTGGGCTGGGAAAATCTTTGTACAAACAAAACGTGTCTTGGACCAGGCCCTCCCTCATCCTCCCGCGTGAGCTATGTGCTTTCCCTGTCTTAGCTTCTCCCTGTCCCTCTGCTCTCCATCTCTCTCCCTCCCTCTGCCAACAGAAGGGCTCAACATCTTTATACCTCCAGTTTGCATATCGTTCTTTGTGATCTCAATTTTGCCTTGTGACTTTTCGAAACCTCTGTTCCCTGAGCTAATGAAATCATCATCTTAATACTCTTAGTTTAAAAGGCTCATACAGGGATCTGATTGACCTAGCTCATCCTTTTTTTGCTTTTTAGATTTTCCTTATTTCCTGAGATATAACCTACATAGAATAAAGCACATAAATTTTAACTGCCCCGTGTGTGTGTGTGTGTGTGTGTGTGTGTGTGTGTGTGGCTGTATTTGCTGTCCTTGAAGTAGTAACACACTTTGGTCTAACGATGTCAATGAGAAGGTGGGGTCATGTAATACCCAATATTGCACTCTAGGTTCGTATTTCCACCAGTTTCTTTGAGAGGAGCGATGCCCTACAGGTCTCTGATAGGCAGGTAGAAACATGATTAAAATTTCTAGTGCATTTGTATGTGGGAATTTTTTTTTTTCAGCAGCTGCTACCGATTGATTATCAACCTATTATAATATCGATCCTTCAACTATTTATTATAGCCTTCTGCCTGATCTTGTCTAAAATAACTTTTCTTATTATATATACATTAAGCCCCTTGAGTCATAAGGAAGAGGGACTCTTGGTTTATCTCACACAGTTTGTTATAATAATATACGACCAGGTTACCTAAACCTCCAAACCTTATTCAGGTCATGTTCTAAAGTTCCAACTAAAGTTCTAAAGACCCAACTGATGCCTTGATGATGCACTAAAATTCTAGTTGCTGTCCCATGGCTTCCAATCCTTCAAACTATTGCTCTGGTGACTTGCTCATTCTTTACCTCTACTTCTATTGTTAGTATGCTTTTGTATAATTTTTCTACACCTGTCTTAAAGTCAAACTCTTCCACAAACAAAAATTTGAGTGGCTTGGAAAGTCACCATCCAGTAGAGGGCGCTCTTGTTGGTGTTAGATGGAGCCTTCATACCAAATAACTTCATAAATCCAAGGAACGCCTACAAACTAACAGAATCTTTTTGGGTCAGGAGTCAAATCCATTGTTTTTAGGGTCATCATGATGTTACAGGGCACAAATATAGCAATCCATGCATATTGAGTCTCTTAGAAAGAGGTTTTGTACATGGCAGCTGTCTAAGCTATTCAGAAAAGGTCATTATAACTGGCAAACATGTTGCTTGGTCTGAAAGGCTCCACATCTAGACAAGTTTCTAGGACCAGAACTAATGGCATTCATTTTGTCATTTTGTTCAGAAAATATTTATATATGGAGGACAAAGTTGGAGGAAATAAAGTCATGGAGATGGATGTTGGCAAGGCAGACCATAGTGAACTCATCCACATTAACTTCTGCAGGAAAAAATGAGAGGATGGGGTAAAGACAAACAAACTTTCTAAAGAGAAGAAAGTGAGAGAGGACAAGGCAAGAGGAGAGAAGCCTGAGAGGAGAGTAAGGGTGGAGAGAAAGTAGAGGAGAAGGAAAGTGGAAAGAAAAGAGGGTAGAAGAAGCGGGTATTAATGTTTTCTTTCCTTATAGGCTAGAGTTCTATTCTCCCTGGTCCAGTGACAGTTGACTCTCCTCTCAAGAAAAGAAGGAAAGCTCCCATCAATGATAAGGAGGCTGTCAGCACCTATTTGGTGGACAGCAACTTAGCCTATATAAGAACAAGGCGCGAGACGGCATGAGCATCTATCTGTGTAACATAGCAAAGCTCTTTACATGTTCCATAATACAAGACAGAGCTTTAGCACTGGAGTACAAGAAAATACTTAGGATTGGTGATAGGAAAAGTTTCCTAAATATTAGTATTATACTACATTTTCTTGAAGGGACCTAATGTCCCTATGTGCTATGATTACACACCATGTCTGTTGGGACAGTGGTTCTTAAAACATGCTCCCTAAGCCAGCAGCATCAGCATGAATGACCTGGGAACCTGTTAGAAATGCAAGTGATTGTGCCCCACCGTAGACTTGTTGAATCAGAACTGCCAGGATTGCGGTTCAGGACCCTGTGTTTTAACAAGTCATCTGGGTGATTTCTGTGTGGCTGAAGTGTAAGAGCCACAGTGTAAGGAAATGCTATGATTCACATTATGCACAGGGAGAATGCCTGGTGCCAGGAGGTGAAGTCAAGTTATCTAGGAAACATATGAATTGTCTGGGTCTGGTTCCTTCACCTCCATAGTTCCCTCTCTACTTGCCAGGCTTCTTCCCACTTGTGAAAGCTAATAGGTTTCAGAGTTATTATGCCTCTCCTTCCTGAAGGGAACAAACCTAGAACCTGTAAAGACTACAGGACTGCTGAGCACCCTCCCCATTCATTATGTTTTCTGGGATCACAATTAGCAGATGAATTGACACAGAGCTTTTCAGTAGAGGAGCCCCTTCAAAGCAAATATCACAACTAACAGGGCTCTATGTCAAAGTAACATGCTGGCCAAAACCCCAATCAATAAGCTCTGAGTACCCTTGCAGTCAAAGTGAACCTTGAAGCATCCTGCTGAGATTATACACCTTTCTACTCTAAATGGGATTATAAGTTCTCCATGTCCTTGCCAGTGAAGACCATTCATTCTGCCATTGGTGTAGAAATTTCCTTTCAGGCAGACTTATGTACAGCACCTACCAGCTTAGCTATCATGGTGCAAACATTTCTGTGTGTGTATGTGTGCATCTATCCATGTGTGTGCACATGTGTGTGTGTGCTTGTATGAACAGCTATTCTGTCTAGGCATTAGATTTAATTTGGGGATTCTATCCCCCTGCTACAATTGTAAAAAAAAATGTGTGCAAATGAAATAAAATAATTGAAATATACTAATGGAGATCCTCTTTTGTATGTGCATATCTAATGAGTATTTTATTTTGATGCATCATCTGGATTGATGGCTCCAGAAAGGTGTAATGACCTAGTGGGGGAAAGTAGAGAATTTGTGTTCCACTCACATGGTTTCAAATCTTGGTTATGCCACTTACAAGCTATAGGACTTAGGGTGGGTTTTTGAACATCTCTAGGCCTCAATGACCTAGTCTGTACAATGAAAGAAACAAAATTTAACCTGAAACTTTACAGGGAGCATTTTATGAGACAGTATGCTGGTAAGCAAACTGAAATTAGAAGCTGCTAAATAATGAATGGTATTATAAAAAGACATGGCCCTGCTCTTGAGGAGCAAATAGTGTTCTTGCTAAGAAATGACAGACACATGTGAAACATCAAACCACAGTAAAAGAGATAAATGGCCAATTAGCAGAGCATGAAAGAATATAGTTAATTGCATAATGAATGCCATAAGAGGTCATAGATGGAGGAACAGAGAAAGCAGGAGTTATGGGAGATTCGGATCTGAAGTAGGTCTTGAAGGGAAGGATGAAGAATAAGAAAAGGTGAGCAGGTGATAACATGAGGCCAGGCTTAGGGGATGGTGGATGGGCCCCTATGGTGAGAAGCTGGCTCTGGGGTCACATGTATTTGAAGATAACCTACATAGGCAGACGGGGGCAGGCTATATTGTAGAAGCACTTGAATGCCAAGCTAATGCATTATATGGACAACTGAAGGAGACTGTCTTTCCAATTCACCTTAATCTGCCCCAAACCCATGCAACCCAACAGATCTAGTTACCCCTTCCACATATTCATTATGTTTTCTGAGTTAGCTGGTGTACAAGCAAGGCAGGGGGGAAGGAAGAGATGGGCACACCACCTCACTACTGACGTTCAGGTCTGCGACAGCCTCACTTTTAGGCCCATGGCTCCCTTCTGGCTGTGGAGCTCTGGTGGGAATCCTTCTGCCCTTTCTATCTTGTTATCTTTCACGTGCTTTGGTACTGAAAATGACTCCCCGCCCTCATGACCAAGTCCTTCTCTCAGGGCTTTGCTGATAAACTGATTCATGTGTCACTCAATTACCTAAACTAGTCTCTGCATCTCCATGGTCCATTCTAGACTTCAGTTTTTGTGTTTGCAATTCTTCCCATTGGCAATGATTCCCTGGAAATCTTTATCCTTGATCTCTTTTCCTCTCTGCATTATTTCACTATGAATCTGTTTATGGAATCTTTGGGTATAATGAATGAAAAAGAGTTCTAGATTCCCTTTTTGGTCATAGTTAATATTCTATGTCAATTAGGGGTATAATTTATAGCATTTACATTTATAACTGCAATATTCAATGCTGTCAGTCTTCTGCCTTCTGTTTGTTTTTCCACTTTTTAAACATTTCTTGGCTTTGCTTTCTTGTTCTGCCTTTCGTTATGTGAACTATATCCTTTCACTGTGATATTACTGGTGAATTCCCAATGTTACTATTATTACTTATTGTATTAAGCCATTTTGAAATAAAATGCTATTATGGAAGTCATCTTTGTTTCATATTTATGAGCCTTTTTCCTTGCTAATTTCTGATTCTCAACTAGTTGCATCTTGAAGGATTTTTCTTCAGCTGGTGTCAAGGCCAAAATAATGGCACCCAGTCAGTGGAAGATTGAAAAATTATAACATTACCTCAGTTTCTCCTTTGTAACTGAGCACCAACACTTTCAAATAAGACCATATAGAATAGGCACCAGTTTATTAAGCAACTTTTCCATATAGCCTTTGGGACCTGCAAAGCACAGCCTATAATTCGGGTGGGAAGAGCCCCAGGGATATGGGGGTGGTAAGTCTGTTTCACAAAGACCTGACTGTACCTCAAACACCTCAGCAGTCACTGCTAGATCCACTGCTCCTGAAGGACACACGGGGAGGGAGCACTCTAGGAAAATATAGACTCTACAATTAGCTAAGACTTTGACTACAAGATGGGAAGCCAGGAAAAGTAGGCCTGTCGCATGTAAGCCTTGATTAAAGTCCAGGCCATGGGCCATCTGAACCACAAATGCCATGCCACCTTCCACATGTATCCTGTCCTGCCCCACTAAATAAGTCTGGGTCTCACATTCGCACTCAAGCTTGGAGGAAAGAAAGAAAAAAAACACATCTAAGAGAGCACACTTTTCTGATAGATCCATGAGGCTGTGGTTAAGAAATCTGGCACAAACCTGTGTTCAAGTCTCAGCTCAACCTCATCCTAGTTGTATATACTACACCAACACTCTGTGCCTCAGTTTCCTCTATTGTAAAGTGGAGACAATAATAGTACCTACCTCATAAGGTTGCTGCAAAATTCAATGAGTTAATATGTGTTAAATGTTTATGTTATTCCTGGCATGTGAAAAATGTTATGTCATATTTGCTAATATTACTATTTGGGTAAGAAGAATTATAAAAATGAACCCCAGTGAATCTTGCCCTTACATAATTCCCATCCCCCTTTATTTTTTTTCTTCTTTTTATTATTATGTTATGTTAATCACCATACATTACCTCATAAGTTTTTGATGTAGTTATTTATTTTAGAGAGTGAGAGAGCTTGCACGAGTGCATACGAGTGGGATAGGGGCAGAGGGAGAGGGAGAGAGAATCCTCAAGCAGACTCCCTGCTGAGTGCAGAGCCCAACTCAGGGCTCAATCCCAGGACCCTGAGATCATGACCTCAGCTGAAATCAAGTCTTATGCTTAACCAGCTGAGACACCCAGGCACACCCCTCCCATCCCCTTTTAATCATAGGTGGACCCCGTGAAGATGGTGAGATTTTACTATTGTGATTATGTTATATCATAAGACAAGAGAGAGATTATCAGGGTGAGCTTAATTTAATTGCACCAGCCTTTTAAAAGCAGAGTGTTTCCTCTAGTTGGTAGCAGCAGAAGAAATCAGAGAGTGGGAGCATGAAGGGGGTTCAACATACTATTGCTGGCTTTTAGGTGCCACCTGCTAAGGAACGAGGGCTGAGCACAAACAGCCCCCAGCTGACTACTGGCATGGACACAGGAAGCTCAGTCCTACAATCACAGGAACTGAATTCAGCCAACCTCATGACCAAGCCCAGAAGAAGATTCTTTTCCTGAGCCTCCAGGTCAGATCCCAGGCTGGCTGACACTTGGGTTTTTCGGCTTTGAGGCACCTGGAGCAGAGAACCTGGGGGGAGTTCTCCCATACTTTTGACTGCAGAAGTGTGAGGTAATAAGTGGATGTTGATTTACACAGCTAAATTTGTGGTAGTTGATTTTGCAGCAATATGTAACTAAGGCACCATTACTGACATCACCCGTAGGATGGCCCTTTTCTCCCGAGGTCCACAGCAGAGTGGGTGAGGCAGCCCCAACCCACTCCTTCTCCCTTGTCCCACTCTGATCCTACTGTTCTTCCACCAGTGAGGGTGTTTCCTCAGCTGGAGACATCCCCCTTACACCATCTTTGCCATATTATCTTGCATAAGATCTTGTGACACCAATTATAACGAATTGTGAGAGAGGTTGCCTCAGTTTCTTCTATTTATAATCTTCTTCCTCTTACCACAAAAATTCTATTCTCTGTAGTGGTCACCAAATCAGTGTCCTCGAATGCTCCAATTTGCTCTTGATCCATATAAGAGGTTTTCCTTAAGAAGCTGTGTGTGTGTGTGTGTGTGTGTGCATGCCACAGGGAGTGAGCAGCTAATCATTGACAATCCTGAGATTTGGCTTCCCTCTACTTTTCTGGGTCCTGATTTTCCTTGCCTTTTTTTTTCTTTAATGTTAAATGTCTCTGGTCTTGTTATTATATAGCCACATCAGATGAGAACAAAACAAAACAAAAAACAACTAACCAACCAAAAAGAACAAAAACGTTCAGAAGAGCAACATGGTTCAGGTGAACTATTTTGGTGGAATATCATTGACTTAATGCCACATGACATAGAAATCTACTTTCAAAAAAAGAGGGCAAGTTTGCCCTGTTGCTCCTTGCTGAGTGGCCTTGTTGACATGGCTGGCTCCCTTGAGCATTGGTAAACAGAAATTAAGTACAGCTGAGAGGCAGTGATAGATTAGGTTTCAGAGATCAGAGATCCTAGACTAATAAACTGAATGTCACTTGAAACCAGGTAATGGTTACATGAGGCTCACAGATTTCTATACGTAACATTGAAATGAATCCTAAGCACCCTTACTCCAGGGTGGCTGCAAAATAGAACTCTAACAAAAATACGGCCACTGGGGACATCTCATATTGTCCAGAAGACTCACGACATGATAGATGGAGATCTGAAAAATTATTTCCTGACCCACAGCAAACATCATAAGGAAAATCTTTCCTTATCCCAACCCAACCCTGATTTTGTTGGGATGGGGCCATATTCCTCCATGACGTTCACTTAACCTATTTGAAATTCACATTATTATCTTTAAAAAATGATGCTCTCGACATTTGTTTCGGGAGACTTAGAGTGTGCTTCACGAATTTCACAGGCACAGTACCATCCACCACCATCAACCCATTGGGAGATCCCTTTAAAAGGTCATGCAGCATTTTCATCTAGAAATATGGAAAGGAGGCTGAGTAAAATTAAGATTAATAGGTGTATGGGGGAAAGAATAGGTCTTGATGAAGTTTGAAAATAAGATGCTGAAAATTACAGATGCATTTTTAGTTAAATCTGAGGAAGGAAGCATGAAGGCAAGTTTGCCTCAAGAAAAAGAAAATAGAAGGAAGGATGGAAGGAAGGAAGAAAGAAAGGAAGGAAGGAAGGAAGGGTAGAAGGGAAGGAAAGGGAAGGGGAAGGGAGGGGAGGGAAGGAAAGGAAGGAAGGAAAGAAGGGAGGAAGGAAGGAAGGAAGGAAGGAAGGAAGGAAGGGGAAGGGAGGGGAGGGAAGGAAAGGAAGGAAGGGAAGAAGGGAGGAAGGAAGGAAGGAAGGAAGGGGAGGGGAGGGGAAGGGAGGAGCTTCCAGCAAATGATCCACTAAGGATCATTTCCTTTTAGGGGTTATTATACCATGAGAAAAAGAGCTCAGCTCAGAATCTAACTTGGCCTCTCTCCTAGCTACTTACTTAGCACACACTACTGAGTACCTCTACAAAATGGGGACAGTGAGAGTGACTGCCCTCGCAGGGATTTTGTAAATAATTAACTCTCAGCCTAAGAACTGGTACACAGTGAGTGCTCCTGGTAACTTGGTGACTATTACTATCATTATTAGTTTCATCATTTTCATATCCAAATAAAATGGCTGAAGCTCCAAGCTATAGTGTGGGAACTGTACATGCCCTAGAAATGAATTTTCAGATTCCCTGCTTCTGAGAGCCTCTGCCCGTAGTCTTTTTATCCAAAATGAATAAGCTCATCTTCTATTTACTCAAAATATCATCAGAACCCCACTCTCTGGGGAAGTCAACTTTTACTGACTTTTTTTTCTTTTAAAGATTTTATTTATTTATTTGGGAGAGACAGAGAGAGAGAGTGTGTGAGCACAGGGGGAAGGGGCAGAGGGAGAGAATGAGACTCCCCCACGAGCCTGAGAGCATAACCTGAGCTGAAACCAAGTGTTTGGTGCTTAACTGACTGAGCCACCCAGGCACCCCGGCTTTTGCAGAAGGTTAGAGGGTGCAGGGGTGACCTGAAATTAGACCCCACAGATTAGGAAAGGTCTTAAACACTACACATCACTTATAATTTTATGAGTCTGGGTTTCTCACAAGGCCTGAATTCTCCCTGGATCCCAGCCTCTGGACTCCCTGGGAAGTCCCCTCCCTTCCACTTCTTCCCTCTCCTTTTCAGCCAGGGTGTGAGCCCCCAATCTCTGTCACCATCTAATGACAGCCCGCGACTCTTCCACCTTCACCCCCATGATGCCCACACTGCATAGCCCCAAGTTCACCGAGCTGACTGGCTGAACAACACCTCCACCTGCTCTGGCTCTCCACCCTGGGCAAGGTGGAGGAAGAACTAGGAAGGGGCTGTAGGCATGTAGGGGTGGAGTTCACCAACGACTTTCCCCGCAGCTGCTCCTCCCTCCCTGGACTACTGCATGAAGTACCGAGCACCACGGGCAGCACGTGGAACAGGCTTCATGTCTATTAGCTCCCTTTCCCTGCCCAACCCTCTTGCAACCTCCGGCCCAAGTCACCAGATCCCAAAGTCATTTGTACTGAAATCCTGAGTGTGTGCAAAGAGGAAGCTGGTCCCCAAATGCCAGGGGACAAGGTCAATCAGGGCAGCTGGCCCGGGCCCCAGCAGAGGGCCCATGACAGGACAGGACTGTTAAAGAACTCGCTTTCTGAACAGCTAACAAAGAGTGCGGGACGAGTGGGCAGGTCAGCTGTGTGCAGAGAGGAAATGAGCCTGAGAGCCAGTCAGACCTCTGCTCCGGGGGCATCCTATCCCAGGCTGGCTTCACACTGCCACTTCCCAGAGCACTTGCCACCCCACAGTCACCCAGCAGGATCCACAATGAGAGCGAATTTCATTGCCCCCCATGGTGCCCCCTGACTCTGCTGACTCAATTCGACCCCCTCCCCCCACTTTTAGGGTCTTCCTGTTTATGTTGTCACTTTGTTTCATTATTTATTTTTAGCTCTGATTTCGGAAGCTTTTATTCTGCTGGGCATTGGCAGTGTCTCAACGGCATCGGCCTGGGCTCTGAAAAGATCATTGTGCGCTCCTGGCCTCGGGCCCCGGACGGACAGAGCGCTAGTGTGAGCCACCCCGCATTGCCCCTGCGTGTGCGCGGCAAGCCCACGGCCTGGCGGCCCTCTCCACGGGCCGGCCAGCACGGCCACAGCGAGTGTGGGACAGAGATGTGACCGCAGAGTTCATCGGGTCCAGCTCGCGAGTGGAGAAACTGAGACCCTGAGAAATGCAGGGTCCTCCCCCCAAATCACACATTAAAGTTGCAGAGCCAGACCTCAAATCGTGGACTCTCAAGGTCTGGTCCAGTTCTCTTTTCCATGCATGAGAAAATAATTTCTGGAACAAAGTCATCAGTTCCTAAATTTCATGATGGGTGGCCACCAGAGTGCCTGCTCCATTTTTATTATTCACATCTCTCTCTCTCTTTTTTTTTTCTGGACTCTGAATGTACTCACATTCATGGAAGAAAAAGGCTAGGGCAACAGTGGGAGCTCCTCTCATCATGCCCACATGCCCTTCTATTTGTTATTGTTTTTCTTTAAGAAATACAAAAACATTTTTGCTGTGAGTCAGTAGTGGTGAGCTGCTGCGGCTTGCCTCCTCGGACGGGCTGCAGCAGCCATGAAGAAGGGACAAGCTTCAGTTCCCAGGACAATGGTCTCTTTGACTGGGAATATACCGAACCAGAATTACAAGTGTGCAAGAATAAACAAGGCCGGAGTCAATCTAAAGTTGTTTTACACTCTGTTTTATTAAAGTCAATGCATTTCCGTTCCTATGTGCAGCGCCTTGGTTTGCTTAATTGTAGACACCCAGGGTGAATGCTAATGGAGGCGGACAGCCCTCCATCTGAAACCAAGGCCCTTTTCTGACCTCTACAGGCCATTTGGAGGAAAAAAAGGAAGCTGCTTCTGGAAAATAACAGATCAGGAGGCACCACAGAGCAGGGGCCGAGGGAGTTTTTCCTGGATGCTTCCTTGCTGCTCTGAGCGAGCTGGACACAGGCGTGTCCTACTTTTCTGCAGCTCTGCTATTCATGTTTAATAGGTTACTGAGGCAACGAGGACGAGGTCATTCTCAGGAGACCTTTGGAATGGAAATTAAGATCTCAATCACTCAACCCATATTTAATGAAGGCCCTCCATGTCTTGGGCACAATGCTAGGCCCTCAGGACATA
Organism: Halichoerus grypus; assembly: GCF_964656455.1. Lineage (NCBI taxonomy): Eukaryota > Metazoa > Chordata > Mammalia > Carnivora > Phocidae > Halichoerus > Halichoerus grypus. The sequence goes on from NC_135719.1 coordinate 8,498,652, forward strand.
GCGGTGAACAACATCATCTCTCTTCTCCAAAAATGCAAAGTCTGGGGGGCGGGGGTGGGTGGGTAGAAAAACCCATAGGCAATACCATGCAACAGAAGCTATGACAGGGTTTCTCCACGTCTCTGTGGGAACTGGGAGTCAGATAAGGGAAAGACTACATGGAGGAGGATACATTTAGGATATGATGAATAGAATTAGACACAGAGGTGGAAGGAGAGAGCGAATGAGGAAAGTGCTTTCTGGAAACTGCAAGTGATTTTTTATGACTTCAGTAGGGGTTTGTGTTAAGACAGGACACCAGAAAGTCAGCCAGTGGCTGGATCCCCAAGGGCTCAAGTGCCGGGTTCCGTTTGCATTTTATCCTTGGGACCATGGGAGGCCATTGAAAGGTTGTAAGCAGCAGAAATAGAAACAAATGCTCATTCCAAACATCATCTGGCTGCACAGGGAAGAAAGGGCTGGAAAAGGAGGCAAAATCACAGGTGAGGAGAGCTGTGGGAAACCATCACTGAAACCCAGGCAAGAAATGAACCAAGAAGAATGAGTAATGGGCAGATGCATTTAAACTAAAGGTAAGAAGAGTAAGGCTTGGCAAGACTTGTGGATCCATGTGTTTAGTGAACGTTTGAGTGCCTGCCTTGCTCAGACTTTGGGCTGTGCATTGGGCACACAAAAAACAAGGCAACACAGATTCCTGTCAAGGTGATCAAGTGAGTAACTTGGAGGTAGGTTTGGTGGGAGGAAATCATGAGGATGTGACTTTGAACCTGTGAGTAGGAGGTGGAGTGGAGTGTTCTGCAGGGATATCCAGACAGTTACTTATATTTGAACCAAGGATAGAAAACAACAATAATCCTGCCCTTCGTGGAGACAGGGAATTACTCTGTGACTTCTAAAAGACCCTCAGGGGTCTTTGAAGAGACCACTTTTCTTTGGAGTGCGGACTTAGGTGTCAGACCACCTGGGTTGAAACCACGATCCTACTACTTACTGGCTGCATAATCATAGGCAAGTGCTCGCCTTCTTATGCCGTAGCATCCTCACCTGCCAAAGGAGGCATAACAAGAGGGCTTACCTCAGGGTTAAGTTGTGAAGCATAACATGATAACACATGGTCTTAGACATGTGTCTTCATGTTCAGCACACGTTAACTTTAGCATGACAGGGGGTGGGAATCAGAACTTTTCTGGGAGCAGATTCCAGTTCCATCACCTACTAAAAGTGCAACTGAGCCTCACTTTGAAAATGGCAGTACTGATGCCCATCTATCACACGGAGCCGTAGGGAGAGCTTAAATGAGTATGAACAGAGAGGGAATCACAGACAGGTCTTTTTCTCCCCTAATACCTTCTAAAATCACTTCCTCTTCAGACTGAAGTGTGGGTGGGGACCAGATGATATGATTCTGTCTGAGAACATCCATTCATTTAACCTCCATATTCTGGCCGACAGGGCTGTCCATCTCTTTGCTCCCTCGCTCTGTCCCACAGCTAGCACACAGAACTGACCTCATTGCCACTTCCTATCCTGACCTTCAAAGCACAAAGCCACACTCAGACGCCTCAAATGAACTGCTCCAACAACTGTGCTTAATTATTATTATTAGTGTTTTGTCGGGGGCACGGTGGGGTGGTGGAGGTGGTGGTAATATTCGTCTACTGCTAAGAAATCATCTTAACCCCATCCGGCCCTAGAAAAGCTCAGAAGTTCCTAATCAGAATAACAAGTTTGTTCTAGGCAATCATCCATTGCTCTATTCTGTCTTGTCATAAAACCCAAATGTGGTTTATCTGGTAATTCTCCCACAAGTATGCAGTCTCTTCCAGAGAGGACTGGATCCATTTTTCCTCATGACCTAATAAGCAGGCTCAAAATATATACATGCTAGAAGACTAGTTTATGCCATATGCTGATAAGAAGGCTTCACCTTCTTCCCAAAAAGTCTTCCATCTCAATTTGTGTCTGGCAGTATGGGGTAAAAGCACCATCTAGCTGCTCCCTACTTTTATGGTCATTTGTCTGATCATAAACTTTCCCTCACTCACTCTGTTTCCTTGCTTAAAGCCCTGCATTTACATTGTGAGTGTGTATGTGTGTGTGTGTGTATGTGTGTGTGTGTGCATGTGTGCATGTGCATGTGTGTGCATGTGCATGTGTGTATGTGTGCATGTGCATGTGTGTGTGTGCATGTGCATGTGTGTGTGTATGTGTGTGTGTGTGGTAGGGAACTCAAGCTCAATTCCATCTCCATTGGGTTGGAATGTGTGCAGTAGATGATGTTAAGTTATATACAACTGTATTCTTTTTATTATTAGGCACCAAAACGCTGTAATACAATCCGTTTTTATCCAAAAATGTCTTTTTACCACTTTCTTTTTTCTAAACAACACTTTTTTTTTCTATCAAGAATCAGGTGGGCACTCATGAAGCCAAACTGCAACATGAACAAAAGAGGACATCTGTTGGGAAGACAGCAGCAGGCTCCAGACCTAATGAATTATTTTTGCCCAAAAAAAGCTCTCATGGTGAGGACCCAGGCTACTGTCTCTGTGCCATTCCAAGCCTGGAGCCTTTAAGGGGCTGGAGAGGGTTGTACCAGCAGGGCAAAAGGAATCCATCACTCTAATGCAAATGTTCAGACCCACCACGCAGGCCACTGTCCTGAGTCCCTAACAAGGATGACTTATGTCAGGCATTTCATGGAAGCTCCTTCTCTTGGAAGAGAGCAGAGACTCCCCTTGGCATATGAAATCAACTCTACAGCTCAGTTGTCCAGGCCGGGAAATAAAAGCCGGGCATGAGAACTTCTCCCCTTAGGGGTGTCATGTGACCCAACTTGCGTTGGCATCCCTCAACGTGAGCCCGTAACTCAAAAATCAGGTTATTTTCAAATGCGCTCTGTGGCTCTGAATCCTTTTTTTTTTTTTTTTTTCTGTAGGCCTGGAAGAAACTGGAGCCCGTGGCTGGAATGCTTGGATTCTCACTGACAGGACTGTAAGAAGTACCCAGACAGCCAAGTTGGCACAACGCACACGGAGCCCTGTGCCCGGTCCCACCAAAGGCAGTCTGCGGTGCAGAGCACCTGGCTGAATCCTGCAGCCTCTGGCCACTCCTCAAGATTCTGCTCCCCATTCTCTGTGCGCTATCTAAACATTTGCACAACACAGGCAAGGGCAAGGCCGCTCTGCTCCTTCTTAAGCTTGCCTCACATGGGAACCAGTCTTCCATGGAAACCATCAGCTTGAGGGGCCGAGGTGTGCATGTGCTGGATGCCCTTTTAGTGAAATCAGTTACCTTTTCTGAAACACAAACTTTGATTTGAGATGGGAAATGAAGGAATCCAAGGGAAATATATGGGATTTCACTGAGAGTTGGACATTCAGGTTTGAGGTTAGGGGGAAGATACATTTTGACTGCCGGCCAATGTGTTGAGAAGTATGCTAGCCGCAGGGAGAGGTGACAAGATAATATCAGGCACATGCATCTTAGAGTTCTCCACCCATTGGCCGGTGGGGGTGGGGCTGTGAAAACCACATAAATAGAATTGTAAATAGAAAGCATGCTTTAAGAGGGATGCATAAATGGTGCAGCAGGGACACAGATGAGGGATTATAGAACTTGGCTGGGCTGATTAGGAAAGGTCTTACAGAAGGAAGGTGATATTTGAACTAGGTCTTGCAATGCCCAAATCGCATAATGGGAGATGCTCATCAGAGACAGAGGAAAAATGTGAAAATGTGTAAAAAATCAAAGAAGGTATTTAGGGAGCTATGTGGCTCAAGAAGTGGCGTGTGTGTATGTGTGTGTGTGCGCGCATCTGTGTATGCGTCTGTGTGCTCACACTCATGCATATGTGCAGTGAGATAAAGCTATGTCCCATGGCAAACAAGAGATTGCAGGATGGCAAAACCTAAGTTAGTAGAGAAGACTGGGGGCCAGGTTGTACAGGGATCTTTTTCCTGTAGGAAATATGGAGCTAAAAAGTCCTTTGCCAAGGGAAGTGTCAAGAGCAGCCAGCATATTCCACCCTTAAGGAATCGTGGAAGTATGATCCTTAGGGGATCACAAGAAGCCTTGTACTTCTCTACCCCTAATGGGACCGTCCTAGAGGTGTAAAAGGCCAGCTACCCACGTTTGCCCATCAGAGAAAGTGCACAGAGTGCCCCAGGAAACTGCAGCCCCCCTGCCCAGCCCGCTCTGAGTCCTAGCCCTGCCAGGCAGAGCACTGGGTACCAGCTGGTACCGGACACCTGTGCCCATGGTCTGGCTCCAGCATCACTTCTCCAGACTCTCATCCCCCCTGCACACTTTGAACCATATCTGCTTCCCATTAGAGCCCATCACTGCCTGGAATCCTTGAGTAATCTTGTTTGGCTATGAGTTTGGGGGAACAGGGTTTTCAGAACAATTCACTATAGCGGTTTGGCCAACAAGACACATGTCTGGCCGGGCTAGAAGAGTCATTCCTATCACTATTTGGAATTGACTTGCCAGTGAACCCTCTCTTCGGCCCCAAGACCGAAAACCAGTGAGGTGTGACACAGAATGGCCTTCAGTCCCAGCAGGAAGGGACGGAAGTCAGCTCTCTCTCTAACTCTTCTGTTCCCTCCGAACAAACTCCTTCTTGGCTGACTGGCACCTGGGCTTAGTTGCTCAAGACTTTCACCAGTCCCCATCTCACTGCATATACCTCTCCTCCTACTGATATACTTCTAGAAGTCCTTTCCTCATGGAACTGCCATAGGCCCCCAATATTCAACATGACCCCAAACTGCACTCATTATCTCTCATCTTATTGCAAACCTGCTGATCTACAAATAGGGTAAGTTCACACTTAGAGTCCTCATATTACTGAATTACCACTGTAGCAGAGTATCCAGTCAATCAGTCATAAGCAAGCGGGACAGCGGTCCCACTGCATGCCCGCAGACATCATTCAGGGGCATGCTTCTGCTGAAGATTCTTTGTCTCCACCAGCACATTCAGAATAAAGACTGACCTTTTCATCAAGGCATGTCAATGTTGCCTGATCATTTCAATGCCAATGTTCTCAATTTCATCTCTTGTCAGTCCCTTCCCATCCCCACAGACAAACACATCTTTTAAAACCAGTCACACTAATCATTTTATTCCAAGTTTTAACCCCACCCTAGGGCTTTTGCACAAACTCTTTCTACTCCTTAGCATGTTTCTTCTCCTTTTCACCTGAAAACTCTTGCACATCCTTCAAGAACCACCTCAATTATCACCTCTTGGTACATGTTTCCCACCACTGCTGCCCCATTAGGTGATCTTCTGCAAAGCTCCACAAAGGCTTGTGCCACTGCATTGAAATGTTTACTGCTTATCTTTCTCACTTGCAAACAGAGTAGGTCCTTTTCCTTGCATTCTTAGAGCTTAGTAAAGTCACGACACATAGTAGGTGCTTAATGTATGTTTGCTAAATGGATGAATCCATGTCCCATGTCACTGGCTTTTCCTGAACCTCCAAGTAGAAATTTACATGTCCTGGTCACTTGCCCTCAGAAACATGTCAGGTGACCAGAAGCTCGTCCCATAAACAAATTTGAGCTGAGGCACACAAAGTGGCGATGATGAGTCACAATTATTTCCATCCTTCCCAACATTTACATTTTCAACGCAACTATCTTCTTGACTCCTCCAAGCAATGGGAGAACAGAAACATAATGCTATCCTCTATTTAAGAGTGGAAAGGTTTATAAGAGAAGTTAAGCCCTGCTGTTATCTGGGATTTGAATGTGGTGTCTTTGCTATTTCCCTTAAACGTCTTATATACATTTCAGACATCTGAGTGCCTTAACACCAAGAATGGATACGTGGTTTCTGAACTATAGCAAAGAAATTTGGAAAGGAGTTGGAAAAAGAAGGGATTATCAATAATAATAGTAGTAGCAATAATAATAATAATATCAGCTCTTCGAATCATAACACGCCTGCCTTTCTCCTATGCCTTGGGGCTAAATTATGGCAAAGTTCTATGGTGTGGCTTTCTGCTGGTCTAGAGGGTTGCTGTGAGTTTTTTCTGAAATTATTGTTTCCAAAATCTCAAGGTGGTGATTGGCTTATCAGGAGAAGTATTTGGCAATATTTGATCCCCAGTATGCATTATCCCCTTTTCCCTATGCCCAGCTCAAATAAAGACTATATTTTACAACCTCTCTTGCAGCTACCTGTGACCACAGGACCACTTGTTAGATGGTGGTACTAAGGAGAATTGTAATGTATAGCTTTTTGAAATATAGAGAATGTGTTCTTCTTTTTCTATCCTTCTTATTGCTGACTGGGATGTAGATGCAAAGGCTGATGCTTTAGCAGCCATCTTATTCTAAGAGTAGAAGCAACACGCAGCAAAGCTAGAAAGCCATAGAAACTGGGCGCTGGACACCTGGTACTCACAATACCAGCTCTGGCCTGCCTATATCTGGAATCCACATACAAGATAAACGGATTTTGTTTTACAAAGGTATTGCAATTTTGGATTCTCCTTCTCTCATAGCCAAACCTAATCATAACTAAATATATATGGCATCTGGACAAACATAAATTTGACCTACCATATTTTCTCCATCTTATCTCTCATTCAGTATCTGCCTTCTATGCCCCTTCTCATCCTTTCTGCATGAGTCCTGTACACCTAGACATCATCCAAATCTCTAAGCTATTTGCCCCTGCATGCCGAAGGGCCTTGCTCCATTTCACTTACTTTATGACATTCCAACCTCCTACACTCTGCTCCTCTGTAACCTCCTTCCCAGACGCCCTCCAGGAAGAGGGAGTACTTTCTAACCACGTGATTGTAGGTAATATTGTCTGTAACTGAGAATGCCTATACAGAATGTTCTACTTGTGTTATGAAGGAAAACCAGCCAACATTATTGGGTGCCTACCATGTGCCAATCTGTATGCTTTTATATATTATCTCATTTCATCTTCATGATAACTTTATAATACGGATAATGTTCATCTCCATCGTATGTATAGGAAAACTGAGGTTTGGGGAAATCTAATTAGTGGCCTTAGTTCTCCTAACAACTGATTGCCATATCCAGGGTATGAGCCACATCTGTCTGAATCTGAAATGAATGATTTTTCCACTATGACTTGCTGCCTTCCAGCATTATGGTTAGTGGCCTGAATTCATAGGATTTAAAGTTTGTAAAGACCAATGGCCATGTCTTATTCAGTATTGTGCCTTTTCCCTTAGAATCTAGGACAGTTCCTGGATTATACTGGATCTGTAAAATATACACTATTAAAACAGACTAAGCATGATGCTTGCAAATTCTCCACTGTGCAGCCATTCATGTTCAATAATTCAGCAGCTGAATACCCTGCTAGGACCCTCAGAAGTCTCAGTGGGGCTCATAACTTGTGCTGAGGAGCTCAGATGCTATAGTAGGAAGACAACTAGAGGAGATAACACTCATATGTAGAACAACTTAGACAACCATATAGAAATCTGGCTGAGAAGCCAAAAAGAAACCCAACTCCTACTTCCAGGCTCCTCCAGTTTCAAGCACAGGAAGGGAGAAGAGCTCAAAATAGTGCTGAGAGGATCCATGGTAATCCTGAGAGTAGCCCTTTCTAGCATAATGGCAGCTTGCATGGGCTCCAAAGGCCACCTAACTATGTATGTAAAAGGTATAACTGTAACATAGCTAGTCTCTATGCCTAATGAAACTAGAACAAACTCTGGAATTAGGTTGCTGGGCTCACATGGGCTGGCTTTTGGCACCGATGCTGTACATGTCTGGTGGTAAAGAAACAACAGAGCTGCTAGTCCATGGTTAGAGACATGGAGCTCACTCTGAACCTCAGGGCTAAGGGATGGCTTTTCTTCCCTGGCCTGGCCCCTCTTCTTCTTCCCCTCCCTCATCCTTGTGGAAAGCGCACTCTTGGATCTGCCGGTCCAGCTCAGAGAAGCTCCCGTCTGGGTCTGAGCTGCTGTCTGTACTGTAATCAATCTCCTCCATGCAGGGGGGCTCATCATCCAGTTCTGAGGTCACGCTGCTGCTGCGTCTGCCATGGGTTCCCAGGAAACAGGAGAAGAGAGGAAGGAGAGGAAGGGAGGGAAGGAAAAAGGGATGAAAAATACAGAAGGGGAGGAAAACAGAGAGAGGGAGGTGGGGAGAAAGGAGAAGGAAATGAAAAGAGAAGTTACCCAAAGGAAGGAGCATTTACAATTGATTGGAAAGGGAGAAGGAAAGTTATCTTCCCTGAGTCTGCATCTCAACAGCCCCCGGTCCTTTAAATGTGTCCCATACACAGTCCCTGGGTCCTCAACCATTATTTTGAGATGGGGGGAGGAAATCACATAAAATCTTTGGGATTCCTTCTTCCTTTGCCAGAACAGTCTGCATTTCTAAGTCAGATCAGAAGGTTTCCAATCAGAAGAGGTGGACAACCTCACATACTTAAGGTCTTCAGGGTCTTTGTGGCTCAAAGTGAAATATCAGAGAAGGGTGTCACTGTCACTGAATATTGGGGAATGCCATGTCAACTGTGTCCAGGGAAGGGTGGAATTGGAATTCAGGGAGCTAAGACCAAAAGCCCTAATGTATCCCACTGCTACTCACAGCACTATGAGTCATTACATAGCTCTCGTTCATTATGATGGATGGTTTATTAGAATTAGACAATCCAGGTTGAAATTAATAAAGGAGAGAGTAAGCAGGCAAACAGCATTCTCTTTCTGCTATGTTTGTACATCCCATCATCTTCCTTCTCTCCCTTTTATGTTAGTTTATTTACAAATGGAAGATCAGCAGGGGTTGACCAGCAAGAGGTAGAAGGGGGCGGCAGGAATGGACAACAAACCTTGACCCCATATTGAGAGCAGGGGATATTTCTTCCCAACGAACTGTATATCTATCTCATTTGCATGAGGTACCTTCTTTCCTGAAGACTTTCTAATCACTCCCTACTTAGGACTTAACCAATTAGGATTAACAGCGTGCTGGGTTTCTACTCTGTAATTTATGGAAGGCAAGCACTACATAAATCAGGCAGAGCTGTTCATCCACCTGCCTCGCCATAAACAATGAAAATGGGTAATCAGCAGCATGGTTACATGTTAGCTCGGGAAATGAATCAGAGTCCAGTTTCCTAATTGTCTACTGACTGATGAGAGCAGCTTCCATGCTCTCCAGGCCCTTGGTACCCTAAACTGAAGGTCTGGTGGGACATTGCCTGAATGGAGAGGAAGGGGAAGAAATCTGAATCTTGTTTCCACAGTCCCACAGCATTAAACTGTTATCATATTTTACAAGCTGAATTGTGGGTGATAAAGCAGTTGAGTAAAGGAAGGTAAGAGCTGCCCAACTGTAACACGAGCTCAAGTCAGCAAGAATTGATTGCCTGTGAGTCAGCCATCACCATATGAGGGACCCAGATGACATGCTGTATGATGTCAAGAGCCTGAGCATCAATCCTGGCCATGAGACCTTGGAAAACCCCCAGCCTCACAGAATAGCAATAATAGTACCTTAAGAGCTATTGTGCAGACTAAATGAGAAAGCACACAGATGCTATCTAGCAGAGTGTCTTGCAGAGTAAAGGCCATCAACAAATTTTAATTCTACTGCTCTACGGTGGATATGAAAGAAGAGGGTGAACCATGGTGTTGAAGGAGGCAGGCATTGAGCTTTGTTGCTTCACACCTCGGTTATAACTACAACAAAACCATTCAAATTTGCACTGCTAATAACTTCTCTAAAGCATCATTTTTATTATGCCACTTCCAGATTTGGAATTTGCAATGACTCTCCCTTGTTTATTAATGCAATATGGGTATTGATGGATGGGATGCTCCCTATGGGGTCCAGTTGGCAGGAGTCCATAAGTAAACAACAAGGTCAATCTTCCCCTAATGAGGGCCTATCTTTCCTCTACTGCAGAGTCTGCTCCAATCACTCATGGACCTGGACCTTTCCCACCACAATAAAGTCATCAGGCTGTTCTGGTTGTGATCACCCAAACATATCAGACTGAATGTTTTTCTAAGCCTTATTCAGGTAACCAATTTCTCATCTCTAAAATGACCTTACAACTCCTCAGCATCCAACCAAATAAGATATATCATTTTTAAAAGCTCATCTTAATCACCAAATAACTGTCTTAATAGCTCTATCTCTTTGAAATTTTCTCCCTTTAAATATTAATCTTCACATATTCACTTAATTTGTTTTGATCCTTAATAACATTTATAGTCTTATTGTGAATAAGGCCCAAGCCTCTGCCTAATTCTATTATTATTCTATAGAAAGTCTAGAATGTGCTAAGAATATAGTAGACATAAAATAAACAGTTGCCAAATTGAACATATAACAAGTATGTATGTAGAAAAATACATACATACCATTTTGGACCGTCTTTGGGGGGAATTACTTTTTTCTTGATTTCTTTTTCAAAGGTTTTATATATGAATTAAGCCATAATTATCACATTAGTGCATTTTATTGATTTCAACAAATATGGTTTCCTTTGCTACTGATATATATAATGTAATATAAAATAAATACATATTATATAATATACAATGTATAATATAGTATTAAATCATATATTTACTTATATAGAGAGATTTATATATGTAGATTTATATTTATATTTAGTTTATATATGTAAATATATATTTACATTTATAGTTAACTTACATATGTAAAGGCCTAAAAAAGTTTAATTATGTCTCTCACTTATTTCTCCAAATAGAGTACAAGTATTCTAATAACTTAGAAAATCAAATTACATATTTAGGGACTTCCACTTCTCTACAGACAGAGAAGTACTTCTCTTTTTTCCTCCTTATAAATTATCCTGGATATTTTATATAAAACAAACATAAGAAGACTAAAATGTGAATGACATATGGAGGGAAGGAAGCAGACGAGATGAGGTCTTGGGACTAAAGGACAATATGGTGGTGAGCTTCCTGACATTTCTCTTTGCCTCTTATATCCCAGACTTGGAGTTAGGCAAGCTGACAACCTAGAAATGCTAACAGGTGTGGACAAGAACAGCCCCAACAAGAGCTAGTTCTATCTAGTCAAATGGTAAGGAAAGAGGCAGCCTAGCAAGAAGGATCAGTTTAAACTATACTACTAGCTCTACTCCAGCCAAAAACCACAGAAAAAACAGTGGCCCCAACCCTACCCCACCAAGAGAAGCAGGGAGCTTAGACTTCTACCCTCACTAGACTGTAACAAGGTGCTCACAAACCCTTTCTTTCCCCCAAGCTAAGGCATCAGAGAAGGCAGGATAGGGAGCTGGAACATTCATTCCTAGGGCACAATAATGAGGTCCCTGACCCCTCAATACCACTGGAGGCTATCTAGCAGAGTGTCTTGCAGAGTAAAGGCCATCAACAAATTTTAATTCTACTGCTCTACGGTAGAGGGACCTAAGGGAGCCAGGGGGGAGCCTGAACTTCCATACACAACTGTTGGTAACAAGACTGACCCCTACCTACCAGTGTCAATGGAGAGCAGCAGCAAGGCCCTCCTGCTCCTTGAACCCAGAGTGATATTAGTGAAGGTCTAGGGGGGGACCTGAAACTCTCCCTACTGCCCAGCAGTAACAAAGAGCCCTCACACCCAGGGTGTCAATGTGGTAAAACAGGGAACCTAGACTTTCACCTCCACCTGCCTGTAACAAGGCCCATTCTTCTCCTGTCTGAGTGGTGTTGGAGGAGACAAGTTCAAACATAAGATTTAAATCGGATCTTAGTCTCATAGTGTAATACCCAAATGTCAGGTTTCCATGTAAAATTATTCATCACACCAAGAATCAGGACAACTAATAGATACAACTATCAACATGACAGAGAAGTTAGAATTATCTAATGAGGATTTTAAAGCAGACATCACCCAAGTGCTCCATGGAGAATTACGGACACACATGAAAAGAAATAGAATGTCTCAGTAAAGAAATCAAAAATCTCAGCAAAGAAAAAAATATATATTTTTATATATTATTTATGTATTTGGGGTATATATTGTTTACATATATATTTATATATATGGGGTATAAAGAAAAGCAAATGAAACTTTAGAAGTGAGAAGTGTACAATAACAGAAATGTAAAATGTGGCGAAGAAATAGAAAGTCTTGCAGAGAAATTAAGATATAAAGAAGAATAAGGTGGAAAGTTGAAAACTGAAAAATAAAAATAAAATGAATGAATAAAAAATTCAGCAGGCGGCCTCAGCAGCAGAATGGAAGAGACAGCGGAAAGATTCAGTGGATTTGAAAATAGAACAATAGAAATCACTCAATCTCAACAGAATGAAAAGAAACTAAACCAATGAGCAGGACATCAAGACCTTGTGGCACTATAACAAAAGATCTAACATTTATCCCATCAGAGTCTCAAAAGAAGAAAATCTGAAAAAGTATTCAAAGTAATGGTTGAAAACTTCTTAAACTTGGCAAAGACATAAACCTACAAGTACAAGAAGCTGAGCAAACCCCAAACGGATAAACTCAAAGAAATCCATACCAAGACAGATGGCCAACAAATTTCTGAAAACCAATGACACATTAAAAATCTTGAAAGCAGTGAGAGAGAAACTTTAGGGGAATGACACTATAGGGAAAACATAACTTGAACAGCAGCAGTGTTTGCCTCAGAAACCATAGAGGTTAGGAGAAAATGGCACACTCATTCTTCGTGGTTGAAAGAAAAGAATTATCAGGCTAGGATTCTGAAATCAGAAAAGAAATATCCTCCAAAAAGGATGGGAAAATTAAAGGCATTCTTATAGAACTAAAGTTTTTAGAATCTGTTGCCAGCAGACCCACCCTGTAAGAATGGTTAAAGGGAATACTAAACAGAAATAAAATAATAGCAGAAGAAATTGTGGAGCATAAGGAAGAAAGAAAGAAACAAAAGAGTAAACATGGGGGGGGCGCCTGGGTGGCTCAGTCGTTAAGCGTCTGCCTTTGGCTCAGGTCAGGTCATGGTCCCAGGGTCTTGGGATTGAGTCCCACATCGGGCTCCCTGCTCCACAGGAAGTCTGCTTTTCCCTCTCCCACTCCCCCTACTTGTGCTCTCTCTCTCTCGCCGTGTTTCTCTCTGTCAAATAAATAAATAAAATCTTAAAAAAAAAAAAAGAGTAAACATAGGGATAAATCAAATAGCTTTTCCTTTTCTTCTTAAATTATTAAAATTAGGTTTAACAGCTGAAGCCAAAATTATAAACTCGTGTGACATGGTTCTCCTTGTATTATGTAAATATTTAAGATAATTATATGATAAATGGAGGGCAAAGGAAGGTACAGGCAAGTAAGTTTTCTATAGTTCGCTTGAATTGGTAAAAATGTGACACCAGTTGGTTATAATAAGTTATGTGTATATAATGGAATATTTACAGAACTAAAAATGTTATACATAGAGATACACTCAAGATCCTATAGATAAATCAAAATGGAATTCTAGAAAATATCCACTCCCAGAAGACAGGAGAAAGAAAACAGTTAAAAAAGAGAGAGAAAGAACAAATGGAAAAACAATAAATGGAAGGCTTAGCCCTAACATAAGAATAACATTAATTTAAATTGTCTAAATACACCAATTAAGAGAGATTGTCAGAGTGGATTAAAAAAGGTGATCAAATTGTACACTGTCTATAATAACTCACTGAAAATATAATTAAAGAGGTAGGTTGAAAGTGAAAGGATGGAAAAGATATTCCACATAAACATTAATAAAAAAAAAAGAAGTGGCTCTATTAATATCAGATAAGGTAGCCATCAGAATAAAGGAAATATCCAGGGACATAGAGGTGTATGATGATAAAAATGTCCATACATCAAGAAGTCATAGCACTCCTGATGTGTATACACCAAACAGAACTGCATAAATATGTGAAACAAAACCTGATAGAACTGAAAGGAGAACTAAACAAATCTATAACTATAGCTCAAGACTTCAATATTCTTTTCTCAATAACTGTTGATTAAACAACTAGACAGAAAATCAACAACAACACTATCAACCAACAAGATAATAATTGACATTAATAAAATACTTCAGCCCTAAACAACAGAATACATATTCCTTTTCAATGCACACAGAATATATACCAAGATGGACCATATCCTCAGCCATACATAAAGCTCAATAAATTTAAAAGGAGCAAAATTGTACAGAGTGTATTCTTGGATCAGAGTGGAATCAAGCCAGAAATCGAAAACGGAAAGACAAAAGGTAAGTTCCCAAGCACTTGGAAAGTAAGTAAATACACTTCTAAATAATTCAGGAGGTCAAATAGGATATTTCAAGAGAAAGAAAAAAATACATTGAATTGAATGAAATTGCAAATATAACCTATCAAAATCTGTGCGACTTAGATAGAGCCATAGTGAGACGGAAATTTATAGCAGTGAATGCTTACCTTAGAAAAGTCTAAAATAAAAATTCTAAGCTATTACCTTAAGAAGTAGAAACATAAGAGCAAAATAAACCCAAAGCAAGTAGAAAAAAAAGGAAGGAAATAATAAAGAAACAGAAACCAATGTAATTGAAACAGAAAAACAATGGAGAAAAATCAATGAAAAAAAATCTATAAAATTGACGAGCCTATAACAAGACTAACAAAGAAAAAAAGAAGGAAGGCATTAAATACCACATCAGGAATGAAACAGGACTACCACTATAGACTGGGCAAGCACTGAAAGGATAAGGAAATACCACAAAAAACTCTATGCACATAAATTTGACAACTTAGATAGTATGGACCAATTCCTCAAAAAGTACAAACTACAACAATTCACTTAATATGAAATAGATCATTTGAATAGTTCTATAACTCTTAAGAAATCTGAATTTATAATTTAAACTCTTGAAGAAGAAATCTCTAGGGCCAGATATTCTCACTGGAGAATTACACAACATGATTAAAAAAGGATTAACACCAGTTCTACACAATCTTTTCCAGAAAACAAAAGAAGAGAGAACACTTCCTGCTCATTTCATGAGCCAAGTATTACCCTGAGACTAAAACCAGACAAAGACAGTAAGGAGGAGGAAAGAAAACTACCGACCAATATCCCCCATGAATATAAGTCCTTAACAAACTATTAGCAAATTGAGTTCAGCATTATATAAAAAAGAATTATACACCCTGACCAAGTGGAGTTAATTCCAGGGATTCAAGACTGGTTCAATATTCAAAGAGCAATCAGGGGAAGCCATATACTAACAGGCTAATGAAGAAAAATCACATGATCATATACATTTATGCAGAAAATGCATTTGACAAAATTCAACACCTATTAAAGAGAAAAACCCTCAGAAAAGACAGTATAAAGGAAGACTTCCTGGCCTTGATAAAGAACACGTATGAAAACATATAGTTAATATTATACTTAATGGTGAAAGACTGAATGCTTTTCTCTATGATCGGGAACAAGTCAAAGATGTCGACTGTCATTGCTGCCATTCAACATAGTTCTAGAAGCTCTAGCCAGCACAGTGAGGCGGGGAAAGAATATAAAAGCATATAGACGGGAAAGCAAGAAATGAAACCATCTCTATTTGGGGAATGTACAAAATCAAAAACCAAGTAAACAAAAAATAACTCCTAGAGCTATAAGTAAGGTCAGTGAGGTCATAGGTAACAAGATCAACATTCAAAAATCAATTCTACTTCAGTTAGTAAAAATGAACATGTTAAGATCACTAAACTTTTATAATCACTAAACAAAAATGAAACACCTAGATGTTAATAGCATAAAAGATATACCAGACTTGTATACTAAAAAAATGAAAAACACTGATGACAGGAATCCAAGAAGATTTAAATAAATGGAGAAAAGTACATGGCTCAGAAGGCTCAACATTGTAAAGATGGTGATTTTCCCCAAATTGGTACACAAATTTAACACAATTCTTATCAAAATTCCAAAAATACTTCCATTGATCTGGACGAGGTTATGCTAAAATTCATGCGGAAAGGCTAAGGAACCAGAAATAGCTAAAGCAATTTTGAAAATAAAAATAAAGTAGGAGGGAGGAATCCTTCCATCCAATTTCAAGACATATTCTATATCCAGTTACCAAGACTGTACAATTCTGGCAAAGTGATAGACACATAGGTCGACAAAATAGGACAGAGAACCCAGAAATCTATCCCCACAGGTAAGACCAACTGATTTTTGATCAAAGTACAAAAGTAACTCAACTACAAGGGAAGTTTTTAATTTTATATCTTACAAAAAGCCAAGAGATTTTGCAAAAGAAGGACACATGCAAGACCTAAAGAAATATAAAGTTATTTGTTTCCCTTAGGGAGGTGAGGTCGAGGCTGGGGGAAGACTTTATATGAGAAAATCTAAGCAACTCAAAGATGAAACAGAATAAAGATCTCAGAAAGGGGAAAGCCATGGTTAGAAAAATGTTGATGAGCGTAGAACTATGTTAAATATGTAAGGCTAATCTGGAAATGATGTTTATAAAATAGAATATAAATGTTATAAATCTTGTCAGTGTGAAAACAATTTTATAACTAATACAAATAATGTATGAGTTGAAAGGAAATGCAAATTGGAATCGTTGGTCATTTACGGCTCGAGTCAATAGATAATATAATCAGTTCAAAAATAAAAACGGGGGGCGCCTGGGTGGCTCAGTCGTTAAGCGTCTGCCTTCGGCTCAGGTCATGATCCCAGAGTCCTGGGACTGAGCCCCACATCAGGAGCCTGCTTCTCCTTCTCCCACTCCCCCTGCTTGTGTTCCCTTTCTCGCTGTGTCTCTCTCTGTCAAAAAAAAAAAACAAAAAAATCTTAAAAAAAAATAAAATAAAATAAAAACGGGAAATAGAGGCTTCAATTTAGTCAAGTAATGGTAACAATGTAATAATTTGGAAATTTAATTGCGGAAAGGGGAAGCAACTTGACAAACTAAAGAAAAGACAGACGATACAGAAGATTTGGGACCCAAAAATGGCACTGTGAGTATAAACAGAGTGATTCTGGTTGGCAAAAACCTAAGGCCCTCATCAGAAACAAGTATCAAACTACCATGGAGGTATTCTTCCAAAACCCAGGGTCTATGGAACTCCCATGGGAGGAGGTGAAGGATTCGGCCTGCTGAAGGTACACCCAGAAAAACAAATTACGGATCAGATGAGGAAATAATTCAGACATCCACAAATCTGAAATAATATGACCATCTGGAAGAGACTACAGAATAAGGATGTTTAAAATGATTAGGGGATTAGAAGAAATTCCAGAAACATAATGAAAGAATAAGATCCTTTTGAGGAAAAAATAGGCAAATTTGGAAATTAAACAGATTCTCTCTAGAAGAAAAAAGAAAAATGCAATAAACAGCTCGATGGAACAGCTCAACAGCACAAAAGACAGTTAAACAGAGAATTCATAAATAAGAAGATAGAGGTATATAGGGGATTGTAGGTTAAATTGGTAAGGGGCAATCTTTAAAAAGATAATAGTGGGAGGTGGTAGTTCTCAAATTGAAGAAATACTCTGGCAGACACCTGGGTGGCTCAGTCAGGTCATGATCCCAGAGTCCTGGGATCGAGTCCCGTATCGGGCTCCCTGCTCAACCAGGAGTCTGCTTCTCCCTCTGCCTCTGCCGCTCCCCTTGCTTGTGTGATCTCTCTCTCTCTCTCTCTCTGTCAAATAAATAAATAAAATCTAAAAAAAAAATACTCTGGAACACAGGAAAATTTAAGCAACAAAACAAAGTCCATAATTATACATATCACGATGAACATCAATAAAAAAAGGGTGGATCAGAGAAGTCAGGAAAGAAAAAACAGATTATCCTTAAATGAATGACATTTAGAGCAACAGATTTCCCATTAAAACACAAACAAACAAATAAATAGGGGGAACCAGGTAAAGGGAACTCTCTGTGATGTCCTGGCAACTTTCCTATAAACCTAAAACTAAAAAATTAAAAAAAAAAACTCTAAAACTAAAAAACCTAAAAACCTAAAAAGTTAATTTTAAAAAGCTTAAAAAGTAATAGAAATGTTACACCTAGCCAGGAAAACAAAACAAAACAATGAATTAATGTCTTGAAAATGCTGAGGGAAAACAAACCCCAAGTTGCAATTACATACTAAAACAAACAAACACACCTTAATTTTTTGTGAATGAGGGTAAAATAAATACGCTTTCCCAGACATGGACCATCACTGAAAGAACCCCTACTGTGTATCCTTCTGTAAGAAGGAAACTGAGCTCATAAGGAAGAGATAAGATCTCGAGAAATCATTTTGTAGAAAAAAATTGCTAAACATGGGATAATATGAAAAATATACTCCTAGAGTCTGACCATGGTTGCAGTTGGACAGTGAGAAGAGAGTGACTTAAAATAATCAGTGGCCCAGAGAATGTGGGCAGATGTGACGTTTGACACTTCCCAGCCTGTCCTTGGGAGTGCCCTGAGTGAGCCATCCTCCATGATTCTATGTTTTCTAATATTATATTATATAGACAGATGCCATAAAATGATTATTTTAGTGAGAAAAATGATACTAAAATGCTTTTAATACAAAAAATAAAAGAAAGGCTGGGGTGGGGGAGAAGGGGAAAATGTAAAGAAAAAAACAGGAAAGAAACTACATCAAAAAATAATGATGTACTACCATATATTGGCTAATTGAATTTAAATAAAAAACTAATTAAAAAAGAGAAAGTAAAGAGAAAAAGAAAGAGGGGAGAGAGGAGGGAGGCTGTGATGGAGGGAGGGTGGAAAGGGGATGGATAGAGGAGATAAACTGTTGGTGGCAGGTGTCCCTGGCAAGGTCCTGCCACCCCTCAGTCCATTATCTTATTTCCTTTGAACAGAATTGCTCACGTCGAGTAAAATGCAGTAAAATTGTCCTGGACCATCCTGTCTATCTACCCCGTCTTGAAGGCAAAGCTTGCATCCTGCCCGCACTGCCAAGAGCAGTGGCCTCTCTCCTTTCTTTCACTGGTTCAAGCATGTAGTGGGACGGCTCTCTCTGGCATGTGTTTCTGTCTAACATTACTGCCAGTGTTAATAAGCGATTCTATGTATGTCGACCTTTGGTTAGACTACTAGTTGCACTGCCTTATGCCCAAGGCAGTGAGGAATACATCGGTGCCAGACTGGCCCCATCTCCTTAGCTGTTTGCTTGTTCCAGGCAATTTCCCACCCTCATAAAGAGCCTCACCCTAATGTTAGCCCAGCACACCAGAATAGTAAACAGAGCCCGGATGTCCAGGGAGAACCTTCTAAGGACAATGACTACGTGGCAGAGAGCAGGCTTGAGTTTCTAAAATGAAGCTGGAGTTGCTCTCTCTGCAGCTTACAGATTCAGCTGCTTAGCTCCTTCTCTCTTTCTCTTATTTTCCAAAACTGATGAATTCAGTAAGAAGGAATCACCATATACAACTTACATTAAATATAAATAAAAGGAACTTTTTGCAGAAATCAAACTGTGTTTCCAGCTCCTTAATACCCAGATGTGGGAAGTGTATGGAGTTAACATCTGAAAAGTGATTTTATTTCTTCCTTTTCACCTGGATGCTTTGAGAGCTTGGAGACACACATTCAAATGTCACTTTGGATGGTGTTGGAGAATCATGTGGTACAGTAGGAAAAATGCAAATCAGGAACAAAACATAAACTTGGAGTCAGACAAGTCGTTGAAGGTTTGAATCCTGGCTCCAAAGACCAAGTGAGAAATGGGAAACTTACTTTCTCTGAGCTGCACTGTTTTCATCCATAAAATGGGCATCCTATCCTACTAGCTTTCTTCTTGAAATGATATAAAGGGAAGCAAATTTCATAGCACAAAACCTTGACTGAATTTTTATTTCTCTTCCTGCTCCATGGCGTTTGCAGACAAGGCATGAAAATAATTTTTATACTGGCAACTTCATCATCTTCATCCTCACATATAAACTCAATAAATCCGGCTTGCAAACAGTTTCTAAGCAAAGCCATTAGGAAGTCTCTATCCCTCGCAATTCTTCCAAGCCAGCCCAGTACAGCAATTTGCAAATTTATGATGTGATAGATAGAATTTCTTTGTTTTGATTTTGCATTTGCATATTTATTGAGATATGACGATCTTAATTAGTTCTGCCTTTTTTGTTTTGTTTGTTTTCTTGGTTGGGAAAAGACAGCTTTCTATAGTGCAAAATAATTCTGCATGCTAACAGGGTGAACCAAACCCAGCCTGTGGCATTCCTTGATATTGATGCTGCTTAAAATGCAGCTTTGTGGAGTCTCTTTTCACTTGTTTTCTCTTTAAATGCTGAGGTAATGCTAAAGACTTGGGTGAATGCCAGACCTCAAGAGGCAGCCACCTACTGAGAAGCAAGAGAACACTTTTAAAATTCCAGACACTTGTACTCATCCTACATGTTCTCCCCAGACTACCTATCACCCATCTCCCTCCTGAAAAAGCTAAGCCCCATCAAATGCCTCTTCGAAATGCCTCTCCTGAATCTTGGCTTTTGGAGAGGAGAAAATGCAACCGAATTCCCTTGGTGGATGCCTCCCAGGGGAGTATTTGGACATGCTGTTCACACCGTGATTTTCATCCTGGACCCTCTATTTATTTCCTGCAGGAGCGGAGCTGTGTGAATTCTGTGCGCCATCCAAGAGGCACCAGCAGCCCAGTAGATAACACATAAACACGTAAAGACATATGGATTATGCCCATTACAAATATCTCACCATCCATCGTCACCCAGAACAATCAGCACGATTCCCTAGAGTTTCCCATTTGCCAAGTTCTTCACACCATCACGAAGTCTGTCACTAATTCGACACTTTCACGAGGAAGGATATAATTTATTATTTCCCTGGGATTTGGGGCTTTTTGTTTTGTTTTGTTTATGAAAATAACTCCAGTAATGGAGACTTTCCTGTATACAGAGAAAAGCACCAGGCACCATTGGTAAAGGGGGGGGAAAATAGCACTGCAATCACCTACTATATGCCAGATGCTTTGCATTTGCTTCATTTCATTCAAAATGCAAACCCATATACCTATCTATGGGGTGGTATTATGATTTTATAGTTGGGAAAAGAGAGATCTTGGGTATTTAGAAAATGTTCTCAATATCTTAAAGGTACACATGGCATAGAAGATGTATGACAATCAGATAAGACCAAGGGTTTCTGTGTCCGTCAATTCAACCAACAAATATTGATGTATAAAATCTACTTTGCCTGAGGAAGAAAGGGGAGGAGATATTAATTCAGCCAAAATCAAAGTCATGGGCTCTGTCCAGTGGTCTAGAGGTCTAGAAAAAGTCCAACAACATTCTCGCCAAAAAGTCATGGCAATAAATGTCCTACTTTTTCTTCTTCTTCTTTTTTTTTTAAGATTTATTTATTTATTTCAGAAAGAGAAAGAAAGAGAGAGCACAAGCCAGGGGAGGGGCAGAGAGAGAAGGGGAGAGAGAATCTCAAGCAGATTCCATGCTGAGTGTGGAGGCTGATGCGGGGCCTGATCTCACGACTCTGAGATCATGACCTGAGCCGAAATCAAGAGGAGGATATTCAACCGACTGAGCCACCCAGGCGCCCCTAAATGTCCTGCTTCTTAGTGAACAAGTGAATCCATGTGGGGGATGTGGTCCAAATTCTTCACAAAAACAGAAATACAGAATAAAAAAGGATGAGAGTGGGTTAGTGAGAAAAGAATGAAAACAAAAGCAGAGACAGAGAGAGATGGAGATGGTGTGTGAGGTGTTGAGGAAACCAGTTTGTCAGCAAGAGCTTTACTTCTATGATACGTGACTTGACCTAAGTGGCCTGGAAAAAAAAAAAAAAAAAGCTGTGTAAGATGCTGATTCACTGTGGAGGATAATCAAGAGCCAAAAAAAAATTGTATGACAGAAGATTTTTGAGGGATCCACTGAGGTTTCAGACATGCACTTTAAATTATTCATCTAGAATAGTCGATCAAGTACCACTGAGCCAAATCATATTCTTTTGCTCAGTCTTTAGCTTTAGACATTGACCTGGTGGTAGAACAGAGCCGGTGTCTGGGGTGTGTGGCTGGCTGTACTCTGTAGCTAAGGGACCTAGAGAAGTTAACTAGCCCATGTAGGTATCCAGTTCAAGAGCATGATGACCGGATGCCAACTGACTAGAGAAGGTGTTTGTGAACAAGTCAGTTTGTCAGTTTAGAAATGAATGATGATGGAACCATGAGATGCTGTGGACTCTGAGAAACAAACTGAGGGTTCTAGAGGGGAGGGGGTGGAGGGATGGGTTAGCCTGGTGATGGGTATTAAAGAGGGCACGTTCTGCATGGAGCACTGGGTGTTATGCACAAACAATGAATCATGGAACACTACATCAAAAACTAATGATGTAATGTGTGGTGATTAACATAACATAATAATAAAAAAATAAAATAAAATAAATTAAAACAAAAAAAAAGAAATGAATGATGATGGTATTCCTCAGGCTGTCTCGTTGCAGTGTTCAAAAGATACCCACTCTCATACCGGCTTTCCACCATTCTCACTGTGTTTTCTCATTGAACAGTTCCAAATACATCCTACTGAATATTTGCAGGTAACTGCTAAAGAGCCACAACAGAATGGGGCAAACTGAAATGTTCTGCCATTTGCAACATTCCCTTGAGCAGTGGGACACGTGGCGCAATGTAAGTTTCAATGGATCCAAACAAAACCCAAAACAACACTCTAGAGTGGCACCAAACAAACTGTGGTTGTGTCTCACTCAGTTACACTGTGAAAAATTCATTTCAAAACCTTGCAAAAGATCATTTTCTCATTGTCTGGATAACAGAATATCTGAGAGAAGTACACATTTGCTGAAACCACTTAGATTTCTGTGTAATTTTTGGTCCAACTTTTCTCTGCTAAGAGCTATGGCCATTCCACTGTTAGAAGGACTTTCCTTTTCTTATGTGCTTCAAAACCACAAAGAAATAAACCTGGTTACCAGAAATAAAATAAACAACATTTCAAGGATAAATTATGCGAAGGGAAAGGTCAGGGGTGATTTCTCAGCAAAAACAAATCAAATTAAGAAATTTAAGAATGCGGACATAGGTTTTGATCCTTTGAAAAGTTAAAGGGTAATCTGTGCATTGATGTTCTGACTCACAATTTTATAGGCATATCTCAAGTGCCACACTGCACTTATTTGCTACAGAACTCTTAATGTTATAAATGTTTCAATATCGTTGGTCTCACAGTGGAAGCGAACGCCATCCATCACTCTCAGCCAATGAAAGCAGTATGCCATTCTGCCCTTCCCTTCTTTCAGAAAGTGCTCATTTTTAAACTCCTCCACGTTTTTCTCTTTCTGACATGATTTTATGTTCTGGTGAACAGTTTTGACTCATAATGGCTCACAAAAGACATGCAAATAATAGTGCTGGTGGTACGGATAGTGAATACTAGTTTTAAACCAGTTTGAGGCCATGAACACATTTAAGGAAATTAAGGGTAAGGAAGCAGATGGTAATGTCCAAGGCCAGTTGACGTCTCCACGGAGGTCACTGAGGAAATCCTGTTTTTACTGGGGTTTAGAATCACCCACTTTCTTCTGTCCCCAGAAAACTCCATTTTGTATTTGGATCTTCATTGGTTTACCATCCTCTTTCCTCGAATTGTGGACACCTACAAGCCTAGATATAATTCTGGCTGAGGTGACTTCTGATACAACCAGACACAGGCATGTGGCTGGTTAGCATGGGTGGTAATGAGAATCACCCTCTGATAAAGTCTGAGGTGACAAAATGGGTCATGGTTCATGTTGCTCCTTTCCCCTTGCTGGTCCCAGGACTGAAGTTTATGTACTCCTTGAGCCCAAAGAAAAAGAATCCAGCTTTCCGAAACCTTGAGACTCTCACAAGGATGCACCCTCTCTTTCCCATCCTTGGCATGTGTAGGTGGCAGGACTGGTGAGAGACTGTAACCTAAACTCCTCTTCTTTGTTACATTTCCTCCCCATTCTTCCCCAGAGGGTTGAGAGTAACCGATGGGAAATTAACAATTTGCTGGGGTTTATGCACATCACTGTGAATCTATGCTTCTGTGCTGAGATCCCTTTATCCAGGGGCGGGGAGACGTGGTTTCTTTTTTTGTTTGTTCGTTTGGTTTTTTTTTTATTCCCCCAGTCATACTAACGTAATTGGAGATTTGTAGAAGTCTGCTGATATTATAAAGAGCTTCATAAACTCCGCCGTATCCTCTGAGATACCTAACTCCAAACCGTGTCGTCTGTAGCTAGAAGAGTCTGTGGTGGGTGTTGGAAAAAAATGTCAGGGAATTACAAGTAAAGGAAACAGTAGTTCTAAAGTCCAACGTCAGAAACTCCTCTCCAAAGGGATGATGTCATAGGACTTGTAGATTTGATTCAGGTGGTATTCCTGTTTCCACAAACACCTGCTCCCCTCTCAAGTCAGAACACCTGTACATATGAGAAACCGAAAGCCTCACAGGAGAGCACAGCAGGACACAGCTTGAGGGAGAAGCTTAAGCAATACTGGAGGAATGAGTCTGAGCTGAACAAAAGCCCTGGTGAGTGTGCAGTTTGAGCTCAGACAGGTGGCTTTAAGTGATTAGGTAGGCGAACGGTAAAGAAGGTTTTCAGTAATATTACAATATATAAATGTATCAAATTCACATGTTGTACACCTTAAATTTACAGGATGTTATATGCCAAGTATATTTCAACAAAAGAAGCTGAGATTTATGGTTCAAATGATGGAAAAGTTTTAAAGTAAGAACCGAGATAGATAGATGATAGATAGATAGATAGATAGACAGACATATGTATCTTTCCATATACATATCATATTTTTCTATTTATTTTAGTAAATGACTTTTATGAAGCCGTCTTTATATAAACAGTTTAAATTTTTTTTTACTTAGTATCAATATCTTAAACACATATTATAAGCAAAGACCTTTCACAGTGGGCACTTTGTGAGCTCTCAGAAAACCTTGGTTGCTTTCTCTACCCCTTAAGTTAATAGAGTTTTGGTTTATATCACTACTTCTATTACAGAGACTTGATATTACAAACCTGGGAGAAAAAGGAGCTCCTGCAATCTGATCTCTACTTATTTCTTTATCCCACTTTTCAAACTATATTCTCCCACATAATCCCTCCATTAAAGTTGGTCTCTCGCCTCTCCTCAAATCCATGTGGGGCTTCGCTGTTTCTCTGACTTGGCTCAAGGGGACTCTACCTGCAATGCTATCCTTCTCACCACGGACAATGAAAAACCTCATATGTCTGAAGATCAAGCCCAAATGTTATTTACCTGATAAAGAGCCCATGATTCCATGGGCTAGAAATAATTACTCATTTGACTTTAGTGCACTTATTCACTGCACTTTCCCTTGGAGGTCAAAGATGTGTTTCAGATTAATGTGTAACTTTCCTAGTTCTTCCTCCTTGCTTTATATACAGAAAATGCTCAAAATAAATACCAATTATGGAATGGCAGAAAAAAAAAAAAAAAGACCCATTCCTAATACAAGAAAAATCCACTCCACCCCCAGATGAGGGATAGCCCTATGTCTCTCGTGATTTCTACTAGCCAGCCACAGAAATTGAAGAGGTGGGGTGTGTAAGAGAATTCATACTTTAACTTTTGAAACTGCATAAGCGACAGTGCTAGAATGGGCCCCTTCTTTATAAGATCATTTGCTAAAATTCAATGTGATTGGTGTTTTTACAAGAGATTAACAGTTGGCTTGCCCTAGGCAAATATTTGTGTTCTCTGCCCTAGGAATGGAAGGACTGGAATCAGGTGCTTCCAGTTAAAATGAAAAAGGTAGACATGGATAGAAGTTCAAAATTTGCAGGATGGGGTTTGGAAGGTGGAGAGTCTCCATGGAAAAACAAAATCGGCACTGCTATTTAAAGGCTCTATTTTGTTATCTTGGGAGCTGTCTCCCAAATTCCATGTTTCTATCAGGCTCTCAGGTTTCAGATAAAAGGATTTTGTGTTGCTATTGTTACAGCCTAAAAGAATTCTTTACATAGGCCTTTTTGTTGTAAGAACACAATCAAATCTCCCTGCCTTCTGAAACACCCAGGGATTCCAAGGAGTTTACAGAGCAATGAATTCTGATCTCAGTTGTAGGAAAAAAACAAAACAAAACAAAACACGGAGAGCTATTGGTTTCTGAACATATATGCTACCACCTACCATCAAGCCTGGGGTGAAAACCACCATTTTGTGGATGCATGATTCTATTTTGGTTAAAAGTAATCCATTTACAGTTATCTGCAAGTTATCACCGTGACCATACATCTCTTTCCTGATAATGAAGTTACAGGACAGGCAGAGTGGTCATGGCTACCAATGCCGTACCATCAGCCGGAGGAATCACAGGGTAAGTGGGACAAGAATGAAGTCGATATGTTATCAGATATTATATGATGTTGGTTATTTATCTTCTCGATGGCAAAAAGGATTGCCACTCACGACATCATAGAAATGTTAAAAGATGTGAATTGTTTCCAATAGACTCCCATGTTGTACAAGCCGACTGCTGAGGAGTCAAGTGTTTTCACAAGATGTGAGAGAAAGTCGTCAGTACCTTCAGAGGGAGGTTGCCCTAACCCTAACAAGTCAATTCTAATTTATGCCACATGTAATTCTAAGGGAATTTAACTAATAGGGTGTTAACTGATAGAATCACTTTTACTCTAAACTGTTGACCTTCAAGGGAGTATTCGGATTTGAGCAGTTAACTAGGCACAGCTTGAATTGGGTTAATGAAAAAAAGTTATAATTTTAAGCGACAAATATGGCCTATTTTGGAATATATCAAATGATTAACTCATTAGAAGACAGCCTCTGATGATCGTAACCGTGATGGGACAAAGGAGACGGTGAGGGTCCTGTCAGAAGCAAGCCAGCAAGTTTGTCACAAGGAGTCACAAAATAAAATCATGGCAGAAGGGGCTGTGATAAATTATTATAAACATCATAATAAAATGCATTATGCAATCTATTACAATAAAATTTAATTTGATGTATAGTATGTCATAGCAATTTGGCCCAAGACAGGAGTAAATAAATAGCCCTTAACAAAGTCATGATACTGTAGTAACAGAATTGTAACAAAGGGCAGAAACACATGTGTAAAACTATTTCGCATATTATATATAAACTACGTTTTATTATTATTATCATACCTTTTGTTCAAAAGTCTCTTTAATATAAGTGAAAATAGCACTATTACATAGATGTTTTACCTTCATCTGGTAGCATGTTATATCAGGTAGTATTTTTACTTACTAATTACTGATGAACGTAGCAATAACGATAAGAACACAATGAAGCACATCTACCGTACTCGACAGCTAGATATCTAGTATCTTAGAGTTACTAATTTAATCCATTCATTCATGCAATAAACATTTATTGCTTGTCTAGAGATTTTCTTTTATTCATGTCTGTATTCATTAATTTAGGGGGAAAAAAGGGAAGGGAACAAGCTTTAATCCAGCTCCCATATAGTGGGGGCTATTGCTCAGGAAGTGAATACAGAAGAGCCCAGGAGTGGAGTTGGGGGGAGGGTGGGGGGTCAGAGGTACTCAGAGGTCAGCTACGGTGTTGTTCAGTGAATGTTCTAGTGCACCCTGGGAGCTCAGTGTGTGGAACAAATAAGTCCGTCAGAGGGAGGCATGAGAGCTTTCTCTTGGGGCAGAACACGTGATTTCCTTCCAGGCAAAGGGAGGATAGGACCCCCCAGGGTGAAGAGTAACATGTGTACAGTCCCAGCATCATGATACACAGCACTCCTAAACCTTTCAGGGTGTTGGAAGCATTAGCTTCTTGTGGTTAGTGGGGGCACAAGAAGCTGGGGGTCTAAGGGCAGAAGCTAAGGGGCTGGTTAGCCAAGGAAAAGAAGTCAGACTTAATTTTATAGGTCATCTTATTTTGTATTTATAAAGAAAATGCTGGAACACACTCTTTATCCCATTAGCATTAGACATAATTATTTAAATATAACTTGTTAGAGATTAGCTGTTTAATTTAAAAAACATAATTAATTGGAGCAATGTATTAAATAATAATATTTGACATCATTAATGAGGGTATAATTATATGTGTTATTTAAAAACTTAGTGCAATACCAATATTTTCTCATAAAATGAAGCAAAAATTATTATCCACAAAGCAACTTAGCAACTTGACTAAGTTCATTTTGGAATTCATTATCCCTGGCAAAAATCACTCGAATTTAGAAAAATCTATCTAAAATTTCTCCACATCAAGTCACATAAGTATAAGAAAAATGTAGTAATATTTTCATAAGGAATAGGTTAAAGAAAAAAAAAAAAAGGAGGGGTAAGACTCCCATTAAGTACATGTGAATTTATAGAAAGGTCTCTCCCTTCTCTCAGACTTCGGGGGACTTGGGCAAACTGCCCCCAGAGATTTGCCATTTATTTTATTTTTTTAAAAGATTTTATTTATTCATTTGAAAGAGAGAGATAGAGACAGAGAGAGCACAAGCAGGGGGAGAGGCAGAGGGAGAGGGAGAAGCAGACTCCCCGCGGAGCTGGGATCCTGACATGGGGCTCGATCCCAGGACCTGGAGATCATTACCTGAGCCGAAGGCAGACGCTTAGCCATCTGACCAATCCAGGTGCCCCTGAGATTTGCCATTTAGCTGTAGAAGTATCACAAGTGACCAAGAGAAGTCTGATCCTAGTAGACCTGACCGTGCATTGATCTAGAAGGGCAATGGTAGCCCAACTTCTAAGAGGACTTACTAGGTGCTACTCATCATATTTAACACTTTTTATATACTATTCATTTAATTTTCAGGAACGCCCAATGAGTTAAGTGCTATTTATATGCCTAATTCTTATATAAGAAAAATGAAGCTCAAAACGGTTAGGGGACTTGCCCAAGGTCATTCAGCTAAAATTCATAGCATCAGGACTGGCACTGAGGTTGTGACAATTCCATAGTGAGAGAAATCATGTACTGATTTCAGAAAGGATACAGTTCGATTGGTAATACAGGGAGGCATTGATATGTTTTATTACTTGATTTGAACATTGCATTTTAATGATATATATCTGATCTTTGCTGTCTGTTTTCTAGCAAATAGCATCTATGGGAAATAAGGTTCTGGAATACCACTCTGGCATATGTAATTCTGAGTAAGTGACCAGAAAACGGAGTACAGCGATGTCCTCTCAAAAAACTGTTGTCATCAGATGCCACCAAAGACTTGCAAGCAACATGCTGGTACCTAGTTGAACTCTATTAAATAGCTCTTTTTGAGGTCAAGAGAGGGCCAAACATTGCCAATGTTTGAACTTAATACAATGAGATCCTTCTATGGAAAGGTCACCTTGGCAAGGTGAGTAGCATGGAGAAGGGGAACTGAAACAGGAAGAGAAGTTGGAAAGTTCTTGCAGTGATACTGGCAAGAAAGAATGACTGTCTTCAGAAAAGATGGACTAACGAAGAGGCTGATAGGCTCCCGAATCATCTGCAAACCAAAGTAACAGATAACCAGGTGGACATGAGGAGGGAGAAAGGGAGAATCATCAGGACGATGCTGAGACTTTCAGGAAAAGAAACTGAGAGCATTTCTATGAGGTAAGCTTTCTTCCAACTTGAAGAATTATTTTTAAAAACATTTTCCTGTTATTTCTATAGGAGTTATTCTCTATTTCATGTTGGATTCCATGCTAATTCAAGAAATATATTTGTTTTAAAAAACAAACATGCAAAAAAAGGAGGAAAAAAAAAAAGGCAATGAAACCCAGACTCCCAAAACTGCAAAACTGAACTTAGCACTTCTGATGAGAAAGGAGTAAGATGAGTCTGCCTGCCATACCTGCCCGCATCCCCCATTCTCATCAGTATGATGTGCAGTTTCTCCACTCGGCACATGTGTGATCAGTAGCTGCCAGGAGCCAGGCTCAGAGCCAGCTGCTGGGTGTGGGGTGAAGAATGCAGTCTCTCCCCTGCTCTGCCCTGCCTAGTAGGGGAGGTGGTCAGTGTGATGTGCATTTGCAATGGGAAAGATGCGTGCTGTGCAGGCAATGGGGGCGGGGTGGGGGTGGTGGTGGAGGCTGGAGCAGTGATGAGGATCTTAGCTGATCTAGTGTGTCAGTCAGTGCCCCCTACTCACACACATACACACACGCATATATATGCATGCACTTGCACACATGTACACACTTAACACATGCATGCAAATTCATACATGCACACATAGTCACATCCATGTACCCATATACCTGCACACATGTACACACACACAAATGCACATTTGCACAAACTCATGCTCACACACACTCTTACCTATATTCATACCCACATATACACACATGCACATTTGCACCCACTCATGTTCACACACACTCACCTCCGCACCCACATATGCACACAAGATTCGCACACGTTCATGTTCACACACTTGTGCCTACACCCACATATACAGACTTGCACACACACTTGCCCACAATTCAAATTTATACCCACCCACACACATGCACATATCCAGCCACACGCATACCGCAACTGTGCACACAGAAACGCACACGGCCATTACCACTCCCAGGGTATCCTGAACAGGAACATCCTCATTACTGTTCAGATTCAAAGAGCATTTTTCCTTTTCTCAGCCATCCTTGGCTCTCCTGACACATAAAATTGCTTCTAAATTTCTCCATCCTCTGATTCCATGCCTGGAATGTTTACAACTTTGCTTCCCCATTTCGTTTCTTCTTATGTTCTGATAATTATATTAACAGTTCTGAATAACACCTCCCATGGATGGCAGTTCCAGGCAAAGCTGTCTTCAACTTTAAGGCTAAGGGTCCTATGAATGGGCTGATTTCCTACTTTTTATTATTGATATAATTCTAGAATTGTTTTCCTACTTCCTTTCAGTCAAGGAAAGCCTTTAATGGTACCTAAAGCTGAGATTCAGCAAACTTTAAGATTCCATGGTCTGTTGTTACTGGAAAAAAAAAAAAAAAGAAAATACAGATTTCCAAAGTCTGCTTCTGAGTTTCTTCTCTGACAGGTCGTCTCACTGAAGGAGGCTCTGATTACTGCCAGGGCCAAGAGAAACATGGTGCTTTGTTTTCCCTTCTAAAATCCCCCTGCCCTGTTTGCTTTCCATTGCCTCCCCCCAGATTTTTCCCAAGTAAACCGGAGTTCCTCCCTGTGGTGGGATGACAGCATGGGGCTCAAGGATCATCTAACTTCCACCAAAGTGGTAAAAAGTGACACGTTGCTGCCCAGAGTGGACCCTAGGGCCACCTTCAACAAATACCCCCAAAACACATGGCAGAGTCAAATCAACAGCAGCTTCACAGTCATCCCGGCAGGGCTGAGTGACACTCTATCTGCCTCCTCAGAAGAGTTTTCTGGAATATAAAGCCAAAGGAAAGGGGTAATTTATCGTGCGGATTGCGTATTAATTAGTTTTCAGGAGTTCCTTGGGTAATTACAATCTGTAGCATTTGTAATTGATTTGGCTAGATTAAAAATGGATGCTTTTGTGCATCAGTGAAATTAGCAAGGAGCCAAGAAGAAGTGGGAGGAGGAAATGTCTCACCTATGAGATGAGGAGCAAGTTGGCCTTAGGCCAAACTCCAGACGATACCTTCTCTGGAGCCAAAATTACAGCAGTCATCCAAGACTGCACACTCAGCAGGTGAGGTCTTTCCCCAAAAAAGACTATATGGGGTAGGTGACCAGATGTCTCCCGAGCAGCTCTGTAACAGCCGGAGGAGTGCCTTCCCCAGGGGTTTGGAAAGTCAGATACCTCCCTTAGCTTCACCTTGATAGTGGTCAGGCCAACAAAATGGGCATGATTGAATATCAATCATTCTGCAAAACCAAAGGAGGGAGCCCTTCTCCTGGAAGGGAGGAGGAGCCAGGGCAGGAGGAAGGGGGCGGGGATGCAGAGAGGAAGCTGCCTCCTGCAGGACACACTCTGGGGCTGAATGCCTCCCTCCTGAGCCCTGTGGATGGCTTCCGCGCCTCTGGGACCCTCCCAAAAAGACTCTTGCTCCCTCTCTGTCTTAGCCAAGCTCCTGCCAGGGGTCCTTCGTTCACCTGTCATGACCAGTCATGCTGTTGTGAACCGTAGCTGCACACTCCTCTTCGGGCAGGGGCTGGGACTCCAAGCGTCCCATCCCAGAGGCTGCACCCTCACCCCTGATGCTGACAAATCCAAACACAGAGATGATGAGGTGCTCCTGAAAGACAGCTGCTGTGGAGGTTGTGGGTGGAAGACCAGCTATAGAGATTCAGGAAAAGAATGATTAAGCTATCTCAAATTCATGGGTATATTAGCTAAGACTTATGGAGCACTTGCTATGTATAAAGCACTGCAGGAGGGTGCCTAGGTGGCTCAGTCGGGTAAAGGTCTGCTTTCGGCTCAGGCCATGATCCCAGGCCCTTCGTCGGGCTCCCTGCTCAGCAGGGAGTCTGCTTCTCCCTCTCCCTCTGTCTGCCGCTCCCCCTGCTTATGCTCTCTCTAATAAATAAATAAAATCTTAAAAAAAAAAAAAAAGCACTGCAGGAAAGCTTAGAAACTCTCAACCACAGAGCTTTAGGCAAGTCTAGTAGCAGGCAGGTCTGAGGTGGGGAGGATTATATTACAATATGGTGAGCAAGTGCTTTAGAAGAGATACAGATAAAAGAGACTGAGGACATAGAAGAAGAGGAAATCAAAGGGAGGAGTACAGAAGGGAGATCAAAAGATAAGGGAGGGAAAGAGAAGTGGAGAGAGACACCAGCACTGGGCCATGAGCAAGAGGCCCAACAAAAAGGAGGTAAGTCCTCGTGGAGAAAAAGAGTGCTTTCCTCTAGAACAGACTTCTGTAAACTATAGCCCACTGCCTGCTTTTTAAAAAAATTTTTTTATTGTTATGTTAATCCCCATACATTACATCATTAGTTTTAGATGTAGTGTTCCATGATTCATTGTTTGTGCATAACACCCAGTGCTCCATGCAGAACTGCCTGCTTTTGTAAATAAAGTTTTATTGGGACACAGGCATGCCTGTTCATTCACATATTGTCTGTGGTTTGTGTCCTACAACAGCAGAGCTGAACAGTTGCAATGGAGAGCTATGCAAAGCCAGAAATATTTACCGACTCTTTACAGAAGAAGTTTGCTAAGCCCTGTTCTAGAATAAAACCCTAATCACATAAGCCTACTCTACAAACAAGAGCACGTGTTCATCCTTCTCCAGGATCTAATGACGGGGGTCTGCTTTTGAGCTCCAAGTAGAAATCAGCTCTGCTGGGGGATATGTTCTGCTCCAGGAGACAGACAGTTTACATTCACCAGTGTTATTTATGTCCCCTCCTCCCCCCATCAACATGGAGTGGGGAGGAAGTAGGTCTTGCCACGATGGAGATGAAATACAGATGGGGGCGCCTGGCTGGCTCAGTCAGAAAAGCATGAGACTCTTGATCTCCACATTGTAAGTTCGAGCCCCATGATGGGTGTATAGATTACTTAAAAATAAAATCTTTAGGGGTGCCTGGGTGGCTCAGTCAGTTAAAGGTCTGCCTTTGGCTCAGGTTATGATCCCAGGATACTGGGATGGAGCCCCTCATTAGGCTGTCTGCTCAGCAGGGAGTCTGCTTCTGCCCTCTCCCTCTATCTGCCACTCCCCTGCTTGTGCTCTCTCTCTCTGTCAAACAAATAAAAAATAAAATCTTAAAAATAAAATAAAATAAAATAAAATAAAATAAAATAAAATACAGATGTGTGTTATTAGAAATTTCACCATCATTAGTTTTGATCTTGGGGAGAAAGGAAGAATGTGAGAAGAGAGAAGCAGGTCAGTAAGCATACTGCATGTGATGGAGGAGGGGGTGGTATCCTGGAAAGAACAGTGTTTAATCCAAAA
Organism: Halichoerus grypus; assembly: GCF_964656455.1. Taxonomy (NCBI): domain Eukaryota; kingdom Metazoa; phylum Chordata; class Mammalia; order Carnivora; family Phocidae; genus Halichoerus; species Halichoerus grypus. Next base: position 8,532,546 of record NC_135719.1, read on the forward strand.
CAATGGCCAGAAAAATGTTGCTAAACTGTGGAGCAACACGTGGTCCCCAGGTCTCTTTGCCGGTTATACTTCTGAGAGCTGACAATTACAGAATGTAGATAAATGCTTACTATCTTCAGGACTCAGAGCGTTAGGCTGCTCAGTAAGGATGGCAAATGTCTAATTGAACTTGGAAATGCCCAGACTGGAGTTTTCCTCCTATGGGTGGGGCTCATGCCTCTTCACTTTCTACTTGTCCCTCCCCCTATGCTCATAGGAACGATAGCTTCCAAGCATCTTTTGACAAGAAGGTCTATCTTCAGTGGTCACTGGTCTCCTCCCCCTCTTGAAGAACACTACCTAATTTTCTACAGAAGGGATGGTTTTCTGCCCAATCTCTTCTTCACAGAAGAGCACACCAGCCAGGTCTGGGGACATACGTTTTAGCAATCCGTTTGGTTAAGTATAAACCCCTTTTGTACTATCTACTTAGAGAATAGATGGGCACCTGCCACCTTCTTTCCATCCAGGGGTTGTAACTCAGGTGTCCTTAGTTAGTCCACTGTTGAGTGGAAACTAGGATGACTGAAGCCCACTAAGCTAGCCGAGCCTTTGGTAAACACAAGGAGGATGGGATGGGCATTGGTTATGGGTTTTTTATACATTTGAACAGATACAAGTTTGAGATTTGGTAGATCATCCACGTACCCTGTATCATAGGAACCTGGGAAGATTTTCCTAAGCCCAGTGAGTGAGATAAGTGGGGAGAATTAGTCCATGAACGCTCCTTCATAGCCAAGGAATAGAAAATTAATATTAAAAATGACAACAAACAGGGGCACCTGGGTGGCTCAGTTGTTAAGCGTCTGCCTTCGGCTCAGGTCATGATCCCAGGGTCCTGGGATCGAGCCCCACAACAGGCTCCCCGCTCAGCGGGAAGCCTGCTTCTCCCTCTCCCACTCCCCCTGCTTGTGTTCCCTCTCTTGCTGTGTCTCTCTCTGTCAAATAAATAAATAAAATCTTTAAAAAAAATGACAATAAACATTGTATCGCTCTTGGGATTGTTCCCACTGTGCCAGGCACTAGACCACATGATTAGCCTGCAGTTACTCACTCAAACCCTTCAACAACCCTAGAGGTAGGTGCCCTTATTCCATTTATAGAGGAGGAAACCAAGGCTCAGGGAGCCCAGAGCATACATTCGGTTGGTCAGCTACACACTTAATCTCTCCCTGACCCAGAACCAGTGGCAACTATTCCCAGCAGGGACTCTCCCACAAGGAAGGAGGATCTGGGAGAAGTCAGTTTTCTTTCATCCAGAGCACCCAACCTGAACATTGCTCTGGGAGCCTACAGTAACATCACCTCCAGGCTCCTGACTACCCCTGGCTCCTAAGACCCACCTGACTCCTTGTTGGGCCTGGAGTCCTGCCTTGAACCATGGATCAGGTTACTGGGACGTGTCCCCCATGTGCCTTCCCTTGTGGTTGAGCCCTGCCTCCCTCATTGTTCCCTTCTGCTTACATGGGCCTCCTGGTTGTGTGACTTGAATCCAAGATGGCAGCTCCCTAGAAACTGAATCTGAATGTTCCATTTTTCATGGTTTTGAGTGTAAATGCTGGCCTGGATCAAACTAGAGTTGGTTATATTCTCTGTTACACTTGGTGACAGAAGGGCCCCCAGTACTTATGGTAAATAAAATCCTATATTCTGTCTGACAAAGCTGCTAAGATGATTCAGGAGTCAAGGGACCACTTTGTTTCTTTCTTTACAAATTGCCTCATGGTCCACACGAATTGCCTGCTGGTGGAGGATGAAACGATGGGCAGGAAGTCAAGTCTCATATTGAGGTAAGGTGATATTTCAGCCTGGATCCTCCAGCCTAGATTTTCCTGATCTCCGCCCCATTCTTAATGGTAACCCCCTTAGGAGTCCCTTGCTAACCTCTATCTTTAATCCAGCCTTTGAACAGAAAGGCCAGAAAATTGGAGGAGAGCCAGGGGTTCAATATCCTATGCAATCGTTAATTTCTTTCTCATAGGAAACAAATCTATATGTCAGTGCTATGCTAACATTGCATCTTTAACACCATGGCAGTAGCTTTAGGCCAGTGAGCATTAATAAAACAAACTGACTTGAACAGATGTAAGTCAGACACTAAAGAGAAGGCCATGAGGCTCGATGCTAATCCCAACTGCTAACTCATCCTCTCTTCTTCTATGGAATCTTCCATTAAAAAAATTTTTTTTTTAATGAAAAACTTCAATTAGACCGTGGCAAAGAACATGCTGTGTGTCTAAGGGAGACAGGCACATTTGTCACCCACAATCTGGATACAGAGATGTGATGTGGCTCTGGGCTTGTCCCATGCAGCAGGCATGTTTATGAGACCTAGATGTTATTTACGGTGACAGTGGCAGAGCCTGATGAAGTGGGTGCCCTGAGCGGAGTGTGGGGAGGCCCAAGATTGATTTCTCACTTTCACTGCTATTAAAAGATTCTTAGCATTTAGGTTGAAGGAAATTGTGGGACTTTTTCTCTGGGAGTCATTAACAAAAAGTCCAAGAAAGAACAAGGTATATATATATATATATATGTATATATATATTTTTTTTTTTTCTGTTCTGTATTTTTCATCTCCTCTAAACTCACAGTCCTGGTTATGACCTCTCTATTTTCTGATTTGCAGCACAATAACAGTTGGCTTTGTTACTTATCAGATAGGGATATCTTAGGAAGGGACAAATGAAGTTGTGGTGTTGGATGCCATGCTTGGAGACCCTCTAAAGAAGCATTTTTAAACTGTTGGATTGCCACCAATTAGGGTGTCACAAAATCTTATTTAAAGATCATAGAATGAATATACCAGGAAGTAGCATATAATACCAACAGTAAAATCAGAAATGTTATCTTTGATTATATGTGTGTATGTTGGTGCATATGGTGTCTCCGCATAAAATGCACTTCATAATGTGGGTTGCATTAAAAATTATTTTGTAAAACTATGCTCTAAAGTTTAACCCTAGATCAGTGAGAGGGGCAAAGAATACCCCCACTTCTTCTCCTCCATATAGAGTTTTCCTGATCCTGTACCATCTGGCACTCAAGAGGCAGCTAGTGTTTCTGGGCTCCTATAATAGGGACCCCATGCATCCACTCTGGTTCCCCCTCAAAAAGGACCAGGGGCTTTCCTCAAACCAGGAGCAAACCAGATTGAATGGACCGCATAAGAAGGAACTAACATTAATTTAGTACTTACTATGTGTCAGTTACTTTCCCCAAAGCATTTTAATACACACACACATACACACACATATATATATGATTCACATAAATCCTAGGACAGTTTTTTTAAGTATGGCATTTTACTTACTTTTGCACATAAGGAAATTGAAGTTGAGAGATACAGCACCATGACTTTCTTTTTTGCAAAAGACCTTACTGTCTACATTTTTTTTTAATTGTTTTTTCTTGTATGTAAGTAACTCCTAAGACTGCTACCATTATCTCTGGAAAGAATTAGGAAGTACTAGAAAAACGGTGGCCCTCCATAAAGGCACTTTATATATCGGGCTTCACAATTGACAAAGCACTCCCATAGTCTTATCTGACTTGACCTTTACCACCTGTCTGTCCGCTGGTTAGGGGAACTATTGTTCCCACTGTACAGATTGGAAAACTGACATTAGAGAGGGGGTCAATCATTCCCATGCTTAATAGGTGATAGAGCCAGATCTTCAACCCAGGGCTCTGCTTCCAAGTCCACTGCTGTTTGTTTTATCTCTGCTATTGTTATGAGGTCATAAAGACTGTGTCTTGAGTAGTATTCTATTGTTTTTACTATGCTGGAGGCAAAAAAAAAAAAAAAATTTACATAAAAAGAAAAGGAGGAAAAGCAGACATTATGAAGACTATGGAGTAGAGATTTTTCAAACATCTTTAAAACCACTGAATAAAAATGGATTCTTAAAATTTCCATTCTCATTATTAATATCATCTGGCACTTCATGGTAATTAGCTAGATTATGAACTCCTTTACAGAATCCTGAGAATTTTGTTTAGAAATCAACTCATCTGGCTCAGCAGGGAAACAGGAAGGACCAACAGGCCTTTGCTCCCACACTGCATCCGCCAGCTCTGAGAATGAAAAGCGAGAGATAAGCATTTTCTCTGTCATTTTAAACAGGGAAAATTAATTGCTCCTGCAGAGATGAAAACTTTATGTTTGAAAGGAAACCAGGGCAAAATTCTTTTTTCTTCTCTCCCCACCTGTGGAGACCCAAGGTTTGGCAGCAAATTGGAGCTTACACAGTGTAGTCACATAGACAAATGCCAGATCCCTTCCTAATTAGGGAGCCCGACCATCTGGTAGACACCTCGGCCAAAGGCTGACTGTACAGAGAGGGAAATGAGATGAGGTGTGTAATATTTGCATGTTTGAGAATGAACGTATCACACTGGCTAGGTATATAGAACTAGGTCTGCCTATTGAACCGCTGAGTGAGTATTGAAAATTAAATAAACAAGATTTGCTAAATCATATTGTTGTAGATTTGGAGCTGGCCTAGGAAGCACTTTCTATATATTTTTGTTATTTTGTCTGCAATAATAATAAACAGGCTTGCACCACCATGAGCAGCAGATCCAATACACTGATTCTTGAATGAGGAAAATTTGACCTAGTGGTTACTGTTGGCTGAGAATTCAGAACTTGGAGCTGCTAATCTCAGTCTTCCAGTTGCCCAGTTGTAGTCAGGTCAGGCCAGTTTGTGTCTCAGTTTTCCCCGGCCTCTGAAAATATGGGAAATGGGAATGCTTCCCTTCTTGACTTCAAAAAGTCTACTAAGAAGAGATGGGCAAGGGGACCTGGTGGGAAGTCACAGGCATGCTTTGTGATTCAAGCAAGCAAGTCTTCTGTCCCTGCAATCTAATTATTGTGGTTGCCTTGAGACAGCGTCTTGAGTGAGCTTGGGACTGCATGTGAGCTTTGAAATCCACTCTTTGTTTGCATTCTAGATATGTCTCTGTTGATTGATATGAATGTGAGAAATCCATTTCGACATCACATCAACTATTTTCTCATCTGAATGAGGAAATGGGGATATGAAAATCTCAGGTTGATCGGTCGGGGAAGACATGAAAAAATATGTACCAAAAGACTTCATAATTGTAGTTGTTGAGTATTTTAAAGCTCAATGTATCATGAGGCAATCATTCAAATAAACAAGCTGGCCAGTCATTTTTCCATTTGAGGAATGATGTAGAAAGACAAAGTATATGTGTTCAGACTCTCTTTTGGCACAAGGGGTGGTTCTGGACTTCATAGGGAGGGAAGCCTTGTGGGAGCTGGTCCATGAGGTATGGAAGAAGGTCAGAGCTGAGTGTTACTGGGAAAAGCACAAAGGCAAAGAGTATCCAAGAGTCCAAGTATAATATCGGAGTAAAAATCTGAAGGTGGAGCAAAGCATCCACCCACTGAGAAAGGACAAGCTGCCCTAAGTGCGAGGCACTGAGGCAGTTAGAGACCTCAAAGTTTAGTCAATTAGTCAACAGGTGAGGAAGGAGGAGAGTCGGTAGAAAGATAGGAGTCCCTGAAGAGCTACACCACAGGCATGGTAGCCTCTTCCCAAGGAGCCTGTGGGAAAGAAGAAAGAAGTGTGGCGAATCTGCTCAGTCTACAGACTGAATAATACCACTAGTTATGGCGAGCCAAGGAATCCACATAGGCTTGTTTTATGAATGAACAACATTCCAGTAGCTGGACTTCCTAACAGAACAGGTGTCAGGTTGACAGGCTGAGGTTAAGCCTGATCCCTTTGAGTGTCTTGGCCAATGGATATTCCCTTTGAAGGACTGGCCCCACTTGTGAGAGATAGAGGTCTCTAGGGATTATGGACATAGGGGACACTTACTCTCCATCGCAGGTTCCGATCCACAGGTCGGTGGAAAAGAAACAAAAGCAACATGACAGTGGCTTTCCCTGGTTTGGTTTCTTGAGCTGGCTTCCTGGTTAAGCCAGTCAAGAAGTTTGTCTGATCAATGGAAGATTCTAACAACAAAGCATCGCATGAGTTGCTAGGTATGGCAAGATATAAATCACAAGACCTAGCCAATTAGCTACTGGGTTCCAAAGGCAACTTACCCAGTCCCTCTGTCAAGGAAACTAAGGGGATCCATTTTTGGATATTCATTCCCACTACAAACTTTGTTTGGAAACTTCCAATGTCATTTCTACAGCCAACTAGCCAAATTGAAAGATCACATCCAATATCATCTTTGATGAAACAGTAATCTCAGTACATCTGATGTATTCCCTATAGTACAGACAGCAAGAGCATGCCAGCGTATCCTAGAAGGAATCTAGGCTACAATTATACTGCATCTTTATTTCTTGTGGCTTCTCCCACTCGCTTGTTCATCAGATACTTTTTTTTTTTTTTTGCCTCCTCTCCTTTCTTGCTTTCCATATATCTATTTGAAATATGTCTGAAATAAATCCCCAGACTCCCAAGAATATTTCTGCTCATGTAAGCATGTGTACAACCTCCCTCCTTGTGTTTCCATATAACAATGTTTAAATGCCAAAGGGATTGTGTCTGCGTGTTTTTCTTTTGTTTTTGGTTTTTTTGTTTTGGCAGATATGCTCTACTTCCTTCTTACCACAGTTAGATGCAGGCTATGGATCCTTTTAAATGTCCTTTCTGAAGCAGAAAGAGGTCATGGAAAAGCTTAAATCCTGGCTCTGTGACTCACTACCTATTTAACCTTCAACATGTGACTTAAATTCTCTAAGCCTCAGGTTTCTTCCTAGTAAACTGAGGGCAAGAAATAAAGCAGAATAAGAGGATTGCACTTAGTTCCTAAAAAGTACTGTATATAAATGGCCATAAATTGATTCCCTTTCCTTTCCTTTTCTGATTAGACTATCTTAAGACAATTCAAGATGATGTTCAATTATAAACATGAATCACTTAAAAACATCAACGTTATTGGTGTGATAGAATGGGGGGTCACAAAGGCACTGCAGTCGGAATGGGAGCGGATGAGCCCAGGAGAAGGGGGACGCTGCTTTGCTGAATCTGTTCCACAGGCTATAAGCCTGTGGGCAGTGGGATGGCCTGTTTTCCAGCTCTGTTGGATACAAGTCCAGATAAGCAGCCAGGGACTGTCAAGTCAAAAAATGATGCTGGTCTCTCCTTCATGAACTCCCTGAGAAAGTGGGGAATCCATTTAATAATGGCTCTAGAGGTGGGAAGGGTATCTAGAGATGCTGGAGCTGAGGCGTTGGCCAATGGAGCTAATGTGTGCAAAGCACCTGGTACACAGCAATGCTCATCAGTGTTTGTGATAGTTGGGTTTTAGAGGTTGTCTTTGTCGTTACTGCAAGTATTTGTCTGGAATCAAATCAAGGCAAAGTCTGATAGTGCCTTCTTTTTTGTGCATATGTTCTACCTATGTATCGGACTTATAGGTTCTAAACAGACATCCTATGACTAGTGCCTCTTGTGATTTTTGGACTCTGCTCCAAGTTCTTCTCCAGGATTGTTATGCCACATAGCATCTCATTCAGCTTTATCACATCTTGGACCAAAATGTCTACAAATTAATTTCTCAAGAAGGAAACTAAAGCTCAGAAAATGGCCGGGATTACTAGTCCAAGGGTGGTCAGGGGCTCAGGGCAGGGAGGGAGAGACCAAATGCTGGGAGTCTCCATGATGAGCAGGTTCAGCAACTCCACCACAGTGTTGGGGGTGCCCATCACACTGACCGCTGGGAAGAGGTAGTGGGTAGCTTTTGCACAGTTGTGCCCCGATCCCCCAGCCCCCTTCTGGTTTTTCCACTGGCACACTCCTGTGACCTCTCCAGTGAGGAATATGGGGATAGACCATGAGAGAGTCCAGCAGTCATTCAAGTAAAGATTCATAGACTTTAGTCTGCTTAACTCAAACTCAAAGGCATTTATCACCCTGCCACCAAGGCCACTGACAGCTGGGATACAAATGCTCTAAAAATTATTTTAAAAATGATGCCTTTGCTTGGTCCTTGAAACTGTGTGATTTAAAGGCTTTGCATTTGGAACATCCTAAGCTGTGGGCCAAGGTGGGCATGCCACTTTCTTTCATTACCCTCAATTAAAAGCACAGTTCTTTCATTAGTAAGTATTTTTTTCTATTCTTCATCCTACTTTGAGATGGCTTTTTATTTTCCCAACATCTGTTTTCTGTCACCATTCCATTGGTTTGTGTCACCCCACCCATACCTCCTGATGGTTCACGGGCCCTACTTTTTAGCAGTTTTGTTGGATATAAGCCCAGATACAAACCAGGCAGTGTGAAGTCACAGAATGAAGTTCTCCTCTTTTTAATGAACTCCCAGGGTGAGTGGGAATCAATTTAATATGGTTCTAGGTAGTCATCTTTCCTGACAACAACATCTTCGTGATTCCCTCATACCTCTCTATTTCTTAAGCATTCATGCCTAGAGATTTTAAAGTACTCAGAATTCTGAGAGTTGAACCTGTACCATATGTAATATCCTTTCGGGGGGACTGGATTCTTCTTCCATGGTTTTTAGCTACTTAATCTGCAAGAATTCCCTGGGCTCAGGGCTCTGAAGAAAGGTCATAAAAGGCTTGCTTAATTGCTATACAAATAAGCCTTCTCATCCCTAAAAGACTCAAGAGGCTGCAGTCTTATGTGGCTTGGTTAGTTACATGAGAATCTTGCACCGTGAAGTCGGCACCACATATAAGTACTCTCTCGTGACCTCACGGTGCTTGAAGCTTCTCTTCTGGCCCATTGAACAAAAGCATCTAAACTCCATTTCTCTACCTGTTCCTTTGCTTCTTGCCTGTGTGTGCATGTGTGTGTGTGTGCATGGAGGGGGGGATTATTTTTTCAAGCTCCCCTGATGCTTGGGATTCTTTAACTTCATCTGGTGTCACATTTTGACTTCCCTTTTTGATCATGTACTGGATGAACCACATTGACAATTCGTCATTCTGATAAACTGTAGAAGATACACCATCGTACATCTCTTGGATAGTGCCCCAACAGCGTGATCCAGACCCAGACATGAATGAAACACTAAGATATGTGCTCATCCTTCTGTAATGATTATTATTTCCCTTTGTCCCTGTCACAAAAGGCTCTAGATTCATTGTGTATTTGGCATTCACAACAAAGCTTAGAAATTTGCCTCTTAGGGTTAAATTCGTGTCTCAAATCTTTAAATTCAATCTTACCTATTTCCTCGGCTTTAAATTACACCTACTAATTTATTTTCCTCGGCTTTTACACCAATGTAGATCCTATTTCTTTTGAATGCCCACTTATTTTTGTATGATGCCGCAAAGAATACAACTGAACCCCAAATAGCTAGCACCAAAGCCCCACCTGACCCACCTCCATTTTGCCATTTTTGTTGTTCTCTTGGTTTTCAGAGGTAAAGAGGATGGCCTCCCCTCATAGCTTTGCTCACATGGGATGGAGGACCATCTCAAGCATCACACTATGTCCCTTCACTAAAATATCAAAACCCATTATTGCAAATAAAATTAAAAGTCCCAAATGTAATTTGGCACTTACATTTATTTTGTTAACGACTATTTTTACTGTTGCCACATACAGAATCCCACATTCCTGAGGGGGGCCAGTAAGTTGAAATACATACCGCAAAATTCAGAAAGTTATTCTCACCTACCAAGTGGGAGAGTTGATTTGTAAAATGTAGAGTTAGCATCCTGCCAGCTCTGGGTGAGAGGGAAATTCAAGTGCCAGCATGTTCAGCATGGTCTTGAAGGAAGTGTCATACTGGTATCATCCAGACTATGACCAATATGGACAAAAGAAAATTGAGGGTTGAGTAAAACCCCAATTAATTCTATCATTATCATAACCATTTATGATTATGTAATGGAATTTGCCCACCCCTAAGACATGGATAAAACCTAAATCCCTGGAGCACCAGATATGAGTGTTTTTATGACATTACTCTTCTCTCCCCTAGGACCCCCCACCCCCCATGCCACAGCCACACTGATATGGTCCGTATCTGTCAATGGTGCTATATCCTCACCTCACATCTTTGCACCTCATGCCTTCATCAGACAGGAGCTCTGATACCCACTCTGTGTAACTTCCACCCATCCTTCCAAATTCTCTTATGATATCCTCTTCTCTGAGAAACTTTCCTAATTTCTGCAGCCCATGTTTAGCAGAGTGCCTTCTTTGGCAAATAGTAAGTGCTCAATGATTATTTGCTGAAAGACTCTTGAAAGAGGAAGTAAATTAACCACCACCCCCTTATCCCCTCAACACCTGGTTTTGTCCGCAGAAACAGGAGCCCAACTTACATGCTGTCTTCACATGTGTGATCAATGCCCTACTGATATGAAGTAAGCATTGCTCAGGCCATTGGGGGATGGCATTTGGGACTGAGGTTCAACAGACTAGTCAGGAATAGCACAATGAGGAAGGGATAGATAGGCAGTGATCCTGGTCACTATTAAAAAAAAAAAAAATAGGGGCACCTGGGTGGTTCAGTCGGTTAAACATCCGACTCTTGATTTCAGGTCAGGTCATGCTCACAGGGTCATGAGATCGAGCCCCACATCAGACTCTGTGCTGGGCATGGAGCCTGCTCAAGATTCTCTCTGTCTCCCTCTCCCTCTTCCCCCCCCCATTTGTACACCCACACATGTGCTCTCTCTCACTCTCTAAAAATTAATTAAATTAATTAATTAAAATAAAATAAATCTATTGTCCTTTATTTGATAAGATGACTTCTAATTCTTTCAATGGAATGTTTATTTTGAGTCATATCCCAGCTATGAGAAAGCAAACGGTCTCATTCTTATATTTAGGGCTATAATGAAAGGAAACTGTGGTTTGAGAATTTAGAATGGAGGTAAAGAGGATGGCAGAGAAGGACGAGCTGTTTCTCATAGTGTGACCCTGGGGGAGGAGAAGATGGCAGAGGCAAGGTCATCTGGATGTGAGGACACTAATAACAATGAAAATAATGATGGTAACAGCTAAGAGTGACCAAACCCTTGGTCACATGCCAGGTCTAGAACTAAGCGCTTCATATATAGTCACGTAATCTTCTTACAATTCTGTGAAAGTCTGAAACACCAGGAGGTTAACTATCTCTCCCCAAAGCTGCACAGAAGGAAAGAGGCAGAGCTAGGGTTTGAACCTGGGCAGGGTAACTGTGGATGCCAATTCCTTCAGATGGGGCATGGAAGAAAGGGAGGTAGAGATGGAAACAGTAGAACATTCTGCTGAGGATGGCACGCTGTGGCTAAGGTTCTCATGGGTGCAGCTAAGGTTTTGCCTTGGACAGAAAGTGCAGTGACTGGCTTTAGGAAACGGGTTTTTCTTTTAGTTATATTAAGGAAAGAAAATTAAATGGAGTTTATCTAAACTTGGTCATCTACCTCAATCATGTACACTCTCTATTTTCTTTAGAGTCATTGTAGAACTGAGAAGGTAGAAATTGGTTCTGTTTGCCTATATTCACTTCCTGATTCAATTATGTCAAGGGCCCGGGTTTGTGAAATGCTCAGTGATGTGGTACCTCCAAAATATTATCATAGTTTCATCTGCGAGGTGGCAAAATACAAAGTGTGGGGCTTTGAGTCAAAGGGATTGGAGACTTACATGTTGTATGCCTTTGGATAATTCAAATAACCTCTTTGATGCTCTGATTCCTCTTCTGTAAAGTGAGGAGAGTAATTTTAGCTCTCTCGTGGGGCTGATGATGAATATCAAATGGAATATTATATCTGCCAGCATTTTCTAAGCTTCAGGGAGATGATATAAAGTGTTATACAAGGGTTTATCATTGTTGTGTTCACTCACTCTTCACTCAACAGCTATTTACGTAATTCCCACAGTGCATGAGCTCTGTTATGGGTGCTGGGGATTCTAGAATGAACAAGTAAACAAGACATCTACTCCAGGGAGAACAAATATGCCCATGGGGTGGTAAAGGGGAGAAAGGCAATAAACCAGTAAACAAATGTAATCATTTCAGATTCTAAGCGCTATGAAAAATCAAACTATGGAGAGATTTTTGGCTGTTTTGTGCTACACCATATTCCAACCACTAGCATTGAATGATTGCAGAATACTCAAATAAATGTATCTTCTAGACATTCATACCACGGCGGTATGAAATCCAGAGTGATTTGCTGCACTGTTGAGTGCCCATTGTAACTCCTGCCCCCTGCTACCCGGTAAACACACTGAACACATGCTTGTCAATGCTCCACTAAGTGCATGTCAGTGACTGGTGATTTCCTGATGTCCTCTTGCCATGAAATATTCATAAAAGAGTTATGGCATGTGGAGTTAAAAGGTAACTTAGGGCTTTAATGAGTCCAATATCATGACTTTGGTGGAGGTAGCTTAGAATAAAGGCACGTAACATATTAGCATACTCTACTAGTATAGTATAAAGCCAAGCCCAGTATTTACCCTTAGCTAATATCAATTACCAGGCCAAGTTACTTAAACTCTGTGTATACTCAATTTCTCATTTACAAAGCTGGGTGGTAAAAGTACCTTAACTCAGGATTGTTGACTGTATGAAAGGCACTATTGCAGAAAGTACTTAGAATGGTTCCTAAGTACAGTACACTTTCAATACATATTGACTATTACAGTTTTCCTCTCTCCTTTCATCCCTCTGTCCCTCCCTCCATCCCTACCTACATCCCCCTCTCCCTCCTTCCTCCTCCCTCCCTCCTTCCTGCTCCCTCCCTCCTTCCTCCTCCCTTCCTCTCTCCCTTCCTCCCTTCCTTCCTCCCTTCCTCCCTTCCTTCTTTCCCTTCACAGATGAGAAAACTGAAGACCTCAAGTTATTTTTCCATGAGTCGAAGCAAGTTAGTGGAAAAGCATCTAAAAATCAATGTACTGTTCAGTATTTACATCTACTACCACTCATAACCATAAGTTCAGGTGTCCCTCTGGGCTTGGGCTATTTTTTCAAAGGGATTGGGCTACAGAGCAAGTAGACTTTCTTTCCTCTATACCCCTCGGGATGAAAGAGCCTATGGCAGCTCTTCATGGATTCTTTGCCTTCTGTCTTCATGCAAAGCTGTTTCACCGAAGTAGTGAGACCAGCTCTGCACACCAAGATGCCTGCAGTGGGGACAAACAGGCAGTACTTTGCTGCTCTGACCATTGGGCGTAATCATAACGATTACCTTTTGTGGAAACCCTACTATATACCAGGCCCTAGGCTAAGTAGTGTATATATAACATTTAATTTTTTGAAATACTTATTATAATCCCCCTTTCAAAATTGAGAAAAGGCAGGTATAGAACTTGTTTGGTATCACACAGTGAGTTTCTGGTCCATCTGATCTCAAGCCTATAGGTTTTCCTCTACAAAGCATTGCATAGAGATAATCATATTCCTAAAATTATTATTGTGCCATGCCCATGATTCAGAGAGAGCTTTCTGAAATTTAAAATGCAAAAAGTGGGGCGCCCGGGTGGCTCAGCTGGTTGAGCGTCTGACTCTTGCTTTCAGCTCAGGTCATGATCTCAGGGTCATGAGATCGAGCCCCGCAACGGGCTCTGCACTGAGCATGGAGTCTGCTTGAGGTTCTCTCTCTCCCTCTGTCCCTCCCCCGACTTGCACACACTCTCTGTCTCTCAAATAACTACCTACCTACCTAAATAAATAAATAAAATCTTAAAAAAAAAAAAGTGCAAAAAGCTTGCCACCTATAGGGGGCATCTTGGCTAATAAACACCATGAACACCTTTGCCTTGAGTAGGGGATGGTGACTCCTCTTATCACAAGAAGGGAAAATGAGGATTTTTTTTTTTCTTTTAGAAGAAAACCAACCTCAGCAATTGGTGGTAAGCTTTCGCCGGCAGTGACGACTACAGCTTCCTGGACATGTCCCACGTGAGGCATCTGTTAGACCCCAAGTGCTCAGAGCTAGAGCCTGAGTAGTGGTTGCGGCAGCTAACACGATGTAAATGTTTAAAGCTCTAATCAGACATCCAGTCACTGGCTTCATGGTTGCTTTTCCTTTTGATGAGGAAATATGCAATTCCTTAGGGGTGAATGTCAAATGTTCATAAACAGAGAAGCATCCAAAATATCTATGAGCAATGCTTATTTATAGGAATCATTTATCCGGAGTCTCTGTGTGCCTTTCCAGCTCCCGTATTCACCTATCACATTACCTACCATGGCACAGCATCCATATAGTCCCACACTCTTTCTATTTATATGCACGGAATCTATCACTCTAATTGTTTCCACATCTCTAACTAGTGGCTACAGCAATTCACCTCCTGCCAGGTGGTGGCATGGGCTCCTCCTTGACTTCCGAGTCAACCCGCAGAAAACCCATTGGCAAATCATGTGTCTGTCCATTCACAGTTTCTCCCCACACCAATCAGCAACTATGTTTGTTTCTATCGAGCATGTCTGTCCTAACCAATGCGGGGTTCTTTCCTTAGGCAGTGCATTTCCCACATCCATCTTTCCCACTTCCTTCTTCTTCTGACCCTTCCATGAGTGTTTACGTGTATGCGCATCCTCGGCACAACCAGTGACTGTTACCTAATGCTCATGGCCAACATGGTGGGGAAATACATTTGTTTTAGGTTATGGAGATGTGAGTTCAAAGCAAGTACCCAATTTTATTACTATGCCACTTTGAGTTAATATCACAAACTATTATGTAGTTTAGTCTCCTCATCTGTAGGACCTGATTAATAATACTAATCTTACCGTTTTTGTGGAGGGTATGCTATAAATTACCTGCTCTGCCTATAAATGATGGTTCTCTGTGAAATAGACTTTCTGAAGACCTTTACATAAATAACATTTGCTAAGAACTTACTCTGTGCAGGGACTATTGTTTGTATTTTTCAACTCACTTAAGCTCCAAATAATTCAAAGAGGTAGATACTGTTGTTATTCCAGTTTCATAAAAGGAGAAAACTAATTGCCATAGAGGTTGGTAACTTGCATAAGAACACACAACTACAAGGGGCAGGCAAGCAAAAGCAAGATTCCCGTCCTCATTTTCCTGAACTATTTATTGCTGAATCCTCGGCACCTAAAACAGTGTCTGGCTCGGTAGATTTGACTTGATGCTATGAGCTACTGCTATCTCCAAAGTTACATTATATTATTGTTTTGTGATATTTAATGACCATCTAGTTGGCTTGACCATGTGACTAAACTGGACAGTTAAGTCACAAATGCAAACGAATATGTAGAGTCTAGAGTTGGCCATTTCAAACACGTTGGTCTCTTCCAGGGAATACTGATGGCAGATTGAGGACACTGATGAAGCTATACTAAAACACAGCTAACATTTGTGGTGTGCTTGCTACACGCCAATACCCAATACTAACAACTCAATATATATTATCTTCTTTGATCCTTACAACAACCCTATGAGGCAGAGCACATTGTTACTCCAGTTGTATGCATGGGAAAACTCAGTAACAGAAGTTTAAGTAACTTGACAGTTACTTAAGTAACATTGATATTAACAATTTAAGCCCGGGTGTGAACCCTGATATTCAGTCTTCAAAGCCCCCTTATGGTTGCATTACTAAACCTTTTTAAGCTTCATTTCAGGCATGAATTTAACGGAGTTAATCATATTACTAACTCACAGTGTTATGGGGATTAATGAGATACTATGTTCTTGAGACAGTCCTTGGCATGTTGAAGGGTGAGCTCAATCCAGATCAATCATTAGCGTTAGCAGCTGCTAGATTTCAAGCTCTCTGAGTGCAGATATCATGTCTTTGGTATACTTTCATGCCTTCTCCCAGCACCCCAGGAAGTGTGTTGTTGCCTAGGGTTGGTGCATAATAAATGCTTTTGAATGAAACTGAACAGAGAATGGGGGTCAATCAATGGGGATGAGAATCCCCCTGGAGGAATTTAGGTGAGTGGACTTCAGGAATGCCTGAGAGCTTGGAGAAAGGTGGGGCTGCTTGATAAGTCCCCTTCCATCCATGCAATAAAATCAATGACACCCTCCCTCCAACATCTAGTCTTAAAAAGCCCCATCTCTTGGAATTCCACTGACTTCCCTAATGGCAGGAATGAAACTGATGCAAATTCTTACCTCCCACTGACCCCCTGAATGGGCTGGCCAGAGCCACAGGAACAGTCAAATGCCAAGGAAGACATAATCAAATAGCTGTTAATCAACCTACTTCACCTCATCATTGCCTCCTGCCCACAAGGGACACATTCAGAGCATAGATTTACCTGAGGCAGGTCGCAGGCCTATTCACATGTTCCAAAGCACAGAAGACTATGTTCATCCAGACACGTGTATGTCTACATATGCATACATCAGCAGACACTCAGAGGAAAAGAAACGTCAGGGACAGGGGAGGCTACCAGAAATCAAGCTCCCCAGGCTTGGTTGTCGAACAGCAACCCCTGCTGCAGAAGCAGGTACCAAGGCGTAATTTGTAATCATGTAGTACCAACATGCCTGGGCGGCGGTGTAAAACATTTATAAATCAGACACTAATGAACAGCCTCTGTGCTTTATGACTGCATTTAACTCTTTCTCACTTCTCAGCTGATAGGAAATGGAAGAAATAAGAAAATATACCAGGAGGGAAAGCGGGGAAATCATAGTCCTCATAATTTCCCTTGCAAAAGAGGAATGAAGGGAGTTCATTGTAGTTGTGATACTTAATCTAATTCTGGCTACAGCATGTTGAGAACTCATCATGTGCTGAGCAGAGAGACACACAGGTCCAATGTCGGGCATGATGTATCTTTCTGACTGATCATGACTACTTTACTTCACACACACACACACACACACACACACTCCATCCCCCGGCACTCAGAATCCCCTCACCCTACCCAAATTCCTGTTCTCCATTGCACTCCCCACCTTCCTTACAATATATACACACACACACACACACACACACACATATATATATGTATGTATATATATATATGTATGTATATGTATGTGTGTATATATATATATACTATAGGTCTTACTTAAAAACATAAATATAATAATAATAAGAAATAATAAGTTATGTAATCTCTCCCTGCTGCCACCCCCACTCCCATCTGAGAACATAAGCTCTCAGAGCAGGAGGCTATGTCTCCTTGTTTACTGTTGTATCTCAAGAGACATAGTGCCTAAAACAGTGTCCTGAGCATAGCAGGCTCACAATGAATGTTTAGTGAATGGATAAAAGAGTGATTATTTACCATATTGCAGCCGACCCCGCTTTCCCTTACACGCACATGCACACACATGCACATGCATTCCCTGGCACACCAGCAGGCTTGGTATTGGGAACTCCTTTAGATCAGCATTGGTTTTGCATTTACCTCTGGCCCCAGGATTTAGCACAGTGCCTGGCACAGCCTTAAAGAGGCTGGTAAACCTTCTCCCCAAAATGTCCTCCAGGGCCCCATTCCATTCAGTTTTAAAAGGTTCTGTTAAGTCTCATTTTTTTTCAATTATTTTCTTCACTTTTTTCCCATACTTTTCTTCAATATTTCCTTCTGAGCAATTATTTCTCCATTTTCATTCCGAGTTTTTGCATTTTTTTTTCCTTGTGATACGCTCATCTACCACTGAACAACATGTCTGCCTCCTGGGCGGCTATGTTGAAATCTGTGCTGTAGATATTATATCACCAGCATGGGCTTATATAATCCTTGCCAAAGCGGTATCTGGGGAGCTCAGCCTGTGTAGAGTGGCTACAAGGTGTTACTTGGCCAGAATGAAGAAAGGGAACTGGAAAGACTGTTTTGGAAGGAAAGGAAACTTCTGGCTATGGCTCATATTAAAGGCAAGAGCCCAAGACGACAGTGCCAAAAAAACATTTGTGAAAGAAGAGCCCTGGCTGTCGGATGAGGTAAAGAAGTTGTGGAATAAAGAGAAAGCCAGATAGAAAGAAATGAAGAAATGGATTATGGATTCTAGACTGATTTGAGCATATTCACTCATTGTTTCAATCAGTACTTAATTGAGAACCTTCTAGGTATCAGCTGCTGTACTAGATGCCAGGGAGACCCCGATGAGATGGACACAGTCCCCACACTGTCACATCTTAGAGCCCAGTGGGGAGCCAAGTATAAATGAACTAGTAACGTGAGTACATAATGAATAGTGGATGCATATGTGTGTGTGACGGGAGGGTCTGATCTTCCTGAAAGGGTCAGGAAGGGCCTCCTCAGAGAGGCTACTCTTAAGTTGAGATTCAAAGATGGGGAACAGTTAACGAGGCAGAGGAAGGTGAGGAAGAGTTGGCGGGGAGTCCAAGTAGAGGAGATCATACCCATGGAGCTTGTTTTTGGGGAGCAAACTTGTAAGAGGAAATGAAAGGAGGCCAAATGGCTGGAGCAAGGAGATAAGGAGATTACTTTTAGAAGAGGTTAGAGAGATAGGTAGGGATCCCATATTGAAAAGAAACAAAGACCACAGAAGGGATTATGTCCTCTACCATAAAGAAGGGTGGGAAGCTGTCGGAGCAATTTTAGCAGAAGAGTGATATGTCCCCATTTGCATTTTTTAAAGTTCACTCTGGTTAATATATAGGAAATGGTCTGGGTGGAATAAATAGTAGAAACAAGATGCCCAGTTGGACAGTAACTGCAGGAGCCCAAATAAGAGATTATGATGGTTTGGACAAGCATGCTGACCATGAGTGGAAAAGGAATGGGGATATATTCAAGAGGTATTAAGAATATGAAATGGACAGAAACTGGTAATAGACACAATGTGACAGGTGACAGAAGTTTCCAGCACGGTGCCTGGATTTCTGGATTGTGCCACTGGATGGCTGGGGGTGCCACCTGGGTGAGGAGGACAGGTGGGCACAGAGGAGAGCATTTGGGAGTTTGAGTCCAAAACCTGGCTTCATCAGTCTCTAGTCATGAAACAATTATGCCATGAGCTTCATTTTTCAGAGCTTATTTTCTTCATTTGCAAAGTGAGGATAACAATGCCTAGTCCAGAGTTGTAAAAATAAGATGAGATAAGATACATAAAGGGTGCGAGGCAGCACCTGGTTCGAAGCTTGCATTCCACAGACAGCAGTGATCACTGCATTTCTAACTGCATGATCTCAAGCCAGGCAATTAACTTCTTTCTCATCTGTGGAATGGAAGTAACAACGGCGGCCACCTTGCACTCTGTTGAGAAGAACGGCGCAGACGTAGCACCTGCAGCAGCGTGGGTGCTCAATACACGTGATTTACTAACACCAACATTCCAGAAACGTGCCTGTTTTCTGCTTAGCTGAAAGAGTAGGAAATAACTGCATGACGGAGCAAATTAGCCAAGAGCAGAACGTCAGACATTTGCCTGTTTATGTTGTTGCCTGCCTCTGACAGAGTTGTCTCTTGGATCTAGACCACCACTTTCTAATCCGTAAAATGGAAATAGAGTTTGTTTCCACTTTATCTCCCAGGAACCGTGGAGAAGGTCATTAAAGAAAGGACCCCAGGCACCTGATGTACAATGGATCACTGCTTCTAAACACACTTACAGGAAGAACGGGTTCTTCTTCAGAAAAGTCAGGGATAGCATCTCAGCCTCCAGGGAGCCATGGACAGAAAAGCCAAGAGATAATGAAAGAGAGAGGTAGGTGGACAAAGACATAGCCTGGAGCTAACTGTGAGAGACAGTCGGCCTGCCTGCGGTCCACCCCTATGCAGCAATGTCAAGTCAGGGCCTGTCACTATTGATGAGAAATCAGATCTAGGGGCTAGGAGAGAGTACATTCCAAGGAGTAATTTATCTCTGGAGGCTGAACCTATGTAATGTCCTTACTAATCTCGGGCTCTTGGGTTATGAAGCCTGCCATCAGGGATGAGTTATATTTTCAATAAGTCATTCTAGCTAATCAGGCTTTCTCATCATGAGCTGCTAAAGAAGAGACAGGATGAACCGCTCAGCAGCTTCTGAGCAGGCATCCCAGATGAGAAGAGAATTCTTGGCAAGGGCCTTCTTCCTGTCCCAAATGGGCACTGCCATCCCCCCTTCCCCTTGGCAACTGGCACAGAGGGAAACACAGACTGCGCAAGCACAGGAAGATGACGGGATCTGTGTTTGATAAGGTTATGATTAAATCAAGGTTTTTGCTCTAATTACACTGCCTTTAAATAAATGCAGCCTAGTAAGTAATTATAATTGATGTGCAATTAAACATGTATTTATATCACCATTGCCTTTCTCTGTGCAGCTGTCTATTCTTGCTTCTCACTGTGGCTGGAGATACTAAAATCTGTCTGAAGCTCAGGAGGAGGAAGTCCCACTTCTCTCACGTGGGTGCCTGGTCCCAGGGCTTCAGCAGAAGCTCTGGGCACCCTTAGAAATGCCACAGCATTCCGGGGCCTGAATGATAAATGCAAGTCTTCTCGATTGACCTTTCCAGAAGAACTAGGGGGCTGGGCATCCCAATTATCTCTCCCTCTGCCCGCAGAAGGTTCTTATCTTCTCTGTGTGCTGGATGGGCCATTAAACATGGACCCAGCTTGAAAGGGGGTGACAAATCACAATCAGGTAAAGCATCATTGGAGTCATCAAAAAACAGTGATGAAGATCTTTGAGATGCTAAGTGGCAAGTCTGTGAATTTCTAGGTGTTTTAGCTATAGGGAAGGCAAGACCCAAATACTGCGAGATGGAGACAAAATGACATGCAAGAAATTGCATGAAGATTGAAGCTCCATTTAGAGTTCAGTGAACACTTATCAATGCTAGCATCTAGAATAAATCATAAGGCTAAAGACGATACGCCCTCAGGATGTATATAGTCTAAGCTATATGAAGGTAGAAAACCAGCTCAGGCAAAGGGCTTAAAAATGGAAATAAAAGGTTAGATGCTGAGCTCAAACAAAGTTGACCGTTGATTTGAGACTTAGATGAATATCATAAACCTTTGGCCTCATTCCCTAGCCGCCATGATGTAACACCTCTCACCTGGGCCCCTCTTCACCCATCAGAGTGCTCATTACAGGGCCAGAGAAATACCAACATCCACCTACTCTGTTTTTATTCTTCTGCTGAAGGACGCCATGCATCTCCCTAAAAGCTAGTCTTTACAGGAGCATATGGGCACCACAGGCTCCTGCCAGGGACAGTTAAGGCCCTTATGAACCCAAGAGCTCTGGGCTACACTGGTGCTCAGAAGGGATGCACACTGTCACCAGATCCGATGACTGGTGTAGGTTTCAGACACCCAAAGGAGTGTTGTGAGACAGGCCTCAAGGGGGTGAGGGTGTTGGTGGAAGAGAAAAACAGCGAGGATGGAGAAACAGCGCCCCTTGTGTTATTGCAACTCTCTGAGTTCAGTTTCAGGTCGAAAGCACTTGGAAGGTGCAAAATGGTTTTCAGCATCTTAAAAAAATGCAGCCTTTCTACTCTTCTGAGCTCTTCTTAGCTACCAAGCACTTCTCTATGCAATGTTTTATTTGACCTTTATCCTATGGCAGGAATTACCATCTCTAAGTGACTCATTTAAAAAAACGGAGACCCAGGGAGTTTAAGGGACTCTTCAAGGTCAGAGAATTAGATAAGTGACAGGCTTGGGAGTAAAACCCAGGTCTTCTGATTTCTAGCCCAATGTTCTTCAAAAGCCAGTCAAGTAAATGGGCACAAGGGATGTTTTAGGGATAATGGAAATGTTTTAAACTAGATGTGGTGATGGTTGCACAACTCTGTAAATTTTCTAGAAATCACTGTACACTTAAAACAGGTGAACTTTATGGTATGTAAATTATATTTCAATCCGCTCTTAAAAAATAAAGGCAGCCAAGTGTAGTTAGCAGAGCGTGAGATTTGGTGTCATTATATTATGGTCCAGATCCTGATTCCAGCAATTATGCCCTAGGTAACCTTGGACAAGTGCCTTAATTTCTTTACATATAAATTTCTTCATCTTTAAAATTAGAATAATATTATCTACTTCTCAAGATTGCTATGAGGATCGGAACTGAAGCAATAACAGCTAATTTTATTTCTGTTATTTCTGATGCCTAAGAATCATGATATAAAAAATAAAGTAATTAGCTCTCTGCTGCTTCCTTAACCACTAATGCTTATTCGTGTCAAGGCTGAACCCTGTATGAGCAGAAGGCATATAATGTAGTTTTAGTTGAAGCCCCAAATCAGTGCATTTAATTGGCATTCAACTAGCAAATAACAGTGGTTCAGCATACCAAGGACATATACATCCTCACCTTCTCCTAAACTATGTATTCTCAAACTCGACTGCTCACTGGGATCATCTGGGGAGTTGTAAAAATGCGGATACCTGAGTCCTACCCCAGAGAATTTTATTTAAATGGTATGGAGTGTGGGCCTGGGCTTTGAGGGTTTTGCAACAACCCCATGTGATTCTGATTGCAGCAAAGTTAGAGAACCACAACTCATTGGCTTTTAACTCTGACTACAATATGATCCATCTGGGGAGCTTAAAAAAGACCAAGCCTGAGCCTTACATCCAGAGGTTCTGATGTCATTGGTCCCGGGTGAAATGTGGGCATCTGTGCATGTTAGAAGTTCATCCAGGTGACTCTAATGTGCAGCTCCAGGGGAGAACCACAGCTTCAAACCTTCTCAGGAAGGTGCCTTATGGATAAGGGATCTACTCCATAGGTCCCCACCTCATTCCTCTCCCCTGCATCCACAAAAAGGGCTTACTGGATGGTATGATGGCCACTTCCTATAACCCACTAGGTGTTGATCTCAGATGATAGGCCTGCTGCAGCTACACAAGCCCTGGGGCATTTAGAATTCTCAGGAATGTAGGAAGGTATTATAACCAATGCCGATGCAACAGGGGCATAAGCAGAGTAGCTAAGTGTTCTTGAAGTCACATGGTCTGCATCGTGCATGGAAGTTGAACATGGATCAGAATAGAGTTTCCAGGTAGTGGGAGAATTCATGAGGTGCTTTAAGAGACTCTCACGAAAGGACTGGCCATCAGTCCATCCATTCAACGGATGTCTATGGAGTTGTTCCACTGTCACAGGCGCAGGGCCATTTTGAGCGAGGTAGACTTGGCAGCCTTTTCGGAACTTAAAAATAAAAAATAAAAACGTACCCCTGCTGTAGGCAAACCATTTACTAAAATGAGCCTGAGCTCATCACCATCTCTCTCTCCTTGTGTTGAACCCAAATCTCTGTTGGCCACCCCCGCTGCTCTTCTGGAGAGGCTCTGGCATGTCCCATACATGAATGCTTGTCACGGACCCCACTGCTTATCATCTCCATGCCTTCCCGACCCGGCTTGAGATGATGCCCTGCCTTTCTTTCCTGCTCCTGCCCCTACCCAGACGCAGACTCTTTTTTTTTTTTTTTTTTAAATCAAGCCAGTTACCACTCAAGAGATCACGAGGATGGAAGAACTTGGGGGAATCCATGAATCAGTTGGAACTAAGCCTGGCAGATTTGGTCTGAAAAATGTACTCTTTTAAAGGAGTTTTCATAAAATTCTAGGAAGACAGAAAGTTTCACTCACTGAACAGGTTCAATATGTGTCTTATCACTTCAACCACATTTCTAGTTCTTGATGCCCGGGGCAGAGCAGTAATGTCTTGTCCTTGACTGCGAGATGGGCCTTTCTGTCTTTACTGTTCATCCCCATCAGTCATTTATGGCCCCTTCCTACAGGGTCAGGTGGGCAGAATGCACCAGTTCTGGTAGACTTAGATGTGAGATAGGGTCACCACCTGCCCCAAAACCCGATGATTCGTATTCTCAGGAACAAGAGAACCCACAGGTCTAGCTCCCAATTTCCTCTCTGTGGCTTTATACCTGCACTCCTTTCTCCCACTTATTGCCCTCTTTCCCAAAATAGTAGATGAGGGTGATGCTATCAGGAAAGCACTTAGAAGGGATAAGACTGGGTGATCCCTTCACTGCTGTGATTTGTGACATCACTCACCCTTAATCAGATGGTCTAAAGTACCTTATAAATCTAGTCCATTCAACAGTTGATCAAAAAGCCTGTCCAAACACATTTTAGAGGTGATGTCAGAGAATGATTATTAATTTTCTATAGCCCAGTTTCTTTATCAGTAAAATAGACACGGCAATAATTAATGAGATAAGGTGCTTCACATGGCATCTAATTAATACCAATGCTATCTATTATTATTGATGTTGTTGGTTACCAGGAGAAAATTATTGTGCAATTTTTTTAAAGGGTTTGGAATGATCCCATGATATGAAGAGTGATGAATGAGTGCTTGCCATGTGGTATGTATTATTTTAAGCACTTCTCTAATATGATCTCATTTAAGCCTGACAACAACATATCAGATAGCTACTCTTATCATTCTCATTTTATAGTTGAGGGAAATGACCAGAGAGAATTTAAGTAAGCATACCAATAATTATTCTTTCTCTGCATTAATAAAAACGTGTGGTAGATTCCAAGGGAAATGAGAGAGAGAAAGAAAGTAGGTTTTGATGGAGAAAAATAATCTGAAACAGATGCAAACAAAACAGAAAGAGGCAACATGGCAGGTGGGACACCTGGGGTTGGAGGCAACTGAATACTTGGTTCTTTGGTAAAACACACTGAAGTTCTATTCACAAAGAGGACATGTGATAGATGCAGACATGACTGAACAATAGGATGGGGGAGGGAATGGAAGTGACAGAGAAAAGATGGAGAAGTCAAGTAAGGCAATGCATGTGTCCTCTGCATATTGGTAATTCCTCTGCATTTAATCCATGCCATGCGCAGACACTATTTAATAAAATAATGAATGAGGGAATGAATAAGTAATGTCCACAGCCTAAGGCAGCAAGCATGGTAACGTCTTTCTATTTCCCAAGCCCTGAACATGACTGTCCTTTTGAATCCATTTATCAGTACATTTTAACTGGCACTAAATAGGTGTTTTATAGTTGGGAAATAGCCAAACAACATCTTCTTTCCATTCCCACTGCACACAACTGAATTGAGAGAGATTGAGTATCATACCACCACTTAGGTGGATAAGCTTATGCTATGGAAACCACAAAGCAATAGTGTTGAGGTCTCCTTGGCCAAAATGATTGGCTGCAAAAGCAATGGGAAGAGTAACAAATCCTTCTTTATTTTCAAAACCATAACATGATTGAAAAGAACAGCTCCTTCTATGAACCTCCCATTAAATTTAAAGCATATTATGGACAGAGGCCCTATCCACTCTGTTTCCGAGGCAAGCAGAATGCTACCAGGGCAGGAGGAGCCTTGCTCTCCTAGGATGAGGATTTGGCCTCACAGGCTAATAGAAATGGCCTCAGGGGGTGGTAGAGGCTGAGCCTGGCATAACCTGTGCCTTTCTGTCACTTCCAGAACTTGGGGACGAAATTGGTCAGAGCTTTCTCCATTCCAGACATGATCCCATTTCCATCTGTTATAAAAGCTATCAGGATTTCAGCAACATTATTCTCATGCAACTTGCTATTCTGGTTCTTTGTGTGGTTTGCATAAGATTGTCCAAAAAAAAAAAAAATCATTGGAAAGTATCACCTTATTTTCAGAATCTCTAGTTCCACTTATCTAATGCCCTCAGATTCAGTGGCTGCCAGCAACTGTTATTTGAATTCCCCAGCCCCATCCTGATTTGTGTGCAATTGTTCTAATGGAGGGGATGGCTACTTATTATACAGGAAGTACTTCCAATGTGCATAGCAGTGTGGCTGCTTCAGCAACCAGAGGGCCTGCTTCTTAGGGACTTTTCCTAGGAACTTGCGATTTTTTGAGGTAAAGCAGACATCTGCATGAAGTGGAACCACGCAACACTAAAATGTGCTGTAAATTGGACTCGTTTAAAATTTTACCCCAGTCATCTTCCCTCAATCTCCTCCAGAACTGGCAATGGTAAGGCAAGACATTCCTGGATTAGCTTCCAATGAGAAAACTCCCCACACTGGATAATGAGCAGCACTGCATAGTTAATAAGCGGCCAGCTCTGGATCCAGAGTATCCGTGCTAAAACTCGAGCTCAGCCATTTGCCAGCTCTGCAATTTTAGGCAGGTTGCTTACTCCAGCTGATTTTGGTTTTGTCATCAGTGGGGTGGCAAAGATTAAAGGAATAATAACTAACCTGTAAAGCACCTAAGAAGGTGCCTGAAATAGGAAAGGCGTTCAAGAAATGTTGGTTTTTATTAATACTACTACAGTTGGCTTTTATTCCTATGGCTATTTCTATTGCTACCATCAAAAACTGAAGGATAAAGATAGTCACGATATCAACCCCCAATTGCTCCCATGGCAATTTATCCTAGTGGTTTTTCTCACTAGTTTCCCACCATGGACCCTCAGTCTGAGCCTAAACAAAGTCTATTGAAAAGATCAAACTTTATTGTTGCCTCTTTACTATAGGAAGATAGATCCTCAGGAAATCTGTCCTCCAGAGGTAAATTATAACTACTTGAATGAGTAAGACATGCCTACAGAACTGCATCCAGTTCCAGGGACCGCATATTAAAAAGGGTGTTAGGAATCAAAGATATAGATTAAGATCATGAGGGGGCTTGATATATAATAAAAAGGATGAGCATGGGATACCACGTCTTAATTTTTTTTATGGGGGAACGATGATAGCTCCATTCTTATTGATTCATTTATTCCTTCTTTCAAAAATAATTTTTTGAGACAGAACTCCCAACATGGCAGAGATTTGCTCAGCAAATCCTCTCCCCAAAAACCAGTTATAAAACTGGAAAAAAATATTTTAGAAAGATAAAAAAGAAACAACCACATGGGGCTTTGGAAATCAACCATATGCATCCATCAAGTTGGGAAGCAGTTATTCATGAAAGAATAGACAATTGGAAGTCTGTGGCATATTCTTGTTTTGGGCTACTCCCATCCCCTCTTCCTCACTTGTTGACATGATAGCTCTACCAGAATGGGCCAGTCTGTGAAAACTAGAAGTTTTACTGGTGGAGAGGGTTGACCTTATTTGCAGCAAATGGGAAAAACAATACCCTGTACTAACAGCATTGTTGGTAATCATAGCTAGCTCTGCCACAAATGAATCAAAGACCAGCTGATCAGTTAGTCTAAGATGTGGACCTAGTTGCGCTAAGCAGTGAAGTGGCATAGTAGTAAAAAATTTAGCAGGGAAATATGGGAAAGGACACAGCAATAAGGGGCCTTGCTAACTTTTCCACTTATACCCAGCTGACTAGAAAGCTGTGCACACAAGCAAAATAAACCAAACAGAATCTAAGTTGTCCATATATCATTGTGTGACTCTGTCTTCACATGTGCATGATAGGAACTGCAGAAATTAGTATTATTTCAAGTTACTAATCTTGTAGTAATTTGCTCCACACCATAGAAAATGACTATAGCTACAATGTCTATTTTCTTTCCACAGCACACTACAGACTTTGCCATAGAATCATGTATAGCTTTGTTAAGGACTCAAACCTTCTACATAGAAAGCAAAGAAGGACCACTTCATTTTGTAGTATTGGCAAAAATGTCTGCTAACCAGAGATGCACATGGGCTAGAGCAAAACAGTAAGCCATGGAAAAAATCTACTTTATCTAATATAACCTCATTAATCATTGTTGACTGTTTACAAATCATTGTAAACCACTTTGTCTACATAAATAAATTGTTTTGCCTGTCAAAAAATATAATAACTAAAATGAAAATTTCATTAGAGAAAAACAATAGCAGAATTGAGATGTCATAAGAAGGAATCAGTGAACTTAAAGATAGATCAATAAATTATCCACTCTGAAGAACAGAGAAGAAAAGGTTATGATGAATAAAGACCTCAAATGCAGAGGATACCAAAACACACATCACTGGAGTCCCAGAAGAAGAGGAGATAGAGAAATGCCAGAAAAAGATATTTGAAAAATTAGTAGACAAAAACTTCCTAAATCTTATGAACAATATCATCTACAGAACAAAGAAACTCAAAAAGTTCCAAGTAAGATCGATTAGACACATTGTATCCAAACTGTTCATAGCCAAAGGCAAGGAAAATATGTTCTTAATATACACGGCACAGAAAATAAAACCAGCAGTTGACTTACCATCAGAAACAATAGAAGTCAGAATGCAATGGAATGACATACTCAGAGCGATGAAAGCAAAAAACAAACCAAAACAAAAGTTGTCAACCATAATTTTGTATCCTGAAAAGCTATCCTTCAAAATGAAGACAAAATAAAGAGATTGCCAGACAAAGGCTGAGTTATTTTGTAGCTGACATGTCATAAGAAAAATACTTAAAAATATTTCATTTAAGTTCATATAAGTTGAAATAAAATGACACTGGGTGGTAACTCAAATCCACATAAAAAAATAAAGAAGACAAGAAAAGCATTAATTTACTATCAGTCTAAAGTAGGTTGTCATAAGTTAAAGTACGTATCATAATCCTTAGAACAACCACTTGAAAAATAACTTAAAATAGTAAGAAAAACAGTGAAGGAATTAAAATGATACAATTAAAAATCCTATTTAACAAAAATCATAGGAGTAATAAAGGAGCAAAAAGATCAGAAATGTATAGAACACAAAGAGCAAAATGGCAGATGTAATTCTAACCTGACAATAATTACATTAAATGTGAATGGACTATGTATTGTCATCAAATGGCAGAAATTGTTAGACGGGATTTAAAAATCATAATCCAAATATATCTTCTCTACAGACACACTTAAATTCAAAGATACAAATGGGGTGAAATTAAAAAGATGTTGGAATAAACCTAACCAAAGAGGTAAAGGATCTATACTCTAGGAACTACAGAACACTCATGAAAGAAATTGAAGAAGACACAAAAAGATGGAAAAACATTCCATGCTCATGGATCAGAAGAATAAACATTGTTAAAATGTCCATGCTACCCAGAGCAATCTATACCTTCAATGCCATCCTGATCAAAATTCCAATGACATTTTTCAAAGTGCTGGAACAAACAATCCTAATATTTGTATGGAATCAGAAAAGACCCCAAATCGCCAAGGAAATGTTGAAAAAGAAAAACAAAGCTGGGGGCATCATGTTGCCTGATTTCAAGCTATATTACAAAGCAGTGATCACCAAGACAGCATGGTACTGGCACCAAAAACAGACGTATAGACCAATGGAACAGAATAGAGAGCCCAGATACGGACCCTCAACTCTATGGTCAAATAATCTTCAACAAAGCAGGAAAAAATATGCAATGGAAAAAAGACAGTCTCTTCAATAAATGGTGCTGGGAAAATTGGATAGCTATATACAGAAGAATGAAACTCGACCATTCTCTAACACCATACACAAAAATAAACTCAAAATGGATGAAAGACCTCAATGTGAGACAGGAATCCATCAAAATCCTAGAGGAGAACATAGGCAGTAACCTCTTTGACATCGGCCACAGCAACTTCTTTCAAGATACATCTCCAAAGGCTAGTGAAACAAAAGTAAAAATGAACTTTTGGGACTTCATCAAGATAAAAAGCTTCTGCACAGCAAAGGAGACAGTCAACAAAACAAAGAGGCAAACTACACAATGGGAGAAGATATTTGCAAATGACACTACAAACGCTGATTTCCAAGATCTATAAAGAACTTTTCAAACTCAACACCCAAAACACAAATAATCAAGTCAAAAAATGGGCAGAAGACATGAACAGACACTTCTCAAAAGAAGACATACAAATGGCTAACAGACACATGAAAGAATGTTCATCATCATTAGCCATCAGGGAAATTCAAATCAAAACCACATTGAGGTACCACCTTACACCAGTTAGAATGGCAAAAATCGACAAGGCAAGAAACAACAAATGTTGAAGAGGTTGTGGAGAAAGGGGAACCCACTTACACTGTTGGTGGGAACGCAAGTTGGTACAGCCACTTTGGAAAATCGTGTGGAGGTGCCTCAAAAAATTAAAAATAGAGCTACCCTATGACCCAGCAATTGCACTACTGGGTATTTACCCCAAAGACACAGATGTAGTGAAAAGAAGGGCCATATGCACCCCAATGTTCATAGCAGCAATGTCTGCAATAGCCAAACTGTGGAAAGAACCAAGATGCCCTTCAACAGATGAATGGATAAAGAAGATGTGGTCCATATATACAATGGAATATTATTCAGCCATCAGAAAGGATGAATACCCAACTTTTACATCAACATGGATGGGACTGGAGGAGATTATGCTAAGTGAAGTAAGTCAAGCAGAGAAAGTCAATTATCATATGGTTTCACTTATTTGTGGAACATAAGGGATAGCATGAAGGACATTAGGAGAAGGGAAAAATGAAGAGGGGAGGAATCGGAGGGGGAGACGAACCATGAGAAACTATGGATTCTGAGAAACAAACTGAGGGTTTTAGAGGGGAGGGGGGAGGGGGGATTGGTTAGCCCGGTGATGGGTATTAAGGAGGACACGTACTGCATGGAGCACTGGGTGTTATACGAAAACAATGAATCAAGGATCACTACATCAAAAACTAATGATGTATTGTATGGTGACTAACATAACATAATAAAATTAAAATTAAATTAAAATTAAATTAAATTAAAAAAAGATGTAAATGATATACCATGCAAACATAACCACAAGAGAGCTGGAATGATTATATTAATATCCAGTACATTGTTTAAAAAAGATCACTATAAACAATGAAGGATATTAAATGATGATAAAATGATCAATTCCCTAGGAAGATACAATAATTACAAGTGTATACACACTTAACAACAAAGCCCCAAAACAAATGAAAAGTATGACAGAGGTAAAAATATAAATATATAGTGCAACAATATTTGAAGATAAAAATACCACATTCCCAATAATGGATAGAACAACTAAACAAAAAATGAGAAAGACTATAGAATACTTGAACAGTACTGTTCACTAACTTGATGTGATTGACATATATAGCACCTTCCACCTAATACTACAAAATACATATTCATTTTAAGAGTACATTTTTCAGGGAAGATCATATGCTAGACCACTGAATAAGTTTCAGTAAATGTAAAAGAGTTTAAATCATTCAAAATATGTTCTGACCAAAGCAAAATTAAAACAGAAATAAAAAAAAGAGGGAGAGAATGCCCCACATACTTGGAAATTTAAGAAACTCATATCTAGGGATTCCTGGGTGGTGCAGTTAAGTGGCTGACTCTTGGTTTCGGCTCAGGTTGTGATCTCAGGGTCATGAGATCTAGCCCCTCATCAGGTTCCCCACTCAGTGCAGAGTCTGCTTCAGATTCTCTCTCCCTCTCCCTCTGCCCCTCCTGCTCATGCTCTCTCTTTCTAAAATAAATAAATCTTAAAAAAAGAAAAAAAAGAAACTCATATCTAAATAACCCATAGGTAAACAAATTACAAAAAAATAGAAAACATTTTGAACTGCTTGAAAAATAAAACATAATATATCCAAATTTATAGGATGCAGCTAAACCAGTGATTAGAGGGAATTTATAGCTTTAAATAACTATATTTGAAAATCAGACAAGTCTCAAATCAGTACCTTAAACCATAACAGACTAGAAAAATGTAAACAGACTAAACTGTAATCAAGCAGAAGAAAGCAAAAATAAATATTCTGGTGGAAATTAATAAAATAGAAAACAAAAAAAACAATAGAGAAAATCAGTGATGCTGTTAGTTTGCAACTTCCTCAGAAGCTTCCTGGGTGTGATTTAAAACCAGCTCTCATAGAGAGAGGGCAGGAAAAGACCATAAAAAGAGGCAGATTAGTAGATGGCAGGTTTAATGAGCAAGAGAACTACTGAAGAGGCTTGTTTTGGGCAGCTGTAAAATGAGTAGATTTCTGCACCTGCATGCCACAATCAAAAGTTTATAGAGAGACCTTCACTGGGCTCAGCCATGAATACCATCCAGATGGTCTCAACACTAAAACACTATCTCAAGGTTATGTCCTTGCAACAGCTTCTGGGAGCAGAATGAACATTCCAAGGACTGGAAATGGTGTGAGGAGTCTCCAATCACCAGGGTCCAGCTCATGGGTCGACTTGGTGGTCACATACTCTCAATGACCTCCCTCAATAGGTGCCAAAGGTTTGTTCTTTGTGAAGATCCACAATACTGACAAATGTTTATACTGACAAGAAATAGAACAAGTTACCAAAATCAGGAATAAAAGGGCCTTAAAAAGTAGAAAGATATTATTTAAGGGAACAAAGATAGCACAACAATTTAGATGAAATGGACAGATTCTTATAAAGATACAATTTACTAAAACTGTCTCAAGAAGAAATTAAAAATCTAAATAGACCTATAACACGTAGTGAAATTAAATTAATTATTAAAAAACTTCCTACCAAGAAAAGTGAGGCCCAGATGGCTTCACTGGTGTTCTATCAAAAAAATTAAAATAATACTGATCATTCACAAAATCTTTCAGATAATAGAGGAGGAAGGAAACATTTCCCAACACATTGTATGAGGCTGGTATTACTATGATACCAAAGTCAGAGAAAAATATTATAAAGGAAAAAAATGTAAAAACTACTGATCAATATTCTTCATAAACATTAACATAAAAAGTTCAACACAGTATCAGCAAACAAAATCCAGCAAAATATAATAAAGGATTGTACTCCATGACTGAGATTGATCTTAACAATGTAAGGCCGATTGAATATTCACATCTCAATTAATGTAATAAATAGTATAGTGTATTGTGTTAGAGTGTACAATACATTGTGTACAGTGTATATTGTAAAGGGCAGAGACAGCTTAATCATCTCAATTGCTGCATACAAAGGGATGTGACAAAATCTAACACCCATTAATTATAAGACTCTTAAAGTAGGAATAGAAGAAAACTCCCTTAATCTGATAATGGGCATTTATGAAAAATCCCACAACTAACATCATATTTACGAGTGAAAGAATCAATGTCCCTTAAAGATCAAGAACAAGGCAAGGATGCCTGTACTCTGCACTTCTATTCAGCATTGTACTGGAGGTTCTAACTAGTGCAATAAGGAATTTTAAAAAGACATCCAGATTGTAAAGGAAGAAGCAATGCACATACACACACCTTTCTAGAACTAATAAATGAATTTAGCAAGATTACAGGAACATATAAAAATATAAATACATTCAACAAATGTAGTGCAAACTCATATACTAAAAACTATAAAACATCATTGGTATGAAAGAATAAATAAATGGAAAGTCATTCCATATTCATGGAGTAGAAGATTCAATACTATCAAGATGACAATTCTCCCCAAATTGATTTACAGATTCAGTCATCTGTATCAAAATCCCAACAGACTTTGTGTGGAAATTGACAAACTGATTTAAAAATGTATAGGACTCAGAATAACCAAAACTTATAATAAAGAACAAAGTTGGAGGACTTTACTTTTAAACCTTACTCTAAATCTGTAATAGTCAAGACAGTGGGTACTTCCATAATGATACAGATCAAACAAGATTAGTCTAAAATACTAAATAAACTTACATAATGATATGAAATAAAACATTAAAAATAAAATAATGTAAAATAATAAATAAAATTAAAATTAAAACATATTTGTACTTCAGAAAACACAGTGAGAAAAATAAAAAATACAAGCCACAGACTGAGAAATAATACTTGCAAATTATACATCTGATAAAGGATTTCTATTAGAATATATAAAGAATTCTTACAACTCATTAATAAGTAGACAAAAAATAATTATAAAATGGGCTAAATATTTGAATAAACATTTCAGCAAGAAGATGTACAAAGGGCTAACATGCATAAGATGCTCAGATCTTTAGTCATTAGGGAAACGCAAATCTGAACCACAGTGAGATGTAACTACACACTCACTAGAATACCCATAATAAAGACGGACACTAACAATTGTTGGCAAGGATGGGGGGAAATTGGAAACCTCATACACTGCTTATGGGACTGTAAAATGATATAGCCACTTTTAAAAACTTTGTCAGTGACTTAAAAGTTAAATATACTCTTACCATATAACCCAGCAATTCCAGTCCTAATGGAATTGAAACAAAATACAAAGACTGTGCATGGATATTCATGGCAGCATTATGTATAATATCCCTAAACTGGAAACAATCAACTGGTGTGTGAATAATCAAAGGTTGTATATCCATACAACAGAACACTATTCAGCCATAGAAAAGGAACGAACTATTGATATATGCTACAAGACAGATGAGTCTCAAAGACACTATACTGAGTGAAAAAAAGCCAGATGTAGAGGATTACATATTATATGGTACTATTTATATGAAATGTCCAGACGAAAATAAAGTCTCTAGAAAGAGGACTGGTGGTTTGCTGGGCTGAGTCTGGGAGGAGGGGTACTAGGATTGATTCCAGGTGGGCACAAGGAAATTTGGGATGATGATAATATTCTAACCTGGATTGTGGTGGTGATTGCACAACTGTAAGTATTTACTAAAAATTATTGACTCTTACACTCACCATGGATGAAATTTATGGCATGTAATTTATACCTCAATAAAGCTGTAAAAAACAAAAACAAAAACAAAAACAAACAAAAACCTTGAGTATAAGATTCTTGAGGTTAGGGTTCCTGCCATAGAGTTCAGTTAGAAGACTTTAATTCAGTCAAGTGATTAGGGTTGAAAAGAGAAAGGTAAGCATTTAATCATTCTAGCTTGCCTTATTCCCTTGCCTGAGGGATAATGTTCTAGGTACCTCCATCCCAGCTAAGTTCATCTGTGGATAAGTTAAAAAAAAAAAAAAAGAAAAGAGAACAAACAAACAAAAACTCTAGCTCATTGGTTGGTTGGTTGGTTGGTTGGTTGGTTGGTTGGTTTTCTGGTTTGGTTAATTTTCCAGGGCTAAATGCTCATCAAATATCCTTACCATGGAAACTCTTTGAATCCAACTCCTACTTTTTCTTACACCTGCCTTGTTCCTTTTGCCTTAAAATTCTGACCCTTCACCATTTGTAAATCATTTTCTAAATAAATAAATAAATAGCTAGCCCCATGGTGCCTGCATTCAATCTATACTGTTCTTGCTGTTATAACGTCTGTCATTCTTCCCACAGCAGGACCATCCAGCTGGCAGGGCTGAGGGAACCTTTGCTGATCCCATGTGCTTCTCCTCTGGAGAGCCCTATCAGAAGCATCAGGCTGTGGTGGATACAGATGTATGCTCTTTAGGCAACTGGCTTCTTTGTTGTTGTTGCCCATTAAGGATGCTGTGATTGTTCACTCATCTGTGTCTTTGAGTCAGAGGCATACAGTCAATACCTGTTGCTCTTTGCAAACTGTCCCTAGATCCACTCTCCCTAACTCCCTTCCAATCATGGTGTCCTCTCTGCCCTATGCTGTGACCTCTGAGAGGTTTGCAGGAGCCCTAAACCCTATCTTGGGTGCAATTACACATATTGAGAGGCTTGCAAGCATTTTCTAGATGGGATTCACTGTCAAGTAAGGTCATTAAGGAAGCAAGGGAGAGACAGAGCACGGTCCCTCTTTAATCATCCAGCCTGATGGGCAATTGCATGCTGGCAAACAAGGCTACCCCTCTGCAGAATTGCTGTGCTAATCACCAAGCCTCTAGCGGAGAGGTATTCTGTGCTTCCAGTTGGAAGGAAAGAATGTATCTCCCATAGAGTCCTTGGATAATTGGAAGAATTAAGGAAAAATACATGATTCCATTTGGACCCAGTACTAATTGGAATGAACCAAATAATCAGCTCATCGGCATGAAGCATAACCCCTTACCTTTTTGCCTCAGAGAGGACCATTTCCCTACATAATAATGAGCCCCTGTGGCCCCTTCATCAACAGTTAGATTGCCCATTC
Source organism: Halichoerus grypus (assembly GCF_964656455.1). Lineage (NCBI taxonomy): Eukaryota > Metazoa > Chordata > Mammalia > Carnivora > Phocidae > Halichoerus > Halichoerus grypus. Next base: position 8,568,337 of record NC_135719.1, read on the forward strand.
CTCCAAAGTACCCTGTGGGTTGTGCCGGGACCATTTCTTCTGCCAGCCACTTTCTGGCTCAGAGCAAGAAAACCTTCTAATTACATTGAGATGGAAATGGAAGACCAGCCCCCTGGCTAGGCTGGGCTCTGCCTGGCCACAGAGCTCAGGCAGAGGTGCCTGCAATATCACAGAGCAAGTTTCAAAGGTTTGGTTCATTAGAGAAAAATCGATCTATCTGAGGAGCTCGGAGTCCAGAACAAAGTTCTGAGGCAACCCTTGTGCTGCCACTTCAATAAAAGCCTTCCACTTCCTAAAAGCAAAAACACTCAAGGCAGGTGAGGTCTTACTTTCTTCGATATCGATGGCTGAGGTCTCCTGCCCTTCCTGAAGAATGAGCACTTAATTCTTTTGCACTGTCAGTGAAAGCTAGCAAAACAAAGCTGTTTACTTTAGATAAGAATTCAGATTATATTTAGTCTCCTGATGGACCCAGAGTTTCAGGTTCTTGCACCCACCCCCCCACATATCCATTCATCCAACTTCCTTGCCCTTCTTGACTATTTAATATGAGTCAGGCTCTGTTAATTGATTTATTCCGCTTTATAGATGAGAAAATGGAATCCCACTAGTTGAAGAACTTATTCAACTTCCATATCTAACCAGAACTGGAGCTGGTATTTAATCCTGATTTGTCGGACTCTAGAGCCCAAATCCTGATATATATGCCGGAAATGCTAAGTTTCAGAGACAGATTGGTTAAAAATAAAATTTAAAATAATAAATTAAAAGTGCATTTAAAAAAAAATCTATCATGGACCCTTCAAGACACTAATATCACAGCAAAGGATTCTCTGGAATTCTTATCAGCATGTGCCTATTGGGCTTCCACTTTTCCACACAGAATTCTCTACCTACTCCATTATTTTCCTTTTCTGCCCTCATTCCTTATAGTCCTTCCATTCTCTCACTTTTCCTTTAAGAAAAATCTTTCTGGAAAGAATCTGGAAGTTAGTTAATACACTGAATGATGCACCTTTGAATCCTCTTAGCAATAACTACATTTTGTTGGTTCAATTGCCCTACCCCTCTTCCTTCTTGTTAAAAGGGGGCAGACATAGAAATGCAGAGTAGCTGCCTAGGGCTTAAGGCTGGCAAATACTGTCCCTCATCCAGGTTGCTCCCTTCTCCGTAAGTATAAGCAGCACTGGGCTTGTCCTAGGACCTTTTGATTGATAGAAAAGAAACATTTTAAATGATTTTGGTGGAAAAGTGACCTTGTAGCCTTATTTTCAAAGGGCACCTTTTTTTGGAGAGGGGTAGTAAAGGGCTTTGGGCTGCTGTTTATGAATTGCAGTGAAAATAATGTACATCTTCTATTGGGGAGACTTTCGTTTGTAGTTCTGGAGAACTAGCAGGGTCAGACATGACCTAAAGAAACAAAAAGACAGGGACATAGATGATTCAAATATGATGGAGGGAAGGACAGGGAGATAGAGGATGGAAATGAGCATGGCTTACTATTTCTAAGAATAGACCATGCATTTGGGTGGAGCATCTTGGGATGTAGCTTTTAGGAACTTAAGCTTTGTGGACGAGGGACATCAGCAAGAAATAGTTATCATTTTAGCAAGCTACAAAGACAGATGCCAAAGAAATAGTTCTCTAATGGTGGGAGTGAAATTCAGTAAGTTGATAGGTGAGGAATTCTTCATGCTCTAAGAAGATACCATTGGCGTTTGGACCAGAAACCTTTAATGTCCTGATCTAAACATGATGTACTCCATGTTCATAAGAGATAGAGCCATATCACTGGGCATGGGCAGAAGCAAAATACTGGAATATATTACAAAAGCATTACCAGGTATGGTTATGTGGTGGAAAGTAGAAGACTTATAAGCAATGTATGGACAATCGTATCTATTTGCTTGAAGTAGGACCCCCAGTATATCACCTACCCACATATGAGGCAGCGTGGAATTACATAGTATAAAACCACACCACTTGGTGTCAGAAAACCCAAGTTCAAATCCCTCTTTTTAGTACTGTTTTGAAGCACATCAATTCACTCCTCTGAGATTCATCTTCCTTATTTGAAAATGAAGTTGTTGAACCAGAAGATCTCTTCTATCTCAAGCTCCATGAGTCAGCTTTCTAATGAAAGGGAATTAAAAAGCACATTAGTTAGGCTTCAGGGTTCAGTCACTTGTGGGCTTTGATAGATACTGTACATCTCTCATATTATGAAATATTTTTTCTCTCTCAATAAAAATATGATGCTCTGTATAACTTAGCAAAATTCTCTCCTTAGGTACTATAAACCTTCTGCCCAATGAGATATGAGAAAATTGTAAGTTGCCTGGAAAGATACTTAAACATAGTAATTTCAAGGAAAGAAGTCTGAGTTGAGATTTGCTTTTCATAAACACTTTGATTATGGTAAGGGGAATCTCAGAGGAATAAAAGTGGGATGGTTAATAGTGTGAAGCTAGAATCTGACTTGACTGGTTTGAAGGCTCTTCCCTGAGATTCTTGAAGATTTTCTCCCTTGCACCCTTCTACCCTATATAGCAGTGGCTTTTAACCATGAATGATTTGGGTCCCAAGAGAGATTTAGCAATGTCTGTGAACATTTTTGGTTCTCACAACTAAATACTACCCAGACCAAAATGTCAGTAGTGCTAAGGGTGAGGAAGTTTGCTATATACTGATAGTACATAGAGACCAGTGAGATACTCTAGAACTTTGTGAATCGAACTGATAAATTAGCATGCAACAGATTGAATAAGAAATAGTGATATCGCCTTCAGAGGATGAGCATTCCTATGGCAGAAAGCAGAAAGAGTAGGCTTTAATGGAGTAATTGATTATCTGACAATATCTAAAGCAAGAATGTCTCAATAAAATGTATGTAGAAAATCGGCTCTGTAGAGGCCAATACTAGAGATATTCATCTAGGACTGTTCAGAGGATAAATTGCTTCGACCCACAATGGGGTTTGTTGTCTTCTGAAGGTGCAGCTTTTAAACAGTATAGATGCAGCTGGGTATCTATTGCCAACTTTCTAATCTCACCACCATCTGCTTGAATCCTATATTCACCAAACAATCTTCTGGTTATAGTTTGGCTTCTCATGTAGCACTTCCTACAGGAAGATAACGTGCTGACCAAAGAAAGAAAATTATTCTGGTCTCCTTGGCTGTTATATCTCTCATAGTGATCTGATAAACTGACATTTTGATTTCTTTATCAGATGAAGCCTTGGGAAATTTTGTGTGAGTCAGTCCTGTGAGAGGCACCCAAAAACCTGAGGACCCAGTCAGAGTCCTTGCTAGGATAATTCCACCATCAACAGCCAGCTAAACATTATCTCTGGGCACTATCTCTTTCACAGCCTAAAATTTATAGCACCTGGAAGAGTAAAGCCCTTCCATACTTTTTTTTTCTCTAAGTGATCTAAAGAGAGTTTATGGAAAAGAGTAAGGGTTTACTTTGCAACCACTCTAAAGCCTCTTATATAGGAACCTCAGTGTATACTACAATATATTGTAGGTTAGTGATTTTTTTTATAAAGTATACCTTTTCAAAGTAGGAAAAGAATGTGAAATGTTTCAAAGGGGAAATATGAAAGTAAGACTTCTTTTTTTTTCAGGCTGGAACAGGGAAATTGGGGCTAAGTTGGTCAATCAGACAAAAAATCCCCAAATGGCAAGGTGAGATCTTGTGGGAATGCCTTGAGGTAAAGCCAATTCAATTAGTTTCTGCAGCATAACTGTCAGGACCCAAAAACTAGGTGGAATAATGAACTGATTAAAACCTGTAATTGCAATTCAATGGAGGAAACCATTCATCATGAAGATGGCAGCACTGCCTACATTCCAGATCGCATGGAGAGGAGATACTGACAAAGGTAGGAACAGGGGGGCTGCTACGAATCAGAGGAGAACAACACATTTCTTAATAGGACAATCAGCACTAGCCTGGTCTTCATCCTGTACACTTGATTTCTGACCTAACAACCGAAATGTAGGTGTCTCCCTCAGGCTTTAATCCAAGACCATTTTGAGGATACACTTCTAATTTGATCACTATCAACGTTCCTGGATTTTACCCAAAGCCAATATTGGTCAATGCTCTTGATTTTTCCCTGATGTTTTGCAGGTCTTTTTCTCAAGCATCTTCCTATATTTGAACACATATTGCTTTGTATCAAGGGTCGGCCAACTTTTTCTGTAAAGGACCAGATAGGAAAATTCTTGACTCTGCTGTTGTGGTCCAAAAGCAGCCATAGAAAATATATAAACAAATGACGGTGGGCTGTGCTCCAATACAGCTTTGTCTATAAAAATAGATGGGAGTTCACATATGGCCAGAGTGCTGTAGTTTGCTCCATATACACAGTAGTAACTAAGATGACATGCAAAGCAAAGTAATAAATGAAATAAATGACTGACATAAAATAGCTTTCTTAATTTTTTTGAAAGACATGGTGGTCGTTTTATACTAAATGACATTTTCCTCTGAGAGCTAAGACTTTTGGACCAGCTTGGAATAAAAGCAGTAATCAATACAGGAATCCTGATAGTAGACAGAATGGAAGATGCATCAAGGATGTTTAGCTTCGTTCATTTGTTCTTCCTCATTCGCTCCACAGTATTTGTTTTAGGCACTGAGGTGTGTGTGTGGCTATGTTCCAAGCACTTTTCTAGGTTCTAGGGATGTAACAGTGAACAAGACAGAAATGGTTCCTGCTTCCTGCTCTCTTGGAGACCATGACAGTGAGCAGACGAAGACATAAGCAAGATAATTTTGGTAATGAAAATTACTATAAGGAAATAAAATGATGTGATATGGAATAAATGTAGGTGAATAGCTACTACTATAGTTTGGGAAGTTGAAGAAGGCCCTTCTGAGATGGACCCTTTCCGCTGAGACTGATGATGGTAAATCTCCTGCAAAAGACTTCAGAAAAGAAAAAAGAAACACTGGTATGGTTGGAGCTGGAGTGAGGTAGAGAACACATATGAGGTGACAGAGGTAAGTCAGAGCCAGGTTTTGCCTTGGGACTGGGTGTTAAAGTTTGATTGTATTTTTAACAGGAGGAGAATGCATTTCATGGTTCAAAGGAAAAGATGACATCATCTCCATCGATTGTTTAGAGGACAGTTCTTATTGGGATGTGAGCACAAATTCTTGGAGGGGTTGAGGGACAGTACTCACAGAGGGATAAGTTAGGATCCTCTTGCATGATGGTGGCTTGGCTAGAGAGCTTCTTTCATCTGTTCCCATTGTATTTACCTATTTTGAATTTAGATCTTGGTGGAAATTGGCATTTTAAGCCCTATTACCTTTGAAAAGTTAATTCTACAAAAAGGACCAAGGTCTGGGTCTGCTGGGAATGGATGCTTTTGGTATCTTAACTCTTCAGTCATTAACCTTCTATACTAACCCTCCTGATTCCATCAGATTCTATTTTAAGGGTCAACCAACATGGCCTATTGGACAGATTAGCTATTGGATTTCAGAGCACAGTCCACAGTATTTTCATCAGTGAATATACTACTAATCTGGTACCACTTTCTAGATTTTTTTTAAAAACAGACAATCTTTGTTAAGCAGTGCAAAACTAAACTCTTGCCTCTCAGTGTTTAAGGTATATAAGTGGTTTTTCCCATAATCAGCAGAATAAAAGAAACTGAGGCACCTAGGTGACTCAGTCAGTTAAGCGACCGACTCTTGATTTTGGCTTAGGTCACATTTTCAGGGTCATAAGATCAAGCCCTGTGCTGGGCTCCCTACTGGGCTCCCCAATGGAGTCTGCTTAAGATTCTCTCTCTCCCTTTCCCTCTGCCCCCACCCCCAAAATAATTTTTTAAAAAATAAAAGAAATATAGTCTGGCCCACATGCCTGTGTGAGAGAGGATGGATTTCTCTTGATACGATCCAGATAGAACGTGGATACTATATATGCCTGAGTATGGAGTCGGGTCCAGCTCCTGATATCTACTCTACACCGGCCTCCTTGTAAGTTAACACCCCACACCTCTGAACCCTGTCCAGGTTTCTCACCTTGGTCCTTCATATCCCAGTGCTTAGCAACTCCCTTCATACCCTTGCCATATATTTCATGTGCCATATTAGGGAAATCCCCTTGCCCTGTAACTATTTCTAAATTATTTTCCTTCCTCTCCTTCCTCCCAATCTTCTCTCTCCTCACTTTTTTTAAACCTGCTTACCAAAGACACCTTCTCTTTCTCCAGCAGAATGCTTTTGCCTCAGTTTGTCCATATTACAGAATACTTCTGCTACACTGGTCTATTCCACATGAGAAGGCACTGGCCTTGTATTTAATCTCACTGATTAGCCATCATTTCACTTCTCCCGATCATTTATAGTCCAGGACTTTTATTATGTACCTCCCCATTCAAACTGTTACTGCTGAATCTACAAAATTTTTGTTGTTGTTGTTGTTGTTGTCTTTATCATTCTAGATGTCTTAAAAACTAAATCATGTTTGTCTTCTATTAAGCCTACTAATTAAGAGCTGGACTGTGAGTCAGGTGGACCTAAGTGTAAAGAACCTAGATATGTGAACTTTAGCAAGTTGGATAACTACTTTGTGCCTCAGTTTCTCATCTATAAAATGTGGATAAAATAGTATACACCTGTCTTAGCCTGTACTACCCAGAAGGAAGAGACTGAGGCTACTAACTAACCAGGAATTGCAGTGCCAGGGAACCAAGAGTCAGGAAAAAGGGGAGTGAGTCAGGGAAGAGAAGAGCCAATATGAGGGCACTTCACTGAGGTGGTCACTGCTTGTTCACAAGCTCACATGATTGTTCGATATAATGGGATGTCTTCTGGGTGCTCAGAAGAAGTACTGCTTGTCAAGACAGTCCATGGAGAAGGAAAGAAGAATTTGTCCTCTGGATTCCATATTCTATAGGTTTTCCCCAAAGGGAATTAACTGCCCCACACTTCTGAATTGTGCATACCTGGCTGGTGCACAGGTTCATGGCATCTCATGCCTAGTATCAAGAGGGAAGCTTCAGGGTGGAGGGCAAGAGTAGCCTGGCATGGGCATGGGGCAAAGGGTATTGGGTTGTATCCTTGTGAGGCAGGTCATAGGCCAGGCAGAGCTGGCTGCCTTATGGCAGCCAGGCAAAACAAGAAGCCTCCAGGCAGAAGAAGCTGAAATGACCAGAGTGGTGCCTAAGAGCTGTCTGATTTGTCCCCCCCTGGAAACACTTGGATCCACATGTGCCCTTTTATCATAATAGCCTCTCAAAACCCAGGGCGTACCTCCATCTTTATGAGTAGATACTAATCATGTGTCTGAGAGGGCAGGTAAAGATTCAATCATTCCTAGAGCTCCATTCAACTGGTGGCAGCTCATCCCCGTGAAGACTTAAGGCAAGAGTGTTCATGAAACAAACAAAATTCCCTGGAGCCACAACTGATACTAAGACCATGACCATCATGATCTCTCTTCTCCACCTCCCTTTCATGATTTCCCACATACCTGACCAGAACTCGAGCTGGTCTGGGTTGTTTGCCTGATGGAGTGACCCAGACCTTCATCCCTAAAGGGTCTGAACTCTTTGATGTCTTGACATTGCTGGGGTGCTATGGTGACATAGACAATTGTTTGTGTCTATCTGGGCATGGAAGCACTGAGATGCCCCAGTGAATCCCTTAGGATCCAGACATTGCTCCACCTACCCCACATTGTGTTGGAGCAAATGTAGCCCCTCATGGTGATCAAAGGCAGCGTCAGGAGTTGGCACTCAGCCCTTCCTAACATAACATCCCTTGTGCTCCAGATCAAGTAACCAATTTGGGCTAGTAAATCCACCTCAATTATACATTCAGGATCCAGGGAAATAACTACTGGTTAGGTTCAGGTACCCATTAGACCACTATAACTTGGGTTGAATTCCATGCATATCTGGCTTTCCTATACCTCAACTCTAACTGGAGGATTGTGAAAGCATTGCAGGTCTCTTGGTATTAGTGTTAGAAGCCCCCTCTAATAATCCTCAAAAATTTGGGGCATTCCCTAGTCCTTGTATGCATAGGAACCCTAGCACAGGTCCCTCTGGAAAGGACCACACTGATCTTCACCACATCTACTTGCAATAGCATTGAAGAGCCCTGACTCATGGGATGGAACTTCTCTTAAAGTCAAAAGGCATCCCGATCTTTTAGCCGTTGCTACAAACCACTGCAGGCCAAGGCACCCTGTTGGCCACTGCAGTCTTCCTATCCATTATAGTAATTACAGCAGATGCACCACACCGTCTTTGCCTCTGATGGTCAAGTGCTGCCACCTAGCTTCAGTCATTCTGGCATCTCGCCACTGATGTCAGGCAGCTTATTTTATGTTAATCTCTCTCACTGTCAAACCTGGCCTACAGAAGACAGCCACCACTGAACTTCTCAAAGATGCTGGTACTGCCCGCTCCCCGGCGCCTTTCCCATTGCCTTAGTGCCTAGTTCTCTCAGAGAACTGTGTCCCCTAGAACTAATATTAGTGTCACCTGGAAGCTTTATAGAAATGCAAATTTTATAACCCCAAATTTCAGGGCATACTTCATCAGATGGGGTATGGGGCCCAGAAAATGATGTTTCCCAAGCCTCTTGGAGATTCTGATATAAGCTCAAGTTTGAGAACCACTAACTTAATGAGAGGAATATCCTCTAAGATAATAAGATATTCATTCTAATATTCTTACTGCTCTGAGTTCTCGGATTCCATCCTCGATATTCTGCAAAGGCATCTCTATCTTATTCGTGTAGGACTTGGATGTGTAGAAGCTCTAGAGAGCTACTCTGCAGATTTTTGTCTTTTGTGCACATGTGCACACACACACAAATCAATACAAGTAAAACTAGAGAAAGCTGAGGAAATCAGTGAATTGTATCAATGTGAATATTCTGTGATATTGGACTATTGTTCTGTAGGAAGTTACCACTGGGGGGAAACTGAGTAAAGTCTACATGGGATCTCTCTATATTATTTCTTATAGCTGCATATGAACCTACCTCAATCTATCTAGCAATCATCTATCACCTATCTATCATCTATCTCTATCATCTATCTATGTATCTATCATCTATCTACATATCTATCATCTATCCATCTATCACGTATCTATTAATCTATCATGTACCTATTTATCTATCATTATCTATGTATCTATCTCTATTTTACATTCCTACTAGCAATGAATGACTAGCCCAGTTTCTGTGCATCCTCAACAGCATTTGATATTGTCACAATTTTTTTACTTTATCCATCAGTATGTAGAAATACCCCACTGTGGGTTTTTATTTGGTCACTTGTTTTTTAATTTTGCATTTCCCTGAGGGCTAATGATGTCGAACATAATTTTCTGTGCTTACTTGCCATCTATCTATCCCCTTCAGTCAAGTGTATTTTCACGTCTGCCTGTTTTCTAATTGTATAATTTGTTTTTTACTGATGAGTTGTGAGCTTTCATTATATATTCTATATATAAGTCCTTTGTCAGCTCTCTGGTTTGCACATATTTTATTCCAGCTTATAGCTTGGACTTTCATCCCCTTCGCATAGTCTTTAATAGAACAAAATTTGTAATTTTTATGAAGTCTAGTTCATCAGTTTTTCCTTTAATGGATCATGCTTTTGGCATCAATTCTAAAAATTCAGTTAATTTTTGAATAAGGTGTGCAGTATAGTTTAGGTTTCATTTTATTGCCTATTGATGGCCAGTTCTTCCGGCACCACTTATTAAAAAGGCTTTCTCCATTGAATTGCTTTTGCACCTTGTCAAAATCAGTTAAGCATACTTATTTGGGTCTATTTCTGGGTTCTGTTCCATTGATCTATGCATCCATCCCTCTGCCAAGATCAAACTGTCTTGATTACAGTAGCTGTGAGCCTTAATGTGGAGGGTGATTCCTCCCATTTTATTCTTTTCATCAAGATTATTCCAGCTACCTGTGTCTTTCCAAATGAATTTTACAATAAGCTTTTCAATATCCACCAAAAAACCTTGCTGGTATTTTGATAAGGGTTTCATTAAGTCTGTAGATCAATTTGGGGAGTATTTTCATCTTTACAATCGGAATTATCTTTCAATTCATGAACATGGTATGTCTCTGCATTTACTTACATCTTTGATTTCTGCCATAGCATTTTGTAATTTTCACCATACAGACCTTGTCCATGTTTTGTTAAGTGTGCCTAGGTGTTTTAGCTTCTTTGCGGCAATTATAAACTGTGTTGTCTGTTTCAGCATATCCAGAGATGTGATTGACTTTTGTGTGTTGGTCTTATGTCCTTCCCCTTTCTCCGCATCCCCGCCAACATCTGTCATTTCCTGACTTGTTAATTTTAGCCATTCTGACCTCCCCTACCCAGTCTTAAATTTGTCTGTCCCTACCCAATCTCACCTCCTCAAGGTGCATGCCTGTACAGACTCCCAGTTCTTACTCAAATGCATTAGCAAGGTCCTATGAATGCTTTCACATGAGGCTATATTGTCCTGGACCAAAGCTACACTTTGCTAATTGAGCTGTGCTCAAAGCTAACCCAGACTGTGGACCTGGGGGCAACAGAGGGTAAGAGGGGAGATCCTGAGGAGTATAAGCATTATCTTGCAAGATTTCTTCTTCAAGAAAAGAGACTGAAAGCTTCTAGGCACAAAGAGGCTGTTCCCCTGCAGTAAGTGGGAGGAGGGTTCTTTCTGCTGGCCTGAAGAATCCAGGGGAATTTGAGGCTTAAAGATTCGCAGGCATGTCCAGCCAAATGTCCACATCCTGGCTTTCTATGTCCATTTGTCTTCCATCCAGGCCCTAATTTTCAAAGATGATTTGTTGAAGGCCAACAGTCAGGTTCATTTACAGTTCTGTTATCCTTATAATGGACTCTGTACCTGATTTTCAGCACCATGAGCCTTATGGTTACAGAAGATGAGAATTTGTTTCAAAGGCATGCCAGGCTTCATAGCATGACTTAAGCTAGCAGTAGACTGCCCTGAGCCTATCATTATCTGTTGTCAAGGCCACCAGTGTTGTTAACAGAAACCATACTATCCCACAATCCTTACAATGGTCATTGTGTCCATTTGTCTCCATCACCATATAGCCTCCATATAGCCAATGCTTCACCTTCTACCTGCCTCTCATCCCAATCATGCACAAGTGAAGGCCACAGAAATGGTGATGCCACTGCACAATCGACATTGATGACCATCCCATCTCGCTGCCATTGTCTTAGCCTGGGTTCTCCTGAAAGGTAAATGCTTATGCCCTAGTTGTTTATTGGGAAGAGAAATATCAGATGAGCAGGAGTGGAGTGAGAGAAAAATTAAGGGACAGAGAAAAATAGAGAGGGACAATAAATGAGGGTGTGTCACTGTGGTGGGCACTACTTGTGATCAGGAGCAAGCAATTTCTCTAACCTGGGAGATTCTTATCTCCAAGCTGTTGCATCATAGGAAAATCAATACAGGGAGACAAAGGGAGACAAATATATTCACTGATGCCCATTCCCCATTGGTTATAGTTTCATCCTGTATGGCATTAAATCTCCTACACTTCAGGAAGATGCACACATAGACTGACCAGGTCCTCTGCCACCGCACATCTCAAGGATTATTAGGAAGCTCTCGGGTGAGAGGGCAAAGGTGAGCATCACAGGTAGGTGCTAAGGTGCTGTTAGGTTGTGCCCTGTGATGGTGGTTGGAACCCATGCAAAGTTAGTTACTGCAGAGGCATCTGGCATGGAACAAGTAGCCAAGAGCTCCAGAAATGAGTGAGGCTGGGCAGATCAGAGGCAGCATGTTAGAGGTGTGAAATGCTAGCTCAGAGGGTTGATTTAAGAATTCAATGACCTCATGCTCATAATATCCTTAACACTGCAAGAGGAAAATAGTAAATGCTCAATAAAATCATGAATACCGATGATGTACTTGACGTTTATACCATCTACTGGCTTCCATAGCCATCATATAACAGGGAAAAGATCCATCAACATAATATACTGCTCTGTTACACAAATGATTCATTTTGAGTGCCTTGTCTTCATCAACTATCTTTTTTAATCTGTTACGTTTTTTTTTTTTTCTTTTTCTTAATACTTGGTCTTGTCTTCCATCTCCTCTCTGTTACCTGGAATTACTTTCAGTTTTCGTAACTGAGACCAAAACCATGTCCTCTGTATTAACTGAATTCATTCTCAGTCTTGGATTTGGAATGTCAATGTTGTCCTCTCCACTACATTTCACATTCTAATATATGCAAAGCACCTGGAAAATGTCTGGACCGTAGTAATCCAAAACCACAGTTCCCCTTCCTCTCTATCTTTCTCCTTACCATGACCTCTACTACAGATAATACCACTACCCATAGCATTATGGTATTTTTAATGTAAAACAAGTTACTTCAGTGTTAGATTCTGTCCTCATCATTCTCTGCTTCTACTGTCTGTAGCTCTGGACAAAAATGCTGCTAGAAAAAGGCATATATGGGAACAGCGTAAACAACAACTCTAACTATTACAGCCATTACCAACTCACTTAAATTTATCGAGCACTAAAAGGTACCGTGGTGCATCTTTTACATGTCTCATGCCATTTAATCTTCAAAATAATTCCATGGTGTCAGAATTATTATATCCATTCTGCAAATAAGTAAGTGGCCTTAAAAACTTTAAATAACATTCTCAGTGCCTCCCAGCTAAATAGAGGCAGACAACGATTTGAACCTATTTGTGTCTCATTCCAAAAATATTGTGTTTAGCTACACTACTATACTACCAGTCTTGGTCCATTGCAAACATTTACTCCAGGGCTGTCTTCACTCCTTTGTGGGCTCCTACACTTACCCTCCATTTTGGTCATTCACACCTTCTCTTTTCTGTTCAGGTTTTCATGAACCATCTAAATGATATCCCTCTGTGTTAGTTTCCTAAGGCTGCCATAATAAAGTATCATAAACGAGCAGCTTAAAACAATGTAAATTTATTGTCTTACAGTTCTGGAGGCCACAAGTCTGAAATCAAGGTGCCAGGAGGGCCATGCTCCCTCAGAAACCTGCAGGGAGGAATCCTTCCTTGCACCTTCTAGTATCTGGTGTTTGCTGGCAATCCTTGGCTTGTTCCAGTCTCTGCCTCCATCATTATCTGACTGGCATCTCTCTGTGCGTCCGTCTCTGTACCTCTCCTCTTAGAAGAACACTAGTTATATTAGATGAAGGGCCTACTCTACTCCACTATGACCTCATTTAACTTACATCTTAATTGCATCTGCAAAGAGCCTATTTCCAAATAAATTTATATTCACAGGTAGCAAGGGTTAGGGCTTCAATGTGTCTTTTGGGAGACATAATTCAATCCATAACATTCCCCAATGAGTGCGCATGTGCGCACACACACACACACATACTTTATTTAACAGCTTGAGGCCACCCAACAGCATTGCTGCCACTTTTGATTTATACTCCAGCATAAGTGCAGATGTGTGATGAGCATGGTGAAGGCTTAGCCCTTGCCTACTATCCTAAGACTAGGACATCTGAAATGTTGGCCAAATTCCACCACTCTCCAATATATATATTGATAATTCCACCACTCTCTAATATGTATATTGATGAATTCGCTTGCCTAATCTAAGACTTCATTTACACAATGTAAGATGGAAATAATAATGTTTTTTTTCTTTTTCTTTTTTTTTTTTTTAAAGATTTTTTATTTATTTATCTGAGAGAGAGAATGGGAGACAGAGAGCATGAGAGGGGGAGGATCAGAGGGAGAAGCAGACTCCCTGCTGAGCAGGTAGCCCGATGCGGGACTCGATCCCGGGACTCCAGGATCATGACCTGAGCCGAAGGCAGTCGCTTAACCAACTGAGCCACCCAGGCGCCCCTAATGTTTTTTTCTTAACAGAGTTAGTGTGAAGGTTTAATGACCTAAGGAAAAATATCTAAATGAAAAATTGAACTGATCCTGTAAGCCGTGAGGTATTTTCAAAGGTAAAATAACATGATATTCATTTATACCCACTTACCTCTTTTCTTCTAGCCATTTATCTCAGGGAGGGGCCAGTTTTCCAGTTGTCCTGAGCTCCTCTCTGCCTGCTGAGGGATTTTTGCTTCCTTACTATAGTTCTCCATCTTAATATCTCCAGAATTCCCCCCTCAACTGAATCAGCTTTAAATACTTTGTTTTTTTTCCTAAATCTTGAAATGATTTTAAAGGGCTCTACTCACTACTTTTGCATGTCTCCTTCCCTTCACGGCCAAACTTCCAGATGAATGCTCTATACTTGTGCTTTCATTTCCTTTTAACCAATCTCCCTGATATTTCTTTGACATCATGTCACTTGTCAACTGAGCTGCCTTTATGAAAGTCACAATGGCATTAAAGGATCTTGGCATTGAAAGCAACTGGCTGGGTGCAAATGTGTTTCTCCTTGGTTTCCATGCTCTTGACAATACTGCTGTGTATCCCAGCTGGCCACTCCTCCTTCTTGACTTTCTCTTTATCTTGACTTCTGCGATATGATAGAAGGCTCTCTTGGTCCTTTCGCCTTTGTGAATAAGACTTCTCAATCCTATCTGCTACTACACAGAGAGTTTTCCTCTCTGTCCTGCTGGTGGGCGTTCTCCAATTCTCAGGCTTTCATAATGTGTCCTCTCTTTAATTCCTCTGGAAGAACTCATGTTTTCTATGGCTTTGATGGACACCTTATAGTCATTATCTAGCCCTACCTTCTTACTGTGTACCTATCCCTTATGTCTGGCTGAAGTTGGAAAGTACCCACCAGCACTTGAAATATATGCCCACTATTCCTGCTACCAACAGGTCTGACTCAATAGGTCCGAACATAAATGACAAATCTGCTTTTTCCCTTCCTCAGTCCTTGCTTCATCAAAGCATCCTTCACTAAATTCCTCACTGGTCTTTCCTCATTGCTAAAACAAGTCTCCCTAAAAGTGCAATTAGGTACCTCCCTTGCTTCAATAACTCCTAGTAACTTGGAATTTTCACCGATGGGGTGATCCTGGTTGACTTCTTAAATGTTCATGACTTTCTAAACATGATCATTTTGCCAGAATGATTGGTCTCTTTTTTTTTTTTTTTTTTTTTTAAGATTTTATTTATTTATTTGAGAGAGAGAGAATGAGAGACAGAGAGCATGAGAGGGGTTAGGGTCAGAGGGAGAAGCAGACCCCCTGCCGAGCAGGGAGCCCGATGTGGGACTCGATCCAGGGACTCCAGGATCATGACCTGAGCCGAAGGCAGTCGCTTAACCAACTGAGCCACCCAGGCGCCCCTGATTGGTCTCTTTAATCTCTCTTACACACAGATTCTGCCTCCACCCCCAAACCCTTGCAGGTAGAAGGAAAATCTTAGAATGTTTTACCAAAAAGAATACCAACAACCATGCTAGAAATTGGGAGTGGGTACTTTTAATTCCTGTTCACTGATCTAGCCCAGCTCACCTCATACTTGCAACCTCATTGACTTGAGTATTCCCAAGTCTAACATTAAAAGAGTAAAAGTTGCAAATATCTCTTAAATTATCCAATCAATAAAAATTTCTTGAATCGCTACTGAGTGCAAGGTACTTAGATCATTACTGCGGGAAGATTAAAGTATAAGGCAGTTTCTCAGTCAATTACCTCACAAATAAGTGCCAGTTATTTACTGGTACACAAAATATTATATTATACTGTCCATAATTCCTTCCCAGGAGATACACCAGTGGTCAACTGCTATATAACCAACAATCTGATTCTTGGACTATTCTGTGTAAATCACACAGGGACACAAGAAAGTGAAAGAGAGAAGCCAACCAACATTTATTTGCAATTTATTACGACTAGGAGGTTGGCACTCTAGTAGGGACTTTCATATGTTCAATTAGCTAATCTTCACCAGAACATGGTAGGTATTTCTACTTACATTTAATAGAGGAAGAAAATAAAGTTCAAAGCTATTTTAAAAATCCCCAAGAATCAACTTTTTAAATAAATCAATAAAAATTTGTTTTCCTTTGTGGGTGTTGGGATATCAGGATGACCAAGACAGACACAATCTTTGCCCTAGTGAGATACAGGTATCACCAGTGATAACAGAATCAGATTTGAACCAGATCATCCAGATATCAGGGTCTGAATTCCTACTCTAAGTAAACTTTCTCCTTTTCCACTCTCCTCTCACTTCCTGGAATATGAGGCATCGTCCCTTGTGAGTTCCAAAGAGTGTACTTCTGTGACCTGGACACTTCCACAGGTGAGCACTTGTGTATATCTGTCGCACGTTAATGGTCAATGTTCATCTTGACTTTCCTATGTGAGTTCAGTCCCCGCCTGGTCACCCCATCCCTTCCCATCAGTCTACAACCTCAGGCTTCCCAGGTCTTGAGCTAAGTCTGGTGAGGGCAGCTGGCAGGTGATACGGGCATCTGGATTCAGCTCCACAGTCCTGAGTCTACCATCCATTCATTCCCAGTCAGGGCCCAGGGCCAATCACAGGTGGAAAAGGAAGCCATGGTTTCTCCTCATCTCTTACAGCAGGTGTGTGGTTCATAGGGATGTGTTGACGATGCTCATATCTCAACTTAGATCACTAGTGTTCTCTGGACCTAGAGCTCAGTCCTGAATCTCCTGTGATTTGACTAGCCCTGAAATCTCTGCCTCTTCACTGCAAGCTCTCTCTCTATCTGGAATGTTGTTCCCTCCTGCCCAGTGACTGGCTGACAGCTTGTTTTTAATCTCAATAGTTCTCCTCAGAACAAAGATGCTGTCACCCACAAGAAATGAGAACCATGGGGCGCCTGGGTGGCTCAGTCGTTAAGCGTCTGCCTTCAGCTCAGGTCATGATCCCAGGGTCCTGGGATAGAGCCCCGCATCGGGCTCCCTGCTCGGCGGGAAGCCTGCTTCTCCCTCTCCCACTCCCCCTGCTTGTGTTCCCTCTCTCGGTGTCTCTGTCTGTCAAATAAATAAATAAAATCTTTAAAAAAAAAAAAAGAAATGAGAACCGGGTGAGGATTCCAGAGGCTCTGTAGGCTGGCATGGGAGGAATGGAGGGCAGAGCGGGAATTGGGAGAAGGGTTTCCTGGAAACACTGGAAAGCAGCAGACGAGTGGACAGGGCTTCCAAAAAACATCTGTGCCTCTTTTTACTAAAAAGGAAACAGATGATAGAACCACTTGCATCAGAATATCTCTCTTGGTTCAGAAATGTTATTAGGAATAGCTCCTTAGTTGGGTTTATATTTCTATATATTATATTTATATTAAATATATATTTATTTTATTATCTATTATATTATATATCATGTATTTTATTATTTCTGTAATAGTATATATTAAATATATTTATATATTACATATTTATATATGTTTATTCATTTATATATTTATATAGAACATATATTTATATATGTAATATATAATCTCATTAGAAAAATGAGAATGGAGAGCCATGCTATGTCTTGAGAATAGCACAGCACAATGTCAAGCATGGTACCTAAATCTAAGGCCCTTTTTGACTAGCCCCTGCTGGTCTCTCCATCCTCATCCACTGAGGCCTCCCATCTCCTCAAACAATACTCATCACTGATCCTGCCTATCTGAAGTTCCCACAAACAGCTCAAGGCTGTTCGTGACTCCTTCCACATGCTCCCTCCTCTTCCAAGAATATCTTCCTTCTACCTTCTCCTACCAGCTACCTGTTCTCTGTTTGCACTGGCTTGACTTACTTTCTTCTGTTTGGAAAATTCTCATTCATCCTTCAAATCTTGCCCAGGGATAGTCTCCCCTCTAAAGCTTCTTCCTTCCTGCCTCCTTCTCTAACAGAGTACTCCCTGTTCTTGAATACTTCTGGACTTTTACATATGAATGTCACTGCAAATACCACATTCTCATTAGGTTTACATCTTTAAGTGGTCCGTCCACTCCCAGAGTGCCCCATGGACAACAACTGTGTTTACTCGTCTGTATATCTAGCATCATGTCTGGACTTGTAACATAACCATTGGGGGTTTGCCTGTTGTCTGCAGTACGGGGAGGAGTGGCTATAGGGTAAGTCAGGGGATACAGTAACACATGCAGATCAGTTGTGTTGCATGAATTTATATGCCTGAGACCATGGGTACCAATTGTCTCACTCACACACATACAGGAATCAATCACATCTGGCTATTTTTAGCTAGATTTAGCTAAATCCATGTGCTTGGATTTAACCACTCTGTGAAATTCAGGACATCCTAATTTCAGAGGTCCTTGGTGGGGCTTGGACACCAAAACTTTTAAGAGAACTCTACAGGTGATTCTAACCAAAGCAAAGCTGAGAAGTCTGTTGTTCATTAAAACAAACAAACAAAAACAGCAGTTTAACAAATCCATCTTTTCTTTGTAGATTCTTCTAAGAGTTTTGCTCTAAGTACCAAACAGAGTTGTCAGAATTAGGAAGAGAGCATGGTGTGTGTGTGTGTGTGTGTGTGATATGACAAAGTTTGCTGTGGGGGAAAAAAACAAACTGTGGGATAAATTCTCTTGGAAACAGAGAGAGGTATATATAAAAAAAAGAAAAGTAAACAAATCATCATATTGTTAGGCTAGAAGTCAGGAGATCTGGGTTTTAATCTTGGCTCTGTCACTAATTAGCTACTTGCCCTTAGACATTATAATTAAAGCTATCTATTCTGAGAGTACATTAAAGTTCACAAAGTATTTTTCCACATGTTGATGGATCTGAAAAGGGGGCAAAGACAGCTATTTCGCCCTGCTTTTCAAAGTTGCAGAAATAAGCCCTGGAGTGGATAAGCAGCTTGAACATGGGTAAAGCCAATTAATATCAATTTGTATACATGTTAGAAATGGAAATGACACTAAATCAAGAACTTAAACTGTGTATGTTTTATAACTCCTTCCAAACTCAATGGCAGATGTTATTCTATCAGTTTAAAGAAGACTCACAGAAAATTGTTGTCACATCTTATATTGACCTTTCTTTTTGCTTATATCAACTTTCTTTTTGCTATTGGGCTTCCAATAGTTATTTTCAACACCTTGAATTTTTTTTAAGATTTTATTTATTTTTGCGCACAAGAGAGAGCAGGGGCAGAGGGAGAAACAGAATCCCCCTCCGTGCTGAGCAGGGAGCCCGATGTGGGACTCGATGCCAGGACCCTGAGATCATGACCTGAGCCGAAGGCAGATGCTTAACTGACTGAGTTACCCAGGCGCCCCCCAACACCTTGAAATTTGGGACTGATCCCTCTAAAATCGTAGGAGACTAAGAATATCCCATGATCATTGACTGACAGAAGTGTTACAGAATTAAATATTCAACTATATTTAAATCAGAAGGGGACTTTGGAGAATTTTTTTTTTTTTTCCAGGGCCTGGAAGGGCACAGAAAGCCTATTAGAGCACATTGGAATATATTGGTTTATCACAGAGAGTTGATATTTTCTTTCAAATGCAAGAAAATGTTAGGGCCTTTAGATAGAAATGTATCCACAGAAAGGACCACAGTCACATCGGTGGCCCTAAATCCCATGACTCTATAATTTTCTCAAAACTCAACTTTTCCAATAGCCTCTTGACTGTTCTCTCCCACCTCTTGTCCCCCTTTGGGTTCTATCCTTTATTCTACCAGAGTGATCTTTTTACCACTCACCTCTGCTAAAACATTTTCAATGGTTCCCCACTACCTATAGGACAAAGACCAAGCTCCTTGGCTTATTGTATATAACATTTCTTATTTAGCTGATCTTGATGCTTATCCTTTGCCACTACTCCACCTGATCCTCAAATTCTGGATATACTGAATTACTTCACTCCAAGAACCATCCATATATTTGCACATCATCATCCCTCCTGCTTATAATAGCCTTCTTTGGCCCATCTGCTTGGCAAACAATAACCAACTCCTTGAGATTCCGTACATGCGTTGCCTCCTCTTGTACTGTAAGCAAAGTTAAGCACTTTCTCCTCTGTGTATCCCAAGGGACTCCTTCTGATCAACTTCCCTTTCCAGACTGAGAGCTACTTGAGTGTTATTTGGGGATCACAGCTTGGTCCTCAGCAGCCCTGTGCACTGTGCCTAGCACATACCAAACTGTAATCATATTTCTTGGTCAAATGAATATTTAGAGACAAGAGCTGGAGTTTAAGAGTAAGGACACTCCTACAGCAAAGAAAGGGCACCAGTGAGGGAAGAAACTTCTTTGAACTAGTCACTCAGAAGCTTTGGTACAGAGAGAGATCTGGACTCTGAAGGATTCTGAGAAATGGGGTTAATTAATCAAAGCAACACAGGAGACTGAGATGACGTTAGGTCATTTAGCCCTGCCAGGACTATAATATTCCCCACAGTATATTTCCTAGTGTATTATCCTGTCACTCTTTAAATATTCTCAGTAATGGGGCCTTTCAGAGGTGCTGATTAATAGGGTTTAAAGGAAGACGGCAAGATGGAAGGTGTATGACAAGGCACACAGGGAGAGAGATGGGCAATCTCATGTCTTTGAGGCTAGAAGGTGAAATGGTCATTCTCCATAGGCTGTGTGTGTTAGAAACAGGCAAGAAAACCTTTGGTTGTGCTGGAGCTAAATGCCAGATGAGAAAGCCCCTTCTCATTCACAAGGGACAGTGATGAGTCAAACGCCCAAGAAGCTTGTAAGACTACATGGCAATGGCGCGTGCTTCTCTCTCTCTTTCTCACCCATTGCAGCAGAACTGAAAACCTACTTAGTCCTAAAGGAAGGAGAACTGGTATTTTCCACCAAACCTTCCTGATTTTGAACACATTTGACACATACCCAGCCGGGCTGTTAAATCTCTTATTTCAAGATGGTGTGAACCCAGGGCCAAACAAATGTGCGTCTTAATGAACTTGAAAAAAAAGAACCAAAAACTGAAACCCAATGTTTCCATTCCAAGTGTAGAGGTAATAATTTATTTACCTTGTTAAAAATCTAATAATCCAACAAAGAATTGACCAAACAACATGTAAAACATACACACACACACACACACACACACACATACACACACACACACAGAAGACAAAAGTCAGATTCTTAGCTATTTGTCCTCTTAGAAATTTTCCAGTCTTTCCTGGGTAGCCTGAATTTCAATATTACATTGAAATGTTGTGGTCTACCCAATGGCTGTAGATTGCTGACATTGCTAAGTACTGTTCATTTAAGTCAAATAGACCTTAATGTCTTTAGAAAATGATACAGTATGACTAGAAGTTCCCCAAGTCCACATGTTCTTTCTGTAATGCCCAGGCACTGCCTGACTCTCTCGGCCACAATTTTTGTGGGTTAAGGCAATGTCTCCAGAACATTCCAGCCAAAATGAAGTAGCATTGACACTAACAGCTGCTCATAAGTAAGCATACAAGTTAGTGTTAGTCTATCAAATTAGCTAGTTTCAGAGAATAAGTATATAAGGGAATGAGACAATTACCAGACATAGTTGGATTGTGGGGGTGGGGAAGAAAGAAAGAATCCTGGCTATGGGATGGTTCAGAATATGTGTTTGGGTGTGGGTGGCTTTTAAAGATGATAAACTTGGGCGCCTGGGTGGCTCAGTCGGTTAAGCATGAGCCAAAGGCAGGGTCCTGGGATTGAGTCCCACACTGGGCTCCCTGCTCAGCAGGGTGTCTGCTTCTTCTTCTCACTCTCCCTCTCTCTCTCTCTCAAATAAATAAATAAAATCTTTAAAAAAAATAAAGGTGTTAAACTTGACATGATGAAGATAGGGACTGTTTTGGGTAGAAGAAGTCACCAAAGTAAAACTCTCTTGAGTTCATATTTTGTCCAAGGAAGACCTTAGTAGTAAAAACATTCAAGTAACCAGTTCTAAAAGAAGAAAAACGAGAAGACCAAATGAATTATTTCACTGCTCACCCAAATTAGAATGAACCATTGTGCTTTAGTGAAATATCTTGGATTGAATCATGAATCTTACCACTTTCTAGCCAGTGACCTTAGGCAAGTTAATTATTTTCCCTAATCCTTACATGAGTGAGAATAAAATGAGACAATGTATGTGACAAGCCTCTCCTTTTTAATGTATTCATATATAATTTTTTGAATACAGAAGAGTGATTCGTTAAAGAAACTATGAGATTGCACCTCTGTTCTCTTCATCAGCATCTCACATGGTGTCTGAACCAATTGAAGGTGACCAATAAATATCCATTAAGTATATGACTGAATGAATTATCCAAAGAAAAACAAAATCCATCCATGATTACTGCTGATAAAGAAAGGATAGAGATAACTAAAATGAAGTCGAAGAAGAATTAAGAGAGGCAAAGAAATGATGATTCAGATGAGAATAGAAGCAACTAAAGAAACAGTGGAAAAGTTGAAAAGAAGGAAGGAAGGGGGAAGGAAGGATGGAGGGAGGGAGGAGCAGGGAGGGAGGGAGGAAGAGAAACATCATTAAATCGAGGTTTTCATTCTAGCAGATGTGGGAGAGGTTTATACCCATTTTTATATTCCTCATTCAGTTCCCGTGGGGCATTTTAAAGATGAAGGAAGACCAGCGGGATTTAGAAACCAGAACTCGTCAGCTGTGTCAAGTTAGTGTCATGCTATTCAAATCTTGGCCAGCTCCTCAGTGTTCCTGAAGGTTGTTTTATAGAGCCTTGTGCAGGTCTCCACAGAACACCATCTTCTCTGGGGGAAGGGCATGGATAACACGGCAAGTACCACTTCTGGATTTCTCTCAACTGAGAAATGCAGAGGCTACCATGGGTCAATCAGTGTTTGGAAGCCTTATTTCTCAGAAGGGTCAATTTTTTATAAAATTCATGGACTGAAAATCAACAGGAAGAAAGAAAAGAAGGGAAGAAGATAAGAAGGGAAATCCTATCTATTAATTGCTCCCTTGGAGTAATTCCCTTTTTTCATTTAATCCCATTCTAACCCATCGAGGTCAGCATCATTATGACCATTTAATTGATGATAAAATTGAGACCCTGAAAATTTCCACAGTTTGCCCAATTTTATACAGCCACCAACTTGTGGAGCCTATATTCACACTCTGATGCCAACTACCTGGAGGGTGGGGACAGAACATGTGTAACATTTGTTCTGCTTATACTCTGTCTCACATACTTTATATAGACTTTCTTATTTGATAATGAAAGTTCTAAGGTCACCTGGGTGGTGCAGTCAGTGAAGTGCCCAACTCTTGGTTTCAGCTCTGGTTGTGATCTCACGGTCTGAGATCAAGCCCCTCATTGGGCTTCAAGCTCAGCAGGGAGTCTGTTTGAGACTCTCTTTCCCTCTGCCCCTCACCCCCTATGGACTCTTTCTCTCTTTTTCTCTCTAAAATAAAAAAAAAAATACAATCTTTTTTTTTAAAAAAGTTCTGTAAGTCAGGCTTTATTTTACACATGTGACAATTGGAAAATGTGATTCAGAAAGTCCAACTCCCATATTCAAAGTGAGGATTCCCTTGAAAGCACTGCAAGTCTCACCTCCTGGAATCCCTCTCATTCCAGCCAAATGGGAACAGATGGTCATCAGACTGTCCATGGTCTCACGGTCAATACACTTTTCACAATACCCAGGACTTCTGAGGGACATGGACAACACTGGTAGCCTATGTAGCCTCTTGGCTTGAAGCAGGGAGATTATGGCAAGTTCCAAGTCCCTTTCTACCAGAAACAAGTAACTATAGCAAAGACAGTTGCTCCCCCTTCTCCTCCTTCTCCCTCACCACTGCCATCAGCCTGCCCACAAGACAACGCTTTTGGCGCACCTACTATGTACCAGGCCTGGTACTCAATGCCTCACATGCAATGTCCTTCTCAGACTTTCTATTATGAACTCAGAGAAAATAATAATATTTGTAGGGCACACTGAGATAAAAGAACAGTTGTTGTCAGAGACAACCAGCCAAGTGCTCCTATTCTCCTAGATCCTGCTGCTCATTTGCGAGGCGAAAGTGCTCCCTGTGTGGCCCTGTTGTAACTCATGCAGAGCACACTGGCTGGGCCGCTTTGCTCCCTCTTATTTAAATCCTCACTTGACCTTGTTTCCAAGTTCAATAAACTGGGACTTAAAGCAGATCTGTCCAGCTCCTACAGCTAGTATATGTCAGAGCTAGTGTTGAGTAGGCTTACATGGAATATTTTTCAGAACATTTAGAAAGCAATTACAACTTTTGAGAAAAAAGTGGACATCAATTTATCCTCAGAGCTTCAAGGCAGATGTAGTCACCAATAAAGAAGAATATATGATATATGATATGATATATAACATATAGTATATAACATATCACAATATAATAGAATATAATCCATGGTTATATGTAACAATGATTATTAATTACAATATTTTATGTTATATAATTAAATACAATATGTAATTATATGATATATATTGCATAAATTATGTATAATAAATATAGAATAGCAATACAACAATGAGCACTTATACATTACTTTCTATGCATCAGCACTGTCACAAGTGCTTTTATATATAAATTAACTCAATTTATCATCACAACAATGCTCTAAGGTAGGTGCTGTTACTCTCATTTTAAAAATAAGGAAAGGAAGGTACAGAGAAGTTATGTAACTTGCCTAAGTTTGTATAACTAATGCTAAAACCAGAATTTGGACACAGCCAGCTCCAGAGTCCCTGTCTTTAATTACCACCCACCATGGCATGTGAAAGTAATGAGGTACACCTCTTGGGATTCCCAGGCCCAGAACATGCATTCTATAAGGCATTAACAGCTTGATTCTTCTTTAGAGAGCTTCAATTCTGCTTAGCCACTCAAATGAAATCTCCCCCCAATGTTTCTCTCTCAGGTTATGTTTCCTTTTCTTGTTTAGAGTCTTGTGCCTGCCTGGTCTGCTTAAGATTGATCTGATAAGGTCCATCTGGAGTGGTGGAGATCTTTCTAGCTTTCAGTTTGACAATACTGATCTAGAATATGACTACATTCTCATCATCTGAATCACAGAGTACCAAATGCCACAGCTGGTTCCAAGTCTCTGGAATGTATCTTCATATTTCTAGAAGCACTCCACCCTTCCTTCCAATACCTAATCCCCAAAGGGCCCCCAGTCAGGAGAGCCAAGATATGAGTATGTTGGGCCTTGAGCTCCGATGAGTTCTTGGCAGGAAGAATTCTCCGGGGAAAGCAACTCTTGAGGTCAGTGTAGACCGTTTTAGTGGTGTTTTCCAGAGATTGAGATGCTGCTGAGCCCTAATTATAGGTTGTTTTGATTTTTCCTGTTGCTATGCACCTATCAAGAACTCATTAGGACTAGTATAGTGCAAATGGACTTTCAGGGATTGTAACTGGGTTATAAATAGCTCAGTGTGCTGTCGTTGGTTATGGAAAACCAGCTTTCAATACCTTTTTTGTGCATTTAGAGAAAAATGAGTATTTCATTTAGAGGAACATACTTCTTTCCATTGAAAATTGGGGGAGGAGGTAGGCGTTTCAGAGAACAGTGAGAAAATCAACAGGTATGTCCCACCAATCCCAAGGGACCATATTAGTCCTTTTATGTCTTCATAACAGCTAAAAATCATTCCAAGCTATTCCTGATCTTGTCTTCTATGCTACACATTGCTGGCTGGCTGACATCCTAATGAGCACACGTCCACATAACAGAGTCCTACACATTTTAACTAGCTCCCTTGTTGGCAGGTTCAGCAGAGAGGGTCAGATGCTGAGTGGCCCTCAGCACCAAGGAACTCTCTCATATCAAGTAGGGGTGTTGTGTAGGTGGTAGGGTGGGCAGAGAAACTCAGCTTTTGAAGTTTTGAGGGATGCTGGGAGAATTTACAGAGGAGGTGCACTGCTTTTGCTCAGTGAAGTCGATATTATGTGAGCTAATAGAAAACCTCAGTCTCTAGGGTCTATTTGCCTGGTGCTCCTTACAGACATAAAATTCATTTTTAGAAAGAGGGGAAAAGAAAAACCACCTTCTTTTCCCTTTTTTTTTTTTTTTTGTAAAAATAATGGATTGTTATAATTTATCATTGGCCCATGGGTGAGACAGCTCTGCTCAGCTAACCAATTATCTCCTGGGGCCAGAAAAGACCACTGGAGTCCTTTGCAGTCATTTTATATAGTGCACTCTAGAAGCTTGGCTCTGGGAGTCCCTAAGCCCCTTCCCGTGGGACCCTGCTCACTCCCCGATGGTTCTGTCTCAACAACATTTCCCCTACTGGCTAATCTAAACTTTTCCTGCTTCAGCTCTAAGACTTTGGCTTGTATTCCATGGTTTCTGGCTCCTAATACCTCCTTTCTCTATGAATAGTAAGCTTGGAAAATAATTCTTCCAAAGTGGTTTTGGCATTTAGATACTAAGATCTTCTAGAACTTTCCTTCCATGTAGAGGTAAAAACTCAGGACTTTGCCCTCCACCCCACTCTGTCATGTTTCCCTGCAGAACCCCTGTTATGCCTTCCCCAGGAACAATGATCTAGGTATTTCTACATCAGAGAGAACAGCATGACCCAGGTTGTTTGAGGTGTGCCTTGGGCCAGAGCCTAGAGAACTGGCATTGCTTGTCTTCTAGTTTAGAAGCACATCAAATTGCAATCAGGACACATGCATGGCGTGCACATTTGGCTTTGCTTCCTTCCATTTCGTATCTTTCCTGAGGCCAGATTTGTTGCTCTTATAGTTGTTGTTATTTTTCATTTGGGCTTTTGCTTTTTTCCGGCCTTCACCATTGGCATGATGCAAAAAACCAGCAAAGGGGGAAATATGATGGGTGAGAAACGGATCAGAAAGTTCTGTATTAAATTCTGATCCTGTCATTAACCAGTTCCGTGTTTGTGAACTCAACTTCACAATGGTAAATTAAGCTGCTTACCTGCAATTGTTTTCTGTGATAATTAACATGTGATATACATAAAGCTTGTCACAAAACATTCACTCAGCAGATGCCTGTCTTCTTCCCCAGTCTCTACTAGTGAATGACTCCCTTTGGAAATTATGGTGATTCTTTTCACTCTCTTAATACTTATTATTAATTTTAAATATATACAATTACATAAAAATTCACAGTGCTGAATTTTCGGTCCCTTCCCCTTGTCTAAGCCCCTTTGTCTTCCAGCCCACAGCTAGTATTGCTTTCTTCAAAGGAGGTTTCTTTTTTCTTTTTTTTTTTGTTTTAAGATTTTATTTATTTATTTGACAGAGAGAGACACAGCGAGAGAGGGAACACAAGCAGGGAGTAGTGGGAGAGGGAGAAGCAGGCTTCCCCGGAGCAGGGAGCCCGATATGGGGCTCGATCCCAGGAGCCAGGGATCATGACCTGAGCCAAAGGCAGACGCTTAATGACTGAGCCACCCAGGCGCTCCTCAAAGGAGGTTTCTTTAATGTCTCTTTCCTTGAGATGTCCTCAACAAACTACTGACTGGCAAACTTGTTATAAACACTAGACCATTCTCTCTTTCCCTATGACAGCATTCCTCAACCGTAGCACCACTGACATGTGGGGGCAGACAAATTTGTTGTGGGGACTGTCCTATGCATTGGCAGATGCTTAGCAGCCACCCCTGATCTCTCCTCACTAGATGCCAGTAGCATCACCCTCCCTCCCTGGCTGTGACAACCCTTAATGCTCCTTCATATTGTCAAATGTCTCTCGGAGGGCACAATCACCCCTGGTTAAGAACCACTGCACTATGCCCTTCCCAGTCTCTTTCGCTTAAGACTCTTAGGATAAACTTGCTCCTTACCAAAAAGCAGAAGCAATTTACCATATTGGTTAGAAAATTCCAAATAGCCAAAAGATCAGGGAAAACTCAAAGGAGAGAGGCCAATGACCTGACACAATTCAAATGGATCACCCATGAGATGCCAGAGTTGCCTCTAATCTTTTCCGAAATGAAGCAGGATATATATCTATATCTCAGTGCTGCATGTGATGCTTCTTATGTTAAACAAATCTAAGTTCCTCCCCATGGTATTGTCCCTTCATTTGACTGGGGTTTCCTACAAAACAAATACAAAAGAAAATTCACTTCCCTAGGAAAACATTCCCTGATTTTGGAATAACAGGTAACGACAATCCTCGTAAGTGGTCGAGTACTATGTAAAGTTCCTTACATATCTTATATCATCAAAACCTTACAATAGCCCTATGCTAAGTGCTTTATGATATCATTTTATAGATGAAGCAATTGGAGCACAGAAAGCTTAAGGAAAAAGTGCAAAGTAACCTAATTAGTAAGTGACTGAGACACAATTTAAACCCAGGTCTAGCTGACCACACATGCTTATATTTATCCCTCACCTTTCCTTTATGTGTGATAGTTCCATGAATTATATTTATTAAATCATCACTTATTAAATGGTTGAGATGATCTGTTTATTTATCTGTCCCTCCCATTAGATGAGTGCCTTGAAGCCAGGAAAAATATATGTATATTCCCAGTTGCTACTTTATTTATTCTTATTTTTTAATTTTTTTAATTTAATTTTATTATGTTATGTTAGTCACCATACAGTACATCATTAGTTTTTGATGCTACTTTAGATAAAGAAACTAAATTGTTTGATTTGCTTTCATGTGCTAAGTTGACATATTTAAATGCTAAGTATATGTTAGGCTTAAGAAACTTGGTTCTACTTTGTGATGTAAGGAAGAGATGCGATAAAGGTGCGTCTGAGCTTGGACATTTGCCTATCGCAAGCACATCAAGCAAGAGATGTTTGCTGAGGTCCCGCCGAGTGCCAGGCTCTGTGCTAAGAACTGGGGTACACTGGCGAATTAGTAGACACAACTCTGTCACCACGAGTTTCTATTTATTGAACGTTAAAAGATTTGAAAAAAAAAAAAGATTTGAAAAACTCAGAAGACTCTGATTGATTTGAGAGTGGGAATAGTAGTCCCAAGTCTAAAAAAAATAGAGCTGGTGAATTTAATATGATAAAACAAGTGCTGCCCATTGGTTCTGTCTATCGAACCATTTATGGAAACTCATAAACTTAGGATCACTTCTTAACCACAAAAAAGTACTGGACAAATTTGAATCCCTCTACTATCATCAAAAATGTTTTTAGGATTTATTCCCACTGTCTAGAGAGTTGTTTAATCTCCAAAGGAAATAAAGTTTAATTCTTCCAAACCTTAATAGCATCCATGAGTTGTTGGCTGAGCTTAAACATTTCTCATCCTTAATGTAAACCGACCAGGTTTCAAGTTCCATTCCTTCAAGTGTCTAGGATTCCAGGTTCCTCTCGGCTTTTTCCAGAGGGTACATGTAATAACAACAGCAGTGCTCTTTGTGCTTATTGGTTCTTGCTCCCTCCCCCGCTTTCTCACCACCCCCAGCATACTTCAAGTGCTTTAATCATAAATCTATCAAATCTTCATGTAACATGTATCTGTAGAGACTTTAAATCCCTGCTGTGATAGGGAGACCTTCAAGATGCAGGCTAAAAATAATCTAGCTAGATAAACAGATACATAGAGAGATAGGTACAGATATACGTATAGGTCAGAAGACGTTCTCAGCGATGTAGCATCTTCCATTATGAGAGTTTTCGAAGAAGGGACTACCTTACAAAGGAAAATAAAGCATGACGTAATGTGCATGGGGACTAGCATCCATCTGTAAGCAGATCAAATAAACTCAAAGTGGCTCATCATGCAGCGACACAGTGGCAGATAGCAGATTCAGAAAAGCAGGGCATGTGTTAACTTGTGAGGGTTATGATAGGCTTTTGTATATGGTTTTATAAATAAAGGGAAAGGCTGAATGGATGGAAGGTAAGAAGAAACACACTTAGTTCTTTTCTGTTTCTCCCCAACATTTTTCCAAGCAAGAGCTTTGCCCCCAGATAGAATTTAGAAAAGAAACTCAGGAGAACCAAGAGAACCTTGATGGTTGTTGCTCCAGGAGGAAGCGATCTTTGAGGCTGAGTGACCTCAGGGTCACCTGAGGGGTGAACGTGAGGGGTACTTTGAGGATGGGTCCCAAAAAGGCATCACACATGGAAGCTCTAGCTTCATTTTGTTTTGTCTGAAAGCAAGCGTATACCAAGAGACCTTGATTTCATACTCAGTAACCCTTGGCTGGGGAAATTTGCTTTAAAAAAGGTTCCCCAATGCTTATCTTTAGTTGGTATTTTACTTATCTGACCCCATGAAATTTCACCTGCTAGAACCTAATTCAGCAACTGCTGCTTCTGATGAAGAAAAAAAAAGGTATTGTCCTCAAATCAGGTGATTCATTTCTCTCCTTCTGGCCAGTCTTCCTCCCTCCATTCCCTTATATTCCACTTCTCTCTTTGTAAGTGACCTTCTTTTTTACAATCAGCCAGGTAACTGTAGAGCAAACATTTTCAGATAGGGTAGATGACATGCCAAAAGTGTTCTGAAACGAACTTGCCAGATGGTGGTTGCTAGCATATGGCTCCTGCTTGAACCAGACACAGCTTGCCAAATTCAATTCTTTAAATTATGTCTCACTTTAAAAAAAAAAAATCCCCCCAAAACATAAGAGGCCAGTTTCCTCAGCCAAACTTTGCAATGAGGTATGTAGAGTGAGGATGGTGTCATTGGAAATAATAGGAGGTGGAGTGTCAAATACCAAATATGCTTATGGAAGGAATGTACTTGGGTTCCAGATTGCAGCTTTCTCTCTGTCCTAGAAGCTCTGGAGGGACATGTTGACCCCATCTAATTGCTTGTCTTCAAGAGTTTCTCTTTGCAAGGATATAGAAAGGATAGAAAGATAAAATAAACTTAAAACTCCTTGATTCAAATGGTACATCAGTAAACTTAAAAGTCTCTTTACATGGTTTCAAACATTTTGTAGTTCTGCGGTATATTTTTTTGCCACCTAAGGTCCATAAAAATGTCCCCAAAGAATATGTGCCTATTAATTGCCAGGATCCATGACAAAAACAATAATATCCTATGAAATGATATCATTTCAATTATTTCATGGTGGTGCAGGTGTTTGCTAAAGAGAAAGTGTTCATTAGACATAAATTAGTAAACAAGCATGATATTGGCTCCAATATTACGAGAAGTGAGAAAAATGAAAAACTACTTAATGTTCTCAAAAGAAATCTGCTATTTTGAGAAGCCTATATTCCTGAATGTATTAAGCTGCATTATACCTGTGTAATTATGTGGATATTTTTCTGTTCGTCACTGGAACCTTAATTTTCTGATCCAAACACTGCCAGTTACATGGTAATTAATCTTTGAACTTTTTGATGACTTCAAGTATTATTAAGCAGTAATTTGCAGAACCATTTCATTACAAGGTAATAATTAGTTTTATATGCAATTCCCTAGCACTTTTCAGCTAAGAATTTCAAAATGGCTTATAGATCAAGATGAAGATGTTGGGGTTTCATTTCCTCGTCCAAAGTCAACAAAAAATAGAAGTGAAGGTCAGAGTACTTATTCCATTTCCGCAACTGCCTGGAGCCTGCAGGATTCCCCTAGAGCAAGAATTCTAGAATTTAGCCAATTGAATCACAACATTGGAAGCCTTTTTTTTTTTTTTAACTCTGATGAGCTACTCTGAAAAGAAGAAAGAGTATTAAGAAATCAGTGTTTGTAATTTTTCCAAAGAAGACATCCAAATGGCCAACAGACACATGAAAAAGTCCTCAATATCGCTCAGCATCAGGGAAATCCAAATCAAAACCTCAATGAGATATCACCTCACACCAGTCAGAATGGCTAAAATTAACAAGTCAGGAAATGACAGATGTTGGAGGGGATGCAGAGAAAGGGGAACCCTCCTACACTGTTGGTGGGAATGCAAGCTGGTGCAGCCACTCTGGAAAACAGTATGGAGGTTCCTCAAAAAGTTGAAAATAGAGCTACCATACAGTCCAGCAATTGCACTACTGGGTATTTACCCCAAAGATACAAAAGTAGGGATCCGAAAGGGTACGTGCACCCCGATGTTTATAGCAGCAATGTCCACAATAGCCAAACTGTGGAAAGAGCCAAGATGTCCATTGGCAGATGAATGGATAAAGAAGATGTGGTAGATATATACAATGGAATATTATGCAGCCATCAAAAGGAATGAGATCTTGCCATTTGCAACGACGTGGATGGAACTGGAGGGTATTATGCTGAGCGAAATAAGTCAAACAGAGAAAGACATGTATCATATGACCTCACTGATATGAGGAATTCTTAATCTCAGGAAACAAACTGAGGGTTGCTGGAGTGGGGGGTGGGGTGGGAGGGATGGGGTGACTGGGTGATGGACACTGGGGAGGGTATGTGTTCTGGTAAGCGCTGTGAATTTTGCAAGACTGTTGAATCTCAGATCTGTACCTCTGAAACAAATAATGCAATATATGTTAAGAAAAAAAAAATGAAGAAGAAGAAGATAGCAGGAGGGGAAGAATGAAGGGGGGGAATTCAGAGGGGTAGACGAACCATGAGAGATGATGGACTCTGAAAAACAAACTGAGGGTTCTAGAGGGGAGGGGGGTGGGAGGATGGGTTAGCCTGGTGATGGGTATTGAGGAGGGCATGTTCTGCATGGAGCACTGGGTGTTATGCACAAACAATGAATCATGGAACACTACATCTAAAACTAATGATGTAATGTATGGTGATTAACATAACAATAAAAAAATAAAATAAAAGTAAACTTAAAAAAAAAGAAATCAGTGTTTGTAGATGACTGAGTGCATGAGTTATCATGATTTAGAGAAGACAGTGTTACTTTTTGTGCCAATACTTAAGTCTAGATTAATCTCTTAATACCCACCCCTTTTGCCTACCCTTCAGACTGGTCATTTCTATGTGCTCATATATTTTTTAAAAAGATTTTATTTATTTATTTGAGAGAGAGTAAGAGAGAAAGCATGAGCAGTGGGAGCGGCAGAGGGAGCAGCAGACTCCCCACTGAGCAGGGAGCCCGCCAACCTAACACGACACCCTAACACGGGGCTTGATCCCAGGACCCCAGGATCATGACCTGAGTTGAAGGAAGATACTTAACCGACTAAGCCACTCAGGTGTCCCAGTGCTCATGCATTTTTGAAGATATCAGAGATAGGTTTATTTAATATGGGGGGGGGGTGTCTAAGGACTTCTGCCCATAGTAAGAGGCCCTTGAAAGTTCTAATTACATTCAGATGCAAACAAAAGGGATCAGGGATGACATTCAAACCAGATAGAACTCTGAATCGACAGCCTGGCTACTATCCAGAGCCTGAGTGCTAGTAAAACACTGCAGTATAAAAGAAAGATGTTCCTAAAAGCAAGACTTGCCTTGGGTAAATATGTATTTATTTAACTTTTGCTCAGGGTCCCAAACAAAGATTGCCAAGCGAATGAGCTTCTTCCCCAACTCCTCATAATTCCTCAGAGTCTCCCCGTTCAAGGAGTTTCACTTAAATCAACAATAATAATAATAATAAAAAGAACAAACAACAAGCAAGAAACCACCACCAACAACCACCGAATATCTCCTACCTGTTGTTTCATCCAATTCCCCAGTAAGTAGGAGATCCTAAGTTCCTCAACCATTTCTCCTGGCTGCATTGCTTATGGCTGAGTAACACCCAAGCTTAGTTATGTGAATCTCCAAGAAATTCTATGTAATAGCAATTGCCCCTAATGGAATCTCCTTCTGCTTAAACAAAAACTTTGACTGATATATTAGCAGAATATAATTTGATAACAAGGTCATATCCAAAAAAGAAGCTTTGCCTCACATCCAATGGGCCATCTTTCCATTACAGGTTGGTCCAGATTTTGTCCTGATCCATCTTGCTGATGATCCGTCCCATCCCTCTGCTTAAATATGATGGGAAGCTTGTCACATCTCTTAAAATGCATCTGTACTCATGTATGTGTGTGTGTGTGTGTGTGTGTTCCCTGCAGACACTCTGCCACAGAAATATTTAAACAGGGCCTCTATGTCCTGACCCATCTCAATTGTGATTAGTTGGAAGGCTCATGCCGTAACATGAGATGGTGGAGCCAAAGGAGAGATCAATAGGGAGGGAGCTATCAGCAATTAGCAACTGCCTGGTGCATTTTTTATTCATCAGAGTGGGCAGGTTGAGATGCCTACAGGATAATAGGTCTCTGGCATGAGAAAGACAAATGAGGAAAAGGAAAGAAGAGACAGTTCTGCTACTTTTTTGAAATGACTCTGCTTTTCCATTCTATTCATAAAGCTTCAAGGCACCCAGCATCCTGCGCGCCATGCATTGTGGGATGTACAAAACAACCTGCCAGCCCACTGATAGTAAGAGCTGGTGTGTGCGAACCTCCAACATGCCAGTGTCACCGAGGCCTTCACCATGTGGCAATGCAGTCTTTGGCGAGTCATCCAGAAAATATCACTTAATGAGACTTGCTATGTATCAGGCCCTTGGCCAGGCACTTGGCAATCCTGTAAGGTAAGATTATTATGTGTACTTCACGGATGAAGAAATTCAGAGTAGCTGAGTGACTTCCCTACAAGTGCACAGCCAGAAGAACTTGGGATTTTCTGATTTCCAGAGTCCGTGTTCTATATCACTGCTTCTCAGGGAGTATCACAGCTAACTCAGCCCTGCATGATTCACTTTCATTGACATTGGGAGTTACACTTCAGAGTGAGAAAGCACTAGAGGGCCCTTCCTTCCTGAATCATAAAACAGGGTTCTAAAACCTCCCTCTGTATGGGGCCAAGTAGTAAATATTTTAAGCTTTGTGGGTCATAGAGTCTCTGATGCAACTACTCAACTCAGCCTTGTAGCACAGGAGGACCTTAAGCAACTTGTAAATCAATGTGTGTGGCTATGTTCCAATAAAACTTTATTTACAAAACAAAAACAGTCAGAGGACTGGATTTTGCCCTTGAGCTCTAAAACCAAACAAAGCCTTTCAGTGTTATGTGAGCTGCTAAATGGCATGAACCAGAATGGCTTTAAAGCTCTGAAGCCATAGCTAAATTTTCGGTCATTTTTAAAGATTCTTGTCATGCCTTAGGTACGAGTTGCAGGTGGTCAGAGTCACTTTGGCCAGTGATACATGAGAGGCAAGCAATACTGTTTTCATCTTCAACCCCTGCCCTTAGTTGATGTTGAAGGATAGATTGAGACCAACTACTTCGGGTTTCGGAGAGTTCACTAGTGAGCTTGTGGGGCTTAGAGGTGATCCTTTATGACAGACATGAAAGGACAGAGTGCATTACGTTCAAAGTCTGATGACGTTTACTTTTCTGACAGACCAAATGGTCTGGTCCAGCAGTTGCTTTTTTGTATGACCTTGGGCAAATCACTTCATTCTTCTGAGCCTGAGTATGTGCATCTTGACTTGAAGGTAAGAAAACCAATGGGTGCCTCATAGGCTTGATTAAAAATTGAGTTGTTGAACACATATGCACGGGCCTGAGTGCAAGTCAGACACATGACACTTCCATAAGAATGTGAAGCTGAAGGCCATTATCTTCAGCAAAGTAGTCTATCGTTTCCTTCCTGTGTGCCAGCAAGCTTCCCTTTGGGCTGCAAGACCAAGAAGCAAGCAGGTTGCTTACCAGTCTGGTGCCTGTGTTGGGGGTGCATGGAAAGAGACAGTGCCCTTCTGATGGGAAGGAAGTTTGAGCTCCTGAACATCACACTGGAGCTCAATCTCCAACAAGGACTTGCAGAGTCATGCTCTCCAGCCCAGGTAATGGGAGCCCCAGGGAATGTTCAGGAAGCCTTTATTTCAAGGATGAGCATTTCTGAGTGCTCCACAAAATTCCAGTCCTGGTCCTAAAGCCCAGAAGATTTCATAAAAGATTGGCTGTCAGATATCACAACAGGGCTCAGCCAATCAACCTTCTTCCACACAACGATTTATCTTCCCCCCATTTCTCCTTCTTACCACCCGGGGATCCTGGCAAGAGCAGGTAGTCAATGGGAATTGATGATCTGACAATTAAAGCTGAGGATTCCAATTGTGGCTGAAGTGCCCGAGCTGGACCCTGCAGCTGTCAGAGCTATGGAGACGAAATTTCAAATTTTGATAGCCATCTCCTCCAGCTGACCTTTAGCAGATGGCCCTCAGCACTAGGTCCTGAAGCTGATTAGCTGATTGTCCCTGGAGTTTGGAATCTACCATTTTTCCTCCTTTGGCAATTTTCTTGCTTTTTAGCAGATACTGGTCCCCAGGTGGCCCTCTAATTAGGAATGCTCTGTGATGTGATGACCCAGATCACCATGTCCACTTTGGGACTCTCTCTACAAAACTAGCTATTCAATGGTCTGTGCACAGCTCTGTATTCAGGATTGAAAGACTAGTGCTACCTCCTCTCATGTACACTGGGGATGAGCAAAATAGTTTCTGCTACATGGAAAATCCACAGGAATATATCTGAAGGCTGTCCAGTTTCAGAAAATCACGGAATACAGGGTTGGGGAAAGAGCACCAATGTGGAAGTAGGAAACTTGAGACCCCACGTGCTTTTTTTTTTTTCCTCCACTGAGGTAAGATTCACATAACACAAAATTCACCATTTTAACCACTTCAAAGTATACAATTAAGTGGCTTTTAGTACATTCACAATGTTGTGCAATCATTAACACCATCTAATTCCAGGACATCACCCAGAAAGAAACCCCATTAAGTAGTCACCCCCACCCCATCCCCTCTTCCTCAGGGAAACCTGGCAACCACTCATCTGCTTTCTGTCTCTATTGACTTGCCTATTTCAGACATTTAGTAAAAATGGAATCTTACAAGATGTGGTCTTTTGTAACTGACTTCTTTCTTTTCTTTTCTTTTTGTTTTTTTGAATGAAGAATTCAAAGTTTATTATAATTGGTATTTCTAAGTAGGCTGCCCAGTAATTTAAAAAAAAAAAAAACATACAAAGATGAAGCTGCAAATCTCTTTTTAGGCAGAACAATGAGATTTTATTAATTTGTGTGGTTGTTATAACAAAGTTTAATGCATTTTCTGGTTGAATAATCTTTGGGAAACAATCTGACTTCTTTCACTTATCATAATGTGTTTAAGGTTTCCCCTGTTGTTGTAGCACATATCAGTCTTTTACTACTCATTATGGCGGAATAATATTCCATTGTGTGCATATACCATGGTTTGTTTATCCATTCATCAGCTGATGAGCAATTGGGTTGTTTTCTCTGTTTGGCTATTGTGAACAGTACTGCTATGAGCATTCATG
Organism: Halichoerus grypus; assembly: GCF_964656455.1. Lineage (NCBI taxonomy): Eukaryota > Metazoa > Chordata > Mammalia > Carnivora > Phocidae > Halichoerus > Halichoerus grypus. The sequence continues at coordinate 8,605,481 of NC_135719.1, forward strand.
TACAAGTTTTTGTTTGGACATTTGTCTTTAATTCTTTAGGTATATGTCTAGTACAATTGCTGTGTCATATGGTGATTTTATGTTTAACAGTTTTAAGGAAACAGCAAACTTCTTTCTACAGTGGTACACCAGTTTACATTCATACCAACAATTTCTCCATAACTTCACCAATACTTGTGACTTACAGTGTTTTTGATTATAGGCATCCTCCTGAGTATAAAATGGTATCTCATTGTAGGTTTTATTTGAATTTCTCTGATGACTAATGACTCTGAGCATCTTTTTCTCTACTTGTTGGCCATTTGTATATCTTTGGAGATATGTCTATTCATGTCCTTTGCCCATTTTTTAAATTGGATTGTCTTTTTGTTGTTCGGTTGTTATATATTCTGGATACTAGTCCATTATCAGATATATGGTAGGAAAATATTTTCTCCCATTCTGTAGGTTGTCTTTTTACTTCCTAGATAGTGTCTTTTAATGCAGAACAGCTTTTAATTTTGATAAAGTCTAATTTATCTATTTTTCCTTTTGTCATTTGTACTTTTGGTGTCATATTTAAGAAACCATTGCCAAATCTGAGATCATGGAGATTTACATCTGTGCTTTCTTCTAGGACTTTTATAAGTCTAGCTCTTGCATTTAGGCCTATGATCCATTTCACGCTAATTTTTTTATGATGTGAGGTAGGGATCCAACTTCATTTTTTTGCATGTGGGTATCTACTTGTCCCAACATCATTTCCTGAAAAAATTATTCTTTGCCCACTGAATGGGTTTGGCAGCCTTGTTGAAAATCAGTTGACTATAGATGTATGGGTTTATATCTGGACTTTCAATTCTATCCCATTGATCTATAGGTCTACTCTTTTGCCAGTCCCCCCAATGCTCTTTTAGTCAACTTAATCCATTCTGCATCTCAGATTTCTCATATGTATGTATGTTTCAAGGAGGCAGATGCATGAATAACATTCTACAGTGCTTCCCTAATTCCCAGAATAAATGTTTTATTATGAACATTTTATTACTATTAAAAATCTGGAATGGTAAATTCTATAAACTATCTTCAATCCTTGTGGATAGAATTTAATAAAAAATTTTAAGTACGGATACTGTCAGTTTTTGTGGGGCACGGAATGACACAAAAGTGAAAATACCTCTGTAGTTTTAAGATACATAAGAAATGGGGCTGGTTTGGCAATAGAAGGGATGAATATCCACATTTTTGTTGATAACATTACTAAGAATCATAATGTGTAGAATTGTTGAATCACTATATTGTACACCTAAATAACTAATATAACACTGTATGTTAATTATACTGGAATTAAAATTAATACACCAAGAATCATGGAAATACATCTTTGACTTTCTAAATTTCTGTCTTATGATCTCTGGATGTTGTTACATTTTATGAGAATTATTGCAAAGATCTAGCCCTGACAAATCTAGGCATGGTAGGTAATGATTACAAAGCCTGTTTAGCTGCTTTATTCTTTCCAATAAATTTCTTCATAATCTGGACCCATATTATACACATAATTCGTGGTGCTCCCATCAAACATCTTATCAGCCACTCCTTGATAGACCCCGCTCCTTGACCCAACACTGAACAAACCATGTTCATACCTGGCTTGGCATCCTCATTCATATTATTTCCCCAACCCTCTGGACAATTTTCAATCCAGAATAATGCTTCCCAAATTCTAGCCAATGGACAGGTTACATCAGAATCACCTGGGTACTCACTGATAATAAAGAGTATTCCAAAATCTACTCAGATCAATCAAACTAGAATATGAAAAGGGGAAGGGGACTTGGAGAGGAAACGAAATAAACAAAACACTCTGTAATTCTGATGCTGAGCAAAGGTAAAGGCCCTACGGGTGTCCTATTCAGGAGGCAGGTGATAAATGTAGCTATTACTCAAAGTTAGAGCTGGATTGTTTCAGAATAGGTGTGGGCATTGGAGTTAGAAGTCGAGTCACAGATTGTTAGCCGTATAAAATCAGGTATGGATTGGGGCAAATAATTGTGTTAAGTCGGTATGAAACTAGGAAAGAAAGTTTTGGAATCCAGCTAATATTTTTGCAAAAATCAGAGGAAAGGGGTGCCTGGGTGGCTCAGTCTGTTAAGTGTCTGCCTTCGGGTCAGGTCATGATCCCAGGGTACCGGGATCGAGTCCCACAGCGGGCTCCCTGCGCAGCGGAGAGCCTGCTTCTCCCTCTCCCTCTATCACTCCCACTGCTTGTGCTCTCTCTGTCTCTGTTAAATAAATATATAAAATCTTTTTTAAAAATCAGAGGAAAAACACAATGACTGCTGGCTTGATTAAAGACTTAGGTGAGAAATGGAGGTACCCAAGAGATCTTTGGTGACAGCAGTTCTGTGGGAAAGCAATACAAAGGCAGAAAACATTTCTCATTCAAAGCTCCACCTGATTTTACTCTTCTAAATAATACTGCCTTGAAAAAAAGCCAAGACCATTGCTTTCAGCCTTCCTGCCCAAGAACACAGGCTAGCGTTCACTGAGCCACCACTGTGGGTGAAGTGTTTAGCATGAATTATGTACTTTGATTCTCAAAGTAATTATATGAACTAAGACCATCCCTAACTTAAAAAAAAAAAAATGTGAAAGTTAGGGATTTTAAATACTTACTCAAAGTAATAAAAAAAATAATAAAGGGAAGGACTGAGATTCATATACTCTCCACATCTGGTGCTAACCCATTCAGAAATTTTAGCTTCAGCCTTGTCAGGACCCCATCTTCAGACCTCAGTGGCTCACTAAAGTGATATCCAGTCAAATCGCAGCAGACGAGAGAGGTTCACCCTCAGCAGAAGGTCATTTCATGTTCACGTGTTTTCCAGACCACGGTTTAAGATCTCAGACTAAAGGCTGGGTCTTTATATAGTTCCAAATAGTCCCCATACTCCAATGCTACTCTCTCAATGATTACTGATCATCTGCAAATTCCGATGAAGATTGACCTTCCTCCTTCTTGTCACCCTGCAGCATGGATTATTTGGTTATTTTATCGATGGATTTTGCAACCTACCCATTCCGTCTTTGTTTAGCATTTGGGACTTATTACAACTTCTTTCGTGAAATTGCTTCCTGTAGGTTACGGAAGCCATGCAGTATGTTAAGGGAGCTGCTACTACATGGAACAGTTACACATTTCCCAAGTGCTTGTTGAATTAAATTGAAGGCATATTAGATCTTTATAACAGGAGAGACTTTTAGCCACATCAGATGAAGAGGGAGCAATCACGGGAGCAGACTATAAATTCCTAGGCTCTGTTGCTGATTCCATGCTGCCTTCCCTTATTGCTATTTTAACGGAAACCATTTCCCACAGCCATACAATAAGAAATAACAGGATTCCCCCCCCCCAAAAAAAAAGAGTCCAAATGATCATCTCTTATGACTCAATATTGTAGAAATAAGGCTTAAGTTGCAAGTTTGCCCCAGGGCACTGGCTTATTGGCCCCGCAGCTGTCCACCAAGCCCTGAGACAGCCTTAGAGGACAAAGACTGCAGAAATGCAGTCTTTGCAAAATAAAGCTCACAATCTGTGTGTATATGTGTGTCTCCCTTTCTATTCTGCTGGTGAAATCAATACAACACATGAGCTCCTTCCCTGAGGTTGCCAGAGTCACCCAAATGCCTTGATGGGATAACATCTATAGTATCTTCATTCTGGAGAAACAGTGCTGTCCCCCCATGAAATGTAGGTGAGCTTTGTGATTAGGAAATGATTGCCAAGTGCAAAATGCAGCTCTGGGTACCTTCTTGAGAAGATTGTGTATTCCCTGGGAAGAGAATTAAGGAATGGGAGTGCATTGGTATGTACTGAAAATCACAAAAACAAAACACTCTTTTAAAATAATGCCTAACTTTGGGCGCCTGGGTGGCTCAGTCGTTAAGCGTCTGCCTTCGGCTCAGGTCATGATCCCAGGGTCCTGGGATCGAGTCCCACATCGGGCTCCCTGCTCTGCGGGAAGCCTGCTTCTCCCTCTCCCACTCCCCCTGCTTGTGTTCCTGCTCTCGCTATGTCTCTCTCTGTCAAGAAAATAAATAAAATCTTTAAAAAAAAAAAATAAAAAAAAAATAAATAAAATAATGCCTAACTTTAAGAAATCTGATAAATGAAGAAGGGAAGAGAATGAAAATCAGGAACGATGGTATGTTTCTGATTAAGAGGTGTGGTGTCTCTGAGTCTCTCGGTGACTATTTTCATCACCAGAGACTATTCAAATGATTGGAGTCATTTAAGCAGACCTAAGAGCCATAAAGTGATTTGAAAAGACTTTCCAGAGCTAGCTCCTGGGAAGGAAGAGATATCCTATGCCCCCTATCATCAGGCACCATTTAGCAGGTCAAGTGAATATTTCTATTCTTTCAAAAGCAAAGGGTGTTCTCTACAGCTTAGGAAAACTGCTGAAACATGCATGTGTTTAAAACTACCCCTTAGAGTGAGTGATGTTGAGCGCCACTGGGATGGGCACTCTGGAGATTCGGGGGTAGGGGCTGGACTGCAGTACTGCACAGACCCGAGCCATTGACCAGGAGGTACAATTTAAAGGTTCAAGGCTTGCCCCCGCTCAGCATTCTGAGATGATGAAGCCTGGTCCATTTGTATTCAGCTGTTTGTCCCTAGCAATGAGATCATCTAGAAACCTGCATGATATCTCTGGCAAAGAAAATGTCACCTGGCAGCTACTACCAAAGCCAAAGTAGAAGCTTCAGTGATGGGAATTTGGTAGAAACTTGCTTTAGGTGGTCCTTACCTAATCCTCTTACCCCTTGCTAAAAATCAGAATCTGAATTCTGTTACAGTCACATCACTGTGAGAAAAATCTCCGCTGGCCTGATTACTTGACGGCTTTTGTCTAAAGATGGAGCCTATAGAAGTTTCAGGACTCTAGATTAGGAGACACAAGTGTGCAGGCAATTGGGCTGAGCCCAAGCATCAGGAAGAACCACATGCAGTGGTCTGTTGGACCTTGCATCTGACTCTGTAATTACACAGATTAATGGACTTAGATGCTGAAGCTTTGACTTTGCACAGTGTATTTACTCTCCTAATCTCTGTTCATGTTATTTCCTCTAGCTAGAATGTTCTTTAGTTTCCATCCTTCCAGATTCTGCCTGATTGACCTCTGCTTCACAGCCTGCTTTCAATCTCAAAGCCCCCCAGCCAACAGATTCCATCTCTCTCTTTTCTGTGATTTCTGTTTATCCCGAAGCCTAAACTCATTCTTACCTTGCAGACTTGCGCTTGACTTTTTCTTTGTGTGGAATATTGTCCTCCCAGAAGTCATATAGCCAAGTCCTTCTCATCGGATACATCTCAGCTCAAATACTGGCTCCTCAGAGAGACCTTCTTTGGCCATGCCATCTGTATAGACCCATCCCTCAACACTTGCCACTGTGTTATCCTTTTTAAAATACGTCCAGCGTGCCATTTATCATTGCGTGAATTACCTTGCTGATGAACTTTCTAATAATTATTTATTCATGACAGTAACTTTATTTGCTGAGAGCTTATTAGTTATCTCACATCTTTAAGATATGTGCTCCTGGAGTTCTTGTCTCTCTTGTTCACTGCCGTATCCCTTTTCCCCATATAGTAGATGTTCAATAAGTATTTCACACATGAATGAAGAAATCAATGACTCCAATATTATCCTGTCCTCAGCTGTCTTAAGGCTCTTGTCACATCATCACGCAATGGCTTCTTTAGAGCTGGGACCCTCTGACAGTACTGAGAGCTCCTGAAGGTCAAAGTCTGTGCCATCTACACACAACTATACACAGTATGTGTACAGCATGAGTAACCTGGTGCACAGGACTGGACAATAAAGTACTAGGACAGAAAAAAAAAAGTGTGTGTTCATTGAGCACTGAAAAATAATAACTACTGAGTTACTTATTCTTCCCTTAATTCATATTTGGTTCTGTGATGATGGTGCTGCCTGAGCCCACAGGCAAGAGACCAAAGAAGACATGAAGATTCTTCCAAGGGCTCAGCCTCATGTGAGGGTCAAAAAGAGCCATTGCCTCAGACTCCCTAACTCCTGGATCTGGATCCTGTCCCTCTGATCTAAGTAATCCATTGTTATTTCCCATTCTCACACCTCCTATTTTTCAGGTTAAATGCATGCTTCTTTCTTCTCTTACTTGATCTTTTACATTCAAGAAGATGCCCCCCCCAAAAAAAATATACCCTACAGCCTGAGAGGTATTTTTAATGCAATTTAACAACTAGGATTAGTGTCCAGAATATGTAAAAGACTCCTTGGAATCAACATTTAAAAAAAGAAAAAAAATCAGAGGTGAAATAGGTATAAGATATTAACAGGAAATTCTTAGAAGAGAAAACCTAAATGGCCCAACCTCAATAATAAGCAAGAAAATGCAAAGTAAAACCACAATCAGATAACACCAATAAAATATTCGATTAGTAGAAATGAAAAAGCCAACTAATACCAACTATTGACAAAGAGGTGGAGCGTGGAGAACTCATACACTGCTGGTGGAAGTGTAAATTGGTACACGCCTTGGAGAGCAATATGGTAATATCTAGAAGACGTGCACACATTTCAGCCCAGCAAGCTCCATTCTTGGAGGAACAATTATACAAGGGCATAGGTATATATGCAAGAGAGTTCAGTGCAGCACAGTATTTAATAATAAGTGGATAAACTGTGATGTATTTATACTACAAGAGAATTAAGTAAAAGGGCTAGCTCTACATATATTAACATGCATAATTCTCAAAAATACACACTGAATTTAAAAAGAAAGTAGCAGAAGAATACATAAAGCACGACAACAATTATAGAAAAGTTAAAACGTGATAAAAAATCATATAAATATAGTTTATGGATATATACAGAAATAGTAAAGATAGAAAAGAGGCCTTGGACTGGTAAAAGCTAAATTCAAAATAGTGGCTACATTAGGTTGTAAAGAGGAAAATGCATTATGACACAGGTATAGAGAGGACATCAACTTTATCTGTGATGTTTTATTGTCTAAGCTTGATAGTAAGTACTTCTGTGCCTCTTATATTTGTCTATATATTTTTATATGCCCTAAATATTTTATTAAAAATCGCTATACCTGCTGTCCTCTGCACCTGTTATCCTTTAGTAGAGTGGTTCTGGGTGGGAACCAAAGGAATCTGACAGCTGCCCGGCTCTGCTCTTTTCTCAGCACCAAAGTGGGCGCACTGTCTCCTTCATGAAAACGTGCCCAGAAGAGGACAAGTCTGTGGGATGGCTTGGCACACGCCACATCTGGTCATGCTCTCTTCCTGCAATTCAGAGTCTCCGGCAGTCATGAGCCTCCAGAAGCAAGGCTTTCACACAAAGGTAAGTCTTGGAAACCAGTAATAACCCCCTGAGAAAATCCAGAAAAGTGCAAAGCCTCTGAAGAGAAAGCAAACCCTTTCACAACCCAGTGGTGTCTGTGCACAAACCGACCCAATATTCTCCTAGAGCTTTGGTCCTGCAGCCCTGGTGTTAGCCAAGAACTCTCAAATAATTTCCTATCTAGGGGGGCCGATGCTATCTGCCTCTGCTACAGCCCTGCTCTCCTGTCTGAGTTTCTGCAATGACATACTAGCTCCTACCCTCTGGGCTCCACTAGGAAGAACTCTGGGAGCGCATAGCTGTGCTCCTCGTTCTCCTGGGGTCCAATTATCTGATTACACAACTTGTGATTTTCTTCTAGCTTCTAATTCTTTACTGATATCTGTGGTTCCCAAACTTGGCCAGTCATCATAATCACTACTGAGCCCTTACCCCAGAGCTTTTGAATCAGCAAGACACCTAAGGGATTCTGCTTGTCTGCAAAACACTGACCTGGGCCATGCTTCCTCCTGATTCTCCCACCCCACCTCCCATTCAGCCACTCATCCCCTGAGCTGCCGGAGCCTGTTTCTGTACAGTCAGGCCCTGGTTCTCCTTTCTCCTTGTCCTCGGGCCTCAGAGACATGAAAGGGCTGAGAGAGCCCCTTATGCATGAATGGTCCCTCTGCAAAAACACCAGTTCACTTGTATTATGGGACCTCACCTGAAATAATGCAGCCTTCCTCTGAATCTAGGATGGTAATTATTACTATTACTTGGAATACCAGGAGTTGAAAAGGCACTTGGGAAAATAAGAAGAATTTATAACCTAATTTTTTAAAATAACCTTTTTCTTTGGAGATAACTTCAGATCTACAGAAAAGTTGAAAAGAGAGTACAAAGACTTCTTGTTCCAATGATGTCAGGCTTCATATTGACCAATGAGCTAAACACTGGAAGGATTCTAATGCCTTGAAGGAACTCAGGCCAGATCTATTGAAGACCATTGTTCTAGAATATTCTATAGGCCAAGGCAGGCTGACTGACCTGACTTCAAGGATAATTCTCTAAAGGACCAGGAGTCACAGTTACCTTTGAAACTAGACTCAGGTAATTAGCAATGTAGAGTCAATGGAAACACGTAGGTTACTTCCTAAAAAGCAGAATCCTTACTTCCAGGGCAACCAAACTAAAACCTATAAGGATGGAACCTGGGCTTCTGCATTTGTAACAAGCTTCCTGGGGATTTTTATTCACAGTAAGATTTGAAAACCATTGGGGCAGTGAATATACTCTGGCAAGCTGAAATAAATGTTAGCTATTATTTTTGGAATTTGCATAACCACATCTCCTGTTTGCAGTCGACCAGTTCACAAAGCAAATTAACTTTCTGGCTATATTTTTTCCTGAATTCCATCAGTAGGTTGCCTCTGTGGGGAACAGTACTCTCTATGCCCCAACATTATTAATATCATTATTAATATTTAACATGGCATTAGGAGCTTATAATGGCCAGCTCTGTCCTAAACACTTTATATAAGTTATCTCATTTAAAATTAACACTCCTTTATGGCAAGTATTATTATTATTCACAAGTTACAGATGGGGAGCTAAGGTTAAGAGATTGTGCAAAGGTGCACAGCAAGTAAATATTGAATCATGGATCTAAACTCATATGTCACTCAGACCTCAAAATCTATGCTCTCATCTCTACTCCAATGCTGTCCCTGCCCTAGCCCAGAAATGTAATTTTCTTAGTGAATGGGTCAGAGCCTCACAGAAATTCACAGTGGGTTATTCTAATGTATTTTTTCACCTTTTTTTTAAATTTTAAAAAAACGGCTTTATTGAGGTACAATTGACAAATAAAAATCACGTGTTTTGAAAGTATACAATGTGATATTTCAGAACATGTATATGTCATGGAGTGATTACTACAATCCCAGCTAATTAATGGGTGTATCTATCACCTCCCATAGTTACCATCATTTGTGTATAGTGAGGACACTTAAAATCTATTCTCTTGGGAAATTTCAAGTATACGATGCAGTATTATTCACGATAGTCACCATGCTGTACATTAGGCGTCCAGAACTTATTCAGCTGCATAACTGAAACTTCATACCGTTGGACCAACATTTCCCCATACCCCTTCTAATGAAGCTTAAAAACAGAGATGCGGAGAAGATGCGGCCAGGAGTCTTGCACCTGGGAGACAGAGCCAGGCTGGTGTGGATGCAAGACAGTCTTGGGCACATAGATAACATACTTCTTCTGCTCGCAATGCTGTGAAGGAAAGCGAGACTATTTCTAACCCAAAAAGGGAAGAGAAGGTAAAAATAAATAGAAAAGTTCGTTTCAAAGGATGTAATTTATTTCTAGAAAGCTTCAGACATTAGAAAACTCCATAGTAGCTGATCATCCTGAACACAAAGCAGGTGCATGCCTTTGAAGAAGATGAGAGAGAAGAGTGCATAGAGGACCCGAGCTTAGTCTTAGGACTCCTAGTAGGAGAATGTACATGCCTTCAAATGGATTAACAGGAAGGAAGGTAGCAGTGGGGACATGGGGGGGGGGGCGGTGGGGGGTTAACGATTAAAATAACAATTTCATTTGGTGGAAGAACTTCCTTAAAACAACTGGAAAACATAAGCAATTTGGAAAGAATGAAGCAATTTCATGGATATGGATTCCCCGGAGATCCAGCTGTTTTTCTCAGCCTTTTAACTAATTATGCATGCCACTGGAGAGATGGAGCATCACTTAAAAGAAACAAACAAGCACAAAGTGGCCAAAGAGTTTGGTTACTGCAAGTGGAAACTAATTTCACTTCAATCAAAAGCTCACATGGAAAGCAGTTAGCTCTGGGGCTTCTGGCAAATTTAGTAATGATATTCCCACTGTCTTTAAATCTTAAAATATTTCATTGCTGACCTTCCTGAGAATGAGATATCTGCTTTACCATTGTGAAGCAAAGGTCCAGATGATCTGCACATTTATAAAAATGCTTTCTAGGGCTATCTGGTTGTTTTTCCTTCCTTCTCCACCGTCACCTGTCCCCCTCTTGGCCAACCCTGAATTTGCTTGATATACTCAAATGGTAATGTCAACATGAAGCAGAAATTAATGCAAGTGCGGGAGTTATGATCAAAGATTAGCTTCACTCATAAATTAGTTTCTAACACCAGTGTCGTTATATCTTTCAAAGGCCCACACCAAAGAAGGAAATTGTTGTTTCTGGATCTTGCTTCCAATTCCCCAAATAAGATCAAACTGGACTAGGTAATATTTCAGCCACATTTTTTAAAGTGGGAAGGAGTAAAATCTTACTGCTTCCCCTATAGAGTTTACACCTGAATTGTCCTGTCTGCCTTTGCAGGGAAAAGTAGTATCCTGGAAGGAGAAATCATATCTACCAGGTCACACTGAGTCTAATAATGAGTCGGGCATTACATCTGAAAGGCATACAAGTATTATTGTTAAGTAATCCTCGAACAACAAGAATAAAAAAAATAATAAAGATTTTGAAATGAGCCAAGGCCCTTGGTTAGATGTGTCCCCAGATTACGTCAGGGCTGATATTTGCATGAATAGTTTTGTAAGATGATGACATTACAGCCAGAAGTTTTGCAGATTGAAAAGGCTGTGAACCCAGAATCCATAACTGTGCCTTGGAGCCAGAGACCCACGAATTATGATTGAAAGGGATTATGAACAGGAGCACGTGGGTGGGTCAGTCGGTTAAGCATCTGACTTTGGCTCAGGTCATGATCCCGGGGTCCTGGGATCGAGCCCCATGCCGGGCTACCCGCTCACTGGGGAGTCTGCTTGTCTCTCTGTCCATCCCCCTGCTCACGCTCTCTCTCTCTCAAATAAATAAAATCTTAAAAAAAAAAAAAGAAAGGGATTATGAACAGCCAAGAGAAACTCTCTCATGGAAATAAAAAGGCAAGATTCTGTTAATAAATGAAAGCACCCCAACTAAAAACTTCTGGGGGGCAGAAATCCCCATAAGTCAATACAGTGACACTCTGATCATTTACTGTAGATCACATCAACTTTTTTTTTTTTTTTTAATTTTTTTTTTTTTTTTTTTTTTAAGATTTTATTTATTTCCTTGACAGAGAGAGACACAGCGAGAGAGGGAACACAAGCAGGGGGAGTGGGAGAGGGAGAAGCAGGCTTCCTGCCAAGCAGGGAGCCCGATGTGAGGCTCGATCCCAGGACCTTGAGATCATGACCTGAGCCGAAGGCAGACGCTTAACGACTGAGCCACCCAGGCGCCCAGATCACATCAACTTTTTACAAGTCACATTTCGGCCAGCTGAAAAAAGCATGCGTCAGCTTCTAGGCTCAAAAGCTTCAAGGGGAGACTCCGCTACCATGGACTCGGACTATCTTTGGAAGCTGTTCTGTGTACAGACATCCTTGGTGCCTTTAGCAACTCAATTTTGTTCTTATGATGAGAAAATGCAGATATCAAAATCCTTTGGTTACCATAGGTTTGATATCCAGCCTTACAAAGATATAGAGTAATCCAGAGAGATATACAATGAGAGGAAGTAAGGGAAGATGATAAATTTTGGATCCTGATAATATTTCTAAAAGTCAGGCAGGAATACTCATAACGATAATTACCATTTTTTGAGCCCATATCATGGGCCGTGCACTCAGAATACATTGCCTCATTATTGCTACTAAATTCCCATATCGACTCCCACAAAGGAGGTGTTATGTTGAGGGAAACCAATAAAAGAATAAAAGCATAATGTGCACCTTCCAAAACAGTAAGGAGGAGACTGGAATAAATAAAATTAATCAATCCCATGGAAGACAGAAAATATGGAGATAAAAGTAAAGAAAAAACATGATATGTAGACAATTCAAAATAGGTGAGAGAAAACAAATTAACACACATCAGCAATGTAAATGGACTAAACTTGTCAGTAAAGATAGAAATGGTCAGCTTGAAAAAAATCAGCTTTATGTTATTTAAAAGAGATACAAAACATAATACAGCATTAACAAAGATGTAATTTTTAAGAGATGCTATTTATCATAAGATGTCAAATATCTGTGAATAAATTAAGTTAATGAAAGTTATACAAGACTTCTGAAATGAGAAATTTTAATAATTATTGAGAGAAGTTAAAAGAGAACCAATTAATTGGAAGGTTACTCTCACAGAATGGAAGATTTCATGTTGTCAGGCTGCAAATTCTCCCCCAGAATGTACTTTTTGTGGAAATTTATAAGTTAATTCTAAATCTTTCTATGACAATGCAAATGCCCAAGAATAGGCAAATTAATATTAAAGAAGAAAAACAAAATTGAAGGACACACCCAATAAGATATCAAGGCCTGTTACAAAGCTATGATAATTAAGACAGTGTGATATTGGCCTAATGATAGGCAAATAGGTCAGTGGAACAGAATAGAGTCCAACAATAGTTTCTAACATATATGGTCATCTGATTTATGACAAAAGTGACACTTCAATGTAATAATGGCAAGAATGTTCTTTTCAATAAATGGCACTGTGTCAACTGGATATCCAAATGGAAAGAAAACATATATTGACTCCTACATCATACTATTTACAAAAGGTAACTAGACATAGATCATGGACCTACATATGAAAGCAAGATAATAAAGCTTTTAAAGAACACAGAAGAGGATGGTTTCATGACCTTGGGTAGGTAAGGATTTCTTAAACAGTACACAAACAGCACTAGCCATATAGAAAAAAGTGATAAGTGATATTACAATAGATTAAGAATGCCTATTTATCAAAATATACTGGTAAGGGAGTGAAAAGTGGTGTGTTTGTGTGTGTGTGTGTGCATGCGCACGCACCCAAATACACACTTCTCCAAATCAATCAGAAAAATACAACCAACTCAACAGTACAATAACTAAAAATTTGAACAGGCTCTTCACAAATGAGGACACTCAAATGGCTAATAAAATCTAAAAATGAAATGCTGTATTTCATTAGTCTTCTGAAAAAATGCAAATTAAACCATAATGAGATATCACTATTCTCTCATTAGAAATAATCAATGAAAAAGAAAGACAAAACCAACGATTGGTATTTTGGAGCCCCAGAATTCTCCATATAGTACCTAAAAACTTTTTGGAAGTACCTACTACAAGCTGAATATACATATACCCTGTGATTCAGTTATTCCACACCTAAGTTTATATCCAAATAATTGCATGCATGTATTCATTGAAAGACAGGCACAATAATGTTCATAGCAACAGTATTCACAATGGCCCCCCACTAGGAACTACCCAAATGCCCATCAAAGATTCAATAGATAAATAAATGGATAAATAATATTCACACAATAGAACATTATGCAGCAGTGAAAATAAAGTACAACTTTATGCAAAAATATGGATGAATGCTAAAAAGCCTATGTTGAGTAAGAACAACAAAAAAGTCAAACCCAAAAGAATGCATAGTATATGATCCTATTTACATAACATTTTAAAAAAATATTTTATTTATTTATTTGACAGAGAGAGAGAGAGGGAGGGAGGGAGAACAAGCAGGGGGAGCAGCAGAGGCAGAGAGAGAAGCAGGCTCTCCACTGAGCAGGGAGCCCAACATGGGGCTCAATCCCAGGACCCTGGGATCACGACTGGAACCGAAGGCAGACGCTTAACTGACTGAGCCATCCAGGTGCCCCTACATAACATTTTTTAAAAGGCAAACTGTTCTATGGTGTTTGATAAAAAGGATAGTGAAAGAGCTCTAGGGAGGGCAATGACTCAAAGGAGGCACGAGGGGACTTCTGGAATGTGCATGTTCTCTTTCATGATCTGGGTGACAGTTTCTTCACCATGACCACTTTGTAACCAAGCCTTCCAATTATGACTTGTCCACTTATCTGTATCTATGTGCAATGTCAATAAAAATTAAAAGAAAAGAAGCAGAGAAGAGGTGACACGGTTGTTGTCAAATGCAAATGGAGACTTATTTTCAAGACAAAACATATTCCAAATAAAATTTTTAATGTACAAAACCTTTATGTCCAGAATGTAGGATTTTACAGAAAGATGAAAAAGAAATCCTATAAATGAAAACAGGTAAATCTAACACAAATGGCAGTTATCAATATCATAAAGACCCCAACTGTCCCAAAGTTAATCTGCAAATTCAATGTGATTGCAGTCAGATTTCCAACAGGAATTTTTGTGAACCTTCACAAACAGATTGTAAAATACCTGTGGAAACTGAAAATCAAATAATGGCTAAGATAATCTTGAAAAAGGAAAAAAAATATACATGGAGAAGGCAACTTTGATGAGAAGGAGGGAAAAGGGGGAGGCACAGGATGAGTATGGGTTGGTATTAGGGATATTTTATTTTTATGTAAATATGTAATATGTTTAATCTGAAAATAATTATAAATATTATTAACAACAGTAATATTAATTAAAACGTTAATATTTTGGGGCACCTGGGTGGCTCAGTCGTTAAGCGTCTTGCCTTCGGCTCAGGTCATGATCCCAGGGTCCTGGGATCGAGCCCCGCATCGGGCGCCCTGCTCAGCGGGAAGCCTGCTTCTCCCTCTCCCACTCCCCTTGCTTGTGTTCCCTCTCTCGCTGTCTCTCTCTCTGTCAAATAAATAAATAAAATCTTAAAAAAAAAAAAAGTTAATATTTTAATCAGGTGGTACATGTGCAGGAATAAATAATCCAAGGGAACAGAACAAAGAAACAGACCCTTGTGTATATAGGAGCTTGCATGACAGAGGTGGCATTATAGAAACATCATGGAGACTATGAATTGACTGTCCATAAGGAAAAATACAAAATGAGAACCTACCCCTGCCTATGTGTAAAAATAAATTTCAGATGAATCAAATACCTAATTATGGGAGGAAGCCCCATAAAACATTTTGAAGAAAGAAAATAGAGGAAAAAAGCTTGATTGTGTTGGATTAGGCAAAACTTTCTCAAGCAGTACAGAAGAAACATAAATCGTAAAGGAGAAAATTCATACCTACAACGCATATTAAATTAAACGAACAAACAAAAACAAAACAAAATATTTGCCATAAAGAAAAAAATACCAGAAAAATGAAAAACAAGTAAGTCACAGACTAGGTGAAGACAACTGCAACCTCTAGACCAAAAAAGGACCAAGTACGCATGATGTAGAACACATTTCTACAAATCAGTCAGAAAATGAATATAACAGAAAGAGAAATAACAAATGGACAAAGCCTGTTGATGGGTGACTGACAGCAGAACAACCTCAAATAGCTAATAAAATGTGAGAAAAAAACCCCTCAACCTCACTCATAATCAGAAAAATGGATACTAAAACAATTAATGAGATGCAACTTCACTCCCAGACTGTCAAAAAGTGCATGGATATCACCAGGTTTTGATGAGGACACAGCCAGCTACATTAGCTAACACATAGAAACTTTGATGTAAGGGAAAGAGTGGAGAGAAAGCTACCATCTCTCAACCAGGGAAATGGTTCTATAAAAGCTGACTATCCTTGAGGGGATATATACGATGATTGAATGAATGAACCGAATCCACTTTTATCAACATGGGGAAATCTCAAGAGCAACAATTTGAATGAAGACACGATGGGAAATGATCAGGCATGATACAACTGCTGTAAGTTTTTAACACAAACAACGAGCTGTTTGTGGATGCATGTATGTCCACCAAATGTAGAAGGATATGCAATGACATTCACCGACTTACATCCTCTGAGATGTTCAGGATGTTGAAGAGAGAGCAACAATGATTTGATTATACTTTAACTGCTTAAGTAAGATACCCGAAGCAAACAGGATGTGAAGTTCACTCTTAAATATTAGTGATGGCTACATAGGTATCATACTATTTTCTGCACATTTTTGTTTGAAATATTCACAATTAAAATTTTAATATAAAATACAGCACTATCTTGGGAAAAAAATCTCCTGCCCTGAGTTAAAAATACAAGAAGAATCTGCAACTTCAGAGCTTTGGCCCATGAAAAGGCCCAGATATGAACTCTGAATAGACCTTTTTTGCATATTACCCGGTACTAAGCCTTTCTCATGTTAGCTGCTCAGAAACTGGCTATGCCAAGTGATCTTCCGCTGAGGGTATGAGGTATTGAGAGTGCAGCCTTGGATTTGTATGTCATCTCTCACCACCACAGCATTCCATTCAGGGATGCACCAACTGATTTGCAAAGTTTGAGTGGGTTCCTTTTTCTTCATAGAGCAGACTGAGCCCTATCATGTCATTTCATCAAGAGTTGTTTATGGTCACCAGAAGATCCCAGTTGCCTTTTGCACCTTCCTTCATATATTTAACGCCAGTGTCCTATGGCCTCTACTTCTATTCCATCCATGGATCAATCCATTCATGCCAGCTCTCTGCCCTCTGCCTTGGTGTGAGCCACCACCATCTTCTGTCTGGTTCACTGCCACAGGACTTGAAGTTGACCCTGCCCAACCCCCCAAGACTCCTCTCCACATTCCACGATGATATCCCACTGATCCTTTAAATCATCTGCAAAATGTCTGTGTCACTGACAAGCTCTTCAAGGGTGGGGGCTCTACCTGCTTTGAACATCACTGTATTTCCAGTGCTCAGCATCGTGTCTGGTATATAACAGAGGCTAAGAAGTATTTTCTGAATATGAGTGAATTAATGAATAGTTTCCAAAGTACAAACATGAGCATACCTCCTTTCTAGTGAAAACTGTTCCATGGTTACCTAAAGGATAACATCAGAACTCTTTAGCATGGCATTTGAGACTCTCTATAATCTAGCCCTTGCTTACCTCTACACCTCATTTCTTGTACTTCTCTCTTGGCCCTTCAAATCCCACACCATGAGTCATTCAACAAATATGCCTCACTCACGTCTCCTGGTCTTGATACTTATCATCACCTCATATAACTCCATCCCCTCCTTTTTCCTCAACATAAATCTTAAGGTTTCTCACATTTTATCTCCCCCTGTCAGCCTTCCATGACCCTTCAAAGATTGGATTACTCACTCTTCCCCAGGCTCCCTACACTTACAGCTCCCGAACCTAAGCCTCCCTATTGTGACAATTATCCCACTGCACTGAAATGACCTAGCTGATGTCCTTTGTCTTGTACAATATTGTGCCTCCAGTCTATTAAAAATGTTAAATAAATATTTGCTCAGTGAATGAGGTGAATGAAACAAAAGGCAAGCCAAAACATATGCAGAACATCATACCTATTCCATGTCCCATCCATCCTGTAATGACATTCAAACATTGTTTTCATAGCCTTGTTTGAAACCATCCATCGCTGGCATATTTGTGCCAGGTGAAAAGACCATACAGAGTTTCAGTTTCTGGGGGGAGAGTGATTCTGTTTGGGGGATCTATTGTGCTGTCAAAACTACTCATCTAGGTGAGGAAAATAGGGGAACAGATAGAGCACTGGGCTCAGGTTCAGAGCCCTCTTGCTTCTGTGCACGCCACTTAGATTGCTCACACTTGGAGTTCCTTCACAAGACTGAACTTGCAGATGATCTTGGTTACAGTTGCTAGGCAAAGCCTTCTGGGATGGAGCCACCTGCCCTAATTAATAGACAAATATTCCTGAATGTGGGTCATTGGGTCCCACCAACACCCACATCTCTGAGAATAGATTTCTGTGACTGTGTGGTCCCTCTCAGAGCCAACCTATTCATTTTCCATGGCTTGTTAAATAGGTTCCCATCTGTCAGAGGCTTCCCTGTGGAGCTGATATATTTCATTCTGAAACCCCATGGAGATAAGAAGTTCAGGAGAGATTCTTTTCGATACACACCTAACAGCTCTGCTTTCTCCTTTTTCTGTGGATGCAGAGCCAACTAGTGCTGGTTAGAACACATCACCAGTATAAGTAAACTGACTTCTAGTTTTCTGTACATTTATTCCATTAGGTGCATGAAGACTAATTGTACTGATGCCCATTTTTTCCCTATGGATTGGCTCCATGTATGGAACAGTTATAATTCTACAGAAATAGACACAAATCCTACAAGACTTGGTATCCTTCAAGACTTGGTTCAGCTGTCACCTCCTCCAAGAGGCCTTTACTGTTCCTCTCAGACACATTTCCTCTGCATTACTTCACTGCACTACCATGTTGAATTAGAACACAGTTTTTACAAGTCTCTCTCCCCGTCTAAATGATCAGTTCCTCAAAGCCAAGTACCAAGTCTTGTTCAACTCTATATATAACTCAGAAATTAACAAAGGGTATAATCAAATAACTTGCGTGAACATAACTGAACAGTGGACAAAGAGCCAAGCATAAATGTGCTCTGAGAAATCTAGGCAGATCTTACCCAAACTTCAATTTGTCAGGCATGCATCTAGCTGCTGCTGGTTCATTTTTGCATGTGAAGGGTTTACTGGCTTGAAAGTGTGGTTTTTGAGAACGCATCTGCACTTCCTCCCTCCTCCCTCCCTCTCCTCCACCCACTCCATCTGACCTGTGCTCTGATCACAATATTGAAGCAAGGTCACCAAAGGCATGCATGTTGCTAAATTTGATTAGCATTTTTCAGTTCTCACTTATTAGGCCTCTCAGCAGCAATCAACAGTGCTGACCACAACATCCGCAAGCACATTTCTCCTGCCTTGGCTGGCACAGTGGCCCCCTTGATTTCCTCCTACCTCTCTGGTTGCCCTTCCTCTGTCTTCAGTTGTAGACTCATGCTGTTCTGCTCAGCCATTAAATATTGGACCCGATGAATACCCGAGGCCCAGCCCCAGGTATCTTTTCCAGTCACTCTTAACCTTTCACTGCATGATCTTATGCAAGCCCATGAATAAAATTACCACCAATGCACAGATGACTTGTAAGTGTTGCCCTCCTGTCCAGAGCTCTTCCCTGAAACTCAGGTCCAACATTCCAGCTGCCTAACTGAAATTTCCATATGAATGTAGCAAAAAACTGGCACAAACATAATATATTCAAAAGCGAAACTCGTGATCTCTACACTCCCTCCAAATTTGTTAGTCTTACAGGTTGCTCTGTTTCTCCTTGACCAACCCTCCAGTTCAACCACTTTCCCAAGCCAGAAATTTAGGAGTGATCCTTAACAATTCCCTCTTTCTTTTCCACACTTGATTCATTAATACATCCGTTACATTTTATAGCCTAAATTATCTCTCACTGGTGTTATTTTCTCCACTCTGAGCTCCACTGCTCAAATCCCCTCTACTCACCTCTCTTACCTCCATTACCATAACCCCCTCCTAGCGAGTCCACCCACATCCTTTCTGGCTCTCTGAACTGTGTCCTCCACGGGGCAGCCAGCGTCATGTCTTTGAAGCACACATTTAAGCATGCCTCTCTCTTGCTTCAATCCTTCAGTAACTTCTCATGGCTGCTGGGGAATAGGTCCAAATCCTCATCCTGGCCTACAAGAACCTGCAGTGTATGTGTTCTTTTGGGTTGCAAATGAGAACAGCCCAACTAAAACTAATTTAGAAAGAACACAGGAATATATAGCTCCTAAAACTGAAATCTTTTTTTTAAGATTTATTTATTTGAGAGAGAGAGAGAGAGCACGAGCCAGAGGGGCAGAGAGAGGAGGAAGAGAATCCCAAGAAGACTCCCAGATGAGCTCAGAGCAATGGGGGGGCTCGATCTCACAACCTTGAGATCATGACCTGAGCCAAAATCAACAGTCGAATGCTTAACCGACTGAGCCACCCAGGTGCCCCCTAAAACTGAAATCTTAAAGCATTTGGTTGACTTTATTTATGACTATATCTAGGGCTAAACAACATTATCTGGATGGGTTTTCCCTTTTTTTTTTTTTTAATCCTCTAAAATTGCTTTCTTCTGTGAGGCTGCATTCTTTTTTTTTATTATTATTATTATTATGTTATGTTAATCACCATACATTACATCATTAGTTTTTGATGTAGTGTTCCATGATTCATTGTTTGCGCATAACACCCAGTGCTCCATGCAGAACGTGCCCTCTTATACCCATCACCAGGCTAACCCATCCTCCCACCCCCCTCCCCTCTAGAACCCTCAGTTTGTTTTTCAGAGTCCATCATCTCTCATGGTTCGTCTCCCCCTCCAATTTCCGCCCCTTCATTCTTCCTCTCTTGCTATCTTCTTCTTCTTCTTCTTTTTTTTTTAACATATATTGTATTATTTGTTTCTGAGGTACAGATCTGAGATTCAACAGTCTTGCACAATTCACAGCACTGTGAGGCTGCATTCTTTTTTTTTTTTTTTTTTTTAAAGATTTTATTTATTTATTTGACACAGAGAGAGAGAGAGGAATCACAAGCAGGCAGAGTGGCAGGGAGCGGCAGAGGGAGAAGCAAGCTTCCCGCGGAGCAGGGAGCCCGATGTGGGACTCGATCCCAGGACTCTGGGATCGTGACCTGAGCCGAAGGCAGACGCTTAACGACTGAGCCACCCAGGCGCCCCTGTGAGGCTGCATTCTTAAACAGGTTCTTCTTAAGGAATATCCCTGACACCCCACTGGCCAAGGCAGTCAAATATGCCTGTAATCAGAGAGATGTTTCCCGTGAGCACATCAGAGACATCCTCAGGATAACTCCTATTGGTGCTGTGGAGGTAATACACCAGGCCTAGAGCGGTCACTGGAGCTGGGGATGTGGTGGGAGACAGGGATGGAAAGAAGTGATGGGTCAAGTCTGGATCAGATTCTCAGTCCTGGGAGTAGAGGTGTTCAGCCACAACTTCATTCCAAGGCCTAAAAATGGAGGAGAGTGGTTTCCCAAAGAGGTGCTGGCCAGACTAAACACCCACGTCCATCTCAGTGTCTCCCCAGCCTCATTTCTCACACTTGGGAGACCCACCCACACCAGTCTTAGAGGTAGCACATCGAAGATAAACATGCTGCCCGCCTCAGCCCCGTCTACACAAGAGCTGCTAGGATTTCCCAAGGCTGGTATAGGTGAACACCCATTTCCTTTAATGACTCTGTTTGGCTACTGCTAACTTCCCCTTCTAGCAGCCCTGGGGACCAATAAAGTCTCTGACTGGGAAGGAAAATGCAACTTCCAGCCACTGAGAGAGGCAGAAGCTTCTTTGCTTCATGTATATTCTCAGTTCGTTGAAGAAAGAAACAAAATGAAAGAAAATTACAAGCAGCCCCATTTGTGAAGGTTTTGTTTTCATCCATCTGGGAGTGTTTGACAAGCAATGTTCAGCTCCTGCCAGAGCAGTTTCTCTTTAACGACCATGTCACCTCTTATCCTGGGTTAAATATTTTAAGCAATGTGAAAGCTGTGTTGATACACGAAACCAGGCATGGAGACCGGGAAGAAAGCTAGTTGTTCATCCTCTAAACCAGAAGAGAAGAAAAGGATGCAAATCTCTGGAGAGAACCTCTCCCTCAAAAAAGTTATCCAGAGTCATTCAAAACCAGCTCGGGTAGAGGAGAAGTGCAGAGCTATTTAGCACAGTGAAAAGAGCACGCATTTGGCTCCTGATTCTCTCCACTTACTAACTTAGGTCACTTCCTCACGCCGGGCCCTTTCTCCTTACTGACAATAACACCCGTATTGCAAGGTTACTGAAAGGATTAGGGATAATGTACCTCAAGTACCTGGCACTACTGGATTAATTACGGTAGCCCTTCTACTAGAACAGAGGAGCCCTGAAATCCTAGTCACTTAATACCATAAAAACGTAGTGTTTGCTCCAGTAAAGTCCAGTGCACGGCCTTTCACACGGTGATTCAGAGACCAGCCTCCTTCCATCCGTGGCACCTCCATCCTCAAGACCTTACTGTCCTCTGCTCCCAGCCGGTGTGGGGGAAAGACAGTGGGGGGGGGCCACACACAGAAGGCTTTAGGAGCCAGGCTTGGAGGTGGACAGCCCGCTCCTGCCCGCAGTCCGTGGCTACACTTACCAGAGAATATGGCGGAAACAGGTCATTTAGCTGGTTGGCCAAGTGGAACAGAAAACAGGTTTGAGAAGAGCTGACCAGTCTGCCCCCCCCACCCTGTTCCCTTTTTTTTTTTTTAATTTTTAAAAGATATTTATTTGAGAAAGAGAGAGAGAGAGAGAGCATGAGCAGGGGAAGGGGCAGAGCAAGAAGCAGACTCCCTGCTGAGCAGGGAGCCTGACATGGGACTCAGTCCCAGGACTCTGGGATCATGACCTGAGCCGAAGGCAGATGCTTAACCTACTGAGCCCCCCCAGGTGCCCCATGTCCCCCTGTTCCTAACACAGGGATGTGTGAACATCCTTAGTATATCATTGCTCTGCACAAGCATATGCCCACAGCGCATGTCAGACCAAGTGCTTTCAAAGGTTTCAAGACAGAACAGATCCTAGGCTCACCCCAACTATTCCTCTGTCCTGCCTCCAGTGGTCCCTCGTATTCTTGTGGGTCAGGAAGTGCTCTGGCAGGACAAGAATGCCGTGTGTCCCTGCCAGTGAGAGAGCCTACTCCCACAGCCCCACCCCATCTACTCAGAAAACTGCTCTTACCCCGTGAGGTGCAGCTCAAGGCTCGATTCTTCAGTTCAGGCCTCTGTGACCATCCCTGCCATCCTCCAGTGAGTTATCAACCCCTCCCCCTGTGCCATCTCAGTGCTTTTCTTACTTACGCTATGGCAGAGTCTCTAAATCTCAGTGCTATTGACATTTTGGATCAGATAATTCCCCGTTGTGGGAGAGAGTATTGTGAACTGTAGGATGTTCAGCACCATCCTTGGCCTCTGTCCCGTACGTGCTGGTAGTAATCCCACCTTTCCCCAGTCATGACAATTAAATGTGTCCAGACATTGCAAATGCCTGCTGGGGTGGGGGAGGGGGACAAAATCAACCCCATGTAAGCATCACTGCCCTATTTGAGTTATGTCACCCATCCAGAGAGGCCATGTCTGACCACCTGTCCAAACTGGACTCTGCTTCATTCGCTCTCTTCAGTCACTCTCTACCATATTACACCGCTAAGATTGTCTTCACAGAAGTTATCACCAGCTACTAATTAGCTTTTTGACTTGTGTTCTTGTTTTTTTCATCTCCTGCAATGTCAAGGCCCATCAAGTCAGGGGACTCTTCTGTGTAATTTACTGCTGTGTCTCAAGGGCTTAGAGGAGTCTCTCGTGAGCAAGAGGTGCTCTTTAAGAAAGCTTATGGATGAAGAGACGCCTGGGTGGCTCAGTCAGTTAAGCGCCTGCCTTCGGCTCAGGTCATGATCCGAGGGTCCTGGGATCGAGCCCCGCATCGGGCTCCCTGCTCGGCGGGAAGCCTGCTTCTCTCTCTCCCACTCCCCCTGCTTGTGCTCTCTCTCTCTCTCTCTCTTTCTCTGTGTCAAATAAATAAATAAAATCTTTAAAAAAAAAAAAAAAAGCTGCTGGGTGAATGAATGGCTGAAGAGATTAAACATTTAAAATATGGTGTTATCCAGTCAGAATGGCTAAAATTAACAAGTCAGGAAATGACAGATGTTGGCGGGGATGCGGAGAAAGGGGAACCCTCCTACACTGTTGGTGGGAATGCAAGCTGGTGCAGCCACTCTGGAAAACAGTATGGAGGTTCCTCAAAAAGTTGAAAATAGAGCTACCATACAGTCCAGCAATTGCACTACTGGGTATTTACCCCAAAGATACAAAAGTAGGGACCCGAAAGGCTACGTGCACCCCGATGTTTATAGCAGCAATGTCCACAATAGCCAAACTGTGGAAAGAGCCAAGATGTCCATCGACAGATGAATGGATAAAGAAGATGTGGTATATATATACAATGGAATATTATGCAGCCATCAAAAGGAATGAGATCTTGCCATTTGCAACGACGTGGATGGAACTGGAGGGTATTATGCTGAGCGAAATAAGTCAAACAGAGAAAGACATGTATCATATGACCTCACTGATATGAGGAATTCTTAATCTCAGGAAACAAACTGAGGGTTGCTGGAGTGGGGGGTGGGGTGGGAGGGATGGGGTGACTGGGTGATGGACACTGGGGAGGGTATGTGTTCTGGTAAGCGCTGTGAATTGTGCAAGACTGTTGAATCTCAGATCTGTACCTCTGAAACAAATAATGCAATATATGTTAAGAAAGAAAAAAAGAAGAAGAAGAATGTAGCAGGAGGGGAAGAATGAAGGGGGGGAAATCGGAGGGGGAGAAGAACCATGAGAGTCGATGGACTCTGAAAAACAAACTGAAGGTTCTAGAGGGGAGGGGGTTGGGAGGATGGGTTAGCCTGGTGATGGGTATTGAGGAGGGCACGTTCTGCATGGAGCACTGGGTGTTATGCACAAACAATGAATCATGGAACACTATATCTAAAACTAATGATGTAATGTATGGGGATTAACATAACAATAAAAAAATTTAAAAAAAATAAAAAAATAAAAAAAATAAAAAAAAATAAATAAAATAAAATATGGTGTTATGTCAGACACTGTGAAGCATATGAGATTGTAACCTACTTGCCAGATAACATGAGACCTCCGGGTCAGAGATAAAGACAGTGTATTACTCACAACAAAAGCAGCTGTACATCAGTTCCCAGGGCCCATTCCCCAGATGCAGTGAGGGCTTCTGCGCGTGCCCCAGGTATATTAACAAGGGAGGGACCTGGAAGGAGAGCTCCTGGAGGGCTGCCCATCCCGAGAGGCAGGGAGACAGACAGAGACAGAAAGAGAGGGAATGGGGGAGCGGAGGAGGTTGGGAGAGGGAGGAATAAATCCCATTTTCACTCTAGAATATAAGCAAATATTCTCTGGTGAGGGGAAAGAGATGTCTGTATCTTTCCCACCCTTAGGTTGAGCCCTGCAAAAATCTCACATTTGAAGAGAAAGCAAGTTTGCGTGACTTTTCAGCTTCACATCTTACGTCACCAGAGAGACAGTGGCATGTGTTACAGTAAGAATATCAAGAATAAGGAACAGCACTGGCCATGGCATCAGAAAATCTGACTTTAGGGGCGTCTGGGTGGCTCAGTCGGTTAAGCATTTGACTTCAGCTCAGGTTATGATCTCAGGGTCCTTGGATGGAGCCTGGTGTTGGGCTCCCTGCTCAGCAGGGAGTCTGCTTCTCCCTCTGCCCCTCTCCCTGCTCCTGCTCTCTGTCTCTCTGTCTCTCTCAAATAAATAAATAAAATTAAAAAAAAAAAAGAAATTCTGACTTTCAAACCTCTGTTCTTACTGATGTACTGTGTGATCTTGGGAAAAACCTCAGAAGCAAGGCTGTTTTCTTAACTACAAAATGGGAATATTAATAAATCCATGACAAGCTGTTGAGAACTGTAAGTCAAGTGACATAACAAATAAAAAAACTGGAGAGAGGGAGGCAAACCATAAAAGACTCTTAAGGATAGAGAACAAACTGAGGGTTACAGAAGGAGGTGGGTGGCGGATGGGTTAGATGGGTGACGGGTACTAAGGAGGGCACTTGTTATGATGAGCACTGGGTGTTATATGTAAGTGATGAACCACGAAACTCTACTCCTGAAACAAACAAACAAACAAAACTGTTTGGAGCCCAATAAATTCTATATCCTTTCCTTCAGTTTAAGATACAAGATTCTGTGTCTGTTTGCTTCTGGAAACTTTGCTATCTCCTAAAATTAAAACCACGCTTTGAGTAAACAAATCTCCTCGCATTTCTTATTAGGGGATCTAATAACAATAAAAAGCATGTTAAAGTTCTTAGAGTAAGAGGAATACAAACAAGCAAAGAGAGAAAAAGAGCTCTCTTTCCCGAGCTTAGCTTTATTTATCTTAGACTAATTTATAATGGCACAAGACAAAGGCCAATTAGTCTGTGTCCCTGCTTTCACAGATGCATCACCAGAACACCTACATCGCTGCTACCCTGAAGGACTACAGATTAATTCTGGGGGGGGGGGGTATCTATTTCCCCAGACTTTGAGGATTCATCTCTGTGCAGGATTTCATTCTTTAAAAAAATATTTCAAAACCTGAACTTCACTTGTACTGCTATTTATGTTTTTAAAATATTGATACTTCTTTAAATAATAGCTCAAAGGAAGTAAGCGTTAGACACAACTGGATACTTTGTCATAAATTCTCAAACATTACTATGCATGACTATTTAATATAAGATACATTTCTTACTTAAATTTCAGCATAACCCTTTTTACTCACTTACCCAGAATCCTTCTGTGAGAGTTATAGTTTCTCAACCCAGCCAGATTTTAAAAAGTGGCTAGGTAGATTGCCTTGTAGATTCTCAGAGTAGAGGGTGTGTGTGTGTGTGTGTGTGTGTGTGTGTGTGTGTGTGTGTTGAGATTCTTTAGCCAAGGTTTTTCTTTTAAAAAAATACTTTTTTTCCTGAAAAAATTTCTCTGATCATTTGATTTCATAATCTTGTCTTAACTAAATAAAAGAGAGGTTCTGCTCTCCAGGCTTCCTGATTCCCATTGTCCTGTCTCTCCCATTACAGACAGCAGCAGAAATAGGAATTTGATTAGGCCCAATTGACTGAGAGATTTTGAGGGTTAGGACTGTGTCTTTTGGACTTTATATCCCTTGTACATGAACAGCATCCAGGCTATAATTAACACTCAATAAATATTTGACAAATGAATGGATGGATGGATGAATAAGGGAATCTCTGAACTGATATATATAAATCACTATGACTTTTTCTCCTATATTAGAAATAATTTTACATGACCATCTATCTTTTCATATAAATTTTGTATCTCTTATAATTGATGGGTCTAGGATGAAATAAAAATGTTGAATGAAATAATTTCATTATCAATGAGCTTAATGACAACATCAATTATTAACTTGTCTAGGACACACAGTTACAAAATCCTTGGGTTACACCATCTTCATAAAAAGGCTAGCATCTGGTCTAAAGAAAAGAAATTCTAAATAATATGCAAACAATCAAACAAGCCAAAACAGTGGAATGGCTTTATCAATGGAAACGGGAAATGGTTTTACTCTAGGAGGTGGTACAGCATGAGAGTAAGAGTACGGACTCTAGAGCCAGAATACCAGGGTTTGACTCCTGGTTATACTCACTGGCTGGCTGTGTGACCCTGAGCAAATTACTTAACCTCTCTGTGCTTTATCTGTAAAATGAGAGGATACCTGCACTTATCTCACTGGGTTGTTGTGAGAGTTCAGTGAACATACATGAACTTTTAGATCAATACCTGGCACACAGAAAAAAATTCAGTAAGTGTTGGTTGTTATTGTTTTATAATTGTGAGGTAATACAACAAACATGGTATTAAAGAGCTAAAAGTACTTGACAGCAAATAATTGCCTGTAAGTTGGGTTCAGCCCTTCTTTTGTTACAGACAGCCTAAAGACTCTTTCTAGCTCAGTCTACTGAAAACACCAGGAAGCCAGAGTGTTGAATCAGATCCCTGTCATGTTGGTTAATTTTTCTCTCTCCCTTGCTATAAATTATTTCCCAGCCACAGATACCTTTCTGTCTTCAGACCCATTCCCCAAGAAGGCAGCACGTGCACTGCTATGGTGGTGGTGGGGGGGTATTTTTAAAACAGAAGTGTAGTCACCACCTCAGAATACTTCCACAGCACGCCATGAGTACGGTCTGTAGTTAGCTAGCTCCTGTCAGACCTCAGCCCCTGAGGCTCCAGGGATTTGAAAGTACTGTCCTTACCATGTGGAATACACTGTCCTTGTTGGTTAATTTTATAAATCAAATGGACTGGGTTAAGGGATATCCTGAGGGCCTGTAAAACATTATTTCTGGGTGTGTCCATGAGAGGGTTTGCAGAAGAGATTAGAGTTACTATCAGCAGAGCTCCCTCACCAATTCAAGTGGGCATCACCTAATCCTTTAAGGGCTTGAACAGAACAAAAACGCAGAGGAAGGGGGAGTCTATGCTTTTTGCCTGAGCCCGGATGTTCATCTTTTCCTGCCTCAGATATTGGCACTCCTGATTCCCGGGCCTTTGGACTCAGACTGAATTTTGTACCAACAGCTTTCCTGGGTCTCCAGGTTGCAGACTCAGGTGGTGGGACTTCTCAATCTCCATAATCACATGAGCCGATTCCTATAATACATCTCTTCTGGGCGTCTGGGTGGCTCCGTCGGTTAAGTCTCTGCCTTTGTCTCATGTCATGATCTTAGGGTCCTGGGATCAAGCCCCGCATTGGGGCTCCCTGCTCAGCAGGGTGTCTGCTTCTTCCTCTCCCTCTGCCCCTCCCCCCTGCTCATGCTCTCTCTCAAATAAATAAATAAAATCTTTAAAAAAAAATCTCTTACATATATTTCTATATATCCTATTAGTTCAGAATTTTTGGAAAGCCCTGACACACACTCTCCTCTTTTTCAGTTGGCCAATAGCTTCTTCTCACCAAGTGGTACTTTCTCCAGGATGTCTCCTACCAGGTACCCTTCCTGCCCCCACTCTACCACACTGAGCATCTTTAACAGCAGAGCTTACTCGTTGGGATTTCTGCTGTCTATAGCCTGCTTCTCTTTTTCACTATTCCGTGAGGGCCTTGATGAAAGTATGTCTGTGTCCCCAGGGTCTGTGACAGCACATGGTACTTATTGGGAAAACAATGATTATTATCTTAAAAAATGATTTATCACAAGGGGAATAAGGCAAGCGAACTAGATACAGAGAATCTCAACCATTGGAAAAATCCAAGACAAGTATGTTCCTGCATCTAGATCTGAATCATCTTCGAATGTGGAAAACCACACATGCAATCCTAATGTGGACCAGCTTCATGATATGGGGTAGAACCAGTTAAAGTTCATTCCAGTCATAAGATAGACCCTAAGCTGCCTTGCCACATTTCTTATCCCTCTGGTTTCTCCCAAGATCACCAGCCCGCCACCTTTCCATCTTCCCACCTGCAATGCAAACACCTCTCTTGGGGAATCAAAGGAATCCTGGTGCAACTGATTACAGAGGTTTGGTGCTCTTTATCATTGTCTGGAAATAGGTTCATTAGAGTAGAGATTAATCAGGTGTTTTCTGTATAATCTACATCCACCCAGCTCAAAGATGGCCCAAATTAACATTAACAAGTCATTTAATGTTCACCTGCAAGATCTTAAAAAAAACTTCATGGATGGAAATGGGTTAGACATTTATGACCTCTTAATGACCTCAGTCACTGAGGCAAAGCAACCATAAGAAATTTATGTTAGAAAGTCTTAAAAAAAGTAAAGTCTTTATAGAGTAGATTATCAAATCTATAACATTATTATCAGAATTGCTAGAGATTATAAACAATGCACTAATTTCATTTTTAAAATTTTTATCATAAAACAGAACTTCAGTATACAAAAGCATAAGGAGGATTTATAACAGCACCCATATACCCATTTTATAGATCTAACCCATGTTAACATTTTATGTATTTGTCTCACATCCTTCCTAAATACACACACACACACACACACACACATACACACATACCATTAGAACAAGTTCAATTAAATACTTTAGCCAGTGCCCACATCCTATCCCTACCCCTGGTAACCCCACCTGACAAGAGCATTTTTCTATCTTGTCAATGTTTTTAAACTTTTACTACATATGATTGTATCCATAAACAGCTCATATTTTATCGTCCTGTATTTACCCATATAACAGCCTATATTATTGTATTTATTTCTTTCTTCATCTCCCTCCCTTCCAACCCCTTGCTTATTTCTGGAAGCAAGTGCATTATAAGATTCAGCAGTCCCAAGAAGTGACAGTTGGACCAGCTTTCCAAGCCAATCCACATTCTTGCTCCTCAGATCATACAAGCAGGCCATCTTCTCTTTTCCCCCTGCCTCTCCCCATCAGACAAGCTTTCCACTCGTACTCACCCAACCTTTCTGTCTGCTCATTTCCTACTCATGGAAAAATATCCATCCCTCACTTCTTTTCATTTTTGATTATCTCCTCACAAGTGACAATAATCCTGGGGAATAAAGGTGAGAGTTGCATTAGGCATTCACCTCCATCAACAACAAAGAAATGTTATAGACTTAGAAGTAAAATAATGATAAAGAAGCAGGGAGGCCATCTCTCAAGTCCTAGACACTGCCCAGAAATGGATCTTAGAATTCCAGTCACTTCATCTCTTTCCCCATCCTCCTTAAGTGCATATGCTTTTTTTCATTAAAACAAGTATAATTTATACATATATTTTTTTCTAAGTTGTTGAACATAAATTATCAACATTAGTAACATTTCCTGTTGCTATTTATTGAGGATAAGAAATTCCCAGACACTTTGTGAGTCAAAGAGTTCTTTGGTGATGTATTTTGAGAATCTGCAAATAATTCAGGACACTTTTCTTATGGGAAAATATTTGGGAGATTGCCTGAGTGAACCACCTCCTAGGTGTCCGTACACATAAAACACAAATCTCACAGTCAATAAATATCGGTAGACTTATGATTGGTAGAGTTAACTGTTGCTGCTAGTAGCAATGGAATGCAGGCAAGAGGGTGTCATGCAGGACAAAAATGCACCACACTGATGCAAATTCAAACATGATGTGATCCATTATTGCCCCCACCTTCTGCTGCTCAGTAACCTAGCTTTTCATTTACGCATGATTATGCAACCCTGGATTTTATGTGATGAGATACTGGGCTCTATTTTTAGCACCGCGGTGTGTGTGTGTTTTTGTTGTTGTTGCACTCTGTTCCTGTCTCTACCCATCCTAACCAAAATCACCTTTCCCCTCTCTCCACTTCTGCTCTTCATTTGGATGCATTCACTTCAAAACATACTCAACTCTCCCATAAATATTCAACAAGAAAGAACACCAAATATATGTGGAACTGAGTGCATTCTTTGAGTCAGATTCATAGAATTCCAAAGCTATAGTAAAAACTCTCTGGCTTCACAGCTGAGGAAACCAAATTTAACTTCCCTAAAGTCACATGGCTCAGTAGTGACAGTTCCAGAGCTAGAACCCAGGCTCCCTGACTCCCATTTCTGTCCCTCCTCAATAGACTTCGTGTTCTTGTGGGGCTGTCCAGGGCCCACCTGTCACGGCTTGCTCCATGAGTTTGACGATGGCTGGGAAAGATTTCCGAGCCAGGGGAACATCTCCAGGATAAGTTTCTTCTCTCCCTTAAGCTTTCCAAAATCTCCTCCCCAGAGACTACTGGGATATTGACATCACTCTTTACTATCCCACATTTGGATTTGAATTGTTAGGACACTCATCTTTTCTAGATGCAGAAAATCACTGTAGTTAAGACCTCAGATGGGGAGGGGGGCACCTGGGTAGCTCAGTCAGTTGGGCATCTGACTCTTGATCTCAACTCAGGTCTTGAGCTCAGGGTCCTGATTTCAAGCCCCAGGTTGGGCTCCGTGCTGGATGTGGAATCTACTTAAAAAACAAAACAAAACAAAACAAAACAAAAACCCCACAAAAACAAACAAGCGAACACCTCAGGTGGGCCTGCATCACACTGGCCTCTCCCAGGACAAGCTGAAGGGAAGCCATATACCATGGAGCTGCTGAAGCCCTACCTACAGCGCCCCTCCCTTGCAGAGACTCCTCCTGCAGGCCTATCCCTAAATTTGTATTCGTTCCTTTCCTCAGAGGCCCTTCAAATAGTGTAATCCTTAGGCCCCAAAGAACTTGGGTCTTCCCTGTCTAAGCTGCATGAACTTAGGAAAATCATCACTAACATCAGTTTTTTTCACCACAAAAATGAGGATAATAATCCTTACTTTGTAGTACGGTTGTGCAGATCAGTTCTTTTAGTGTATGTCAGGTTACTCATTCCTGTGTCTGACGTATAGTATATTCTTGTTATTGCTGACTTTCTAGTCTTGCCTGGAAGAGAGTAAATGGGAGCTGCGAGCTTCTAAGATCCATGATCAACATTAATTGGGTGAGCAATCAGAGGCAAAAACCCAGGATACTTGTCTAAGAAAAAGACCCCTCAATCACTTTATGAACATGCATCAGCCTCAAAAAGTATGTTCCAGGAGGAGGAGATGAGGCTAGAATACTGTTTCCTCCTGAAAATTACCGAACAGAGCTATCTGTCCACACATCACTATGGGACCAAGTTTTATAAAGGTGTCCACCAACCCACCAACTGGTTCAGTCTACGAACGAGTTCAGTTTTACTGAACTTCCTGCTTCCCTCATTTGCAGACCTTTACAGCATCTTCAGTTGTGGTGTTCCTTCTTGGGGATGGGGGAGCAAATTTGGGAAGGGCCAATTAATTTCCCAAGGCTGGCACTCCTCCATGAGGCACTCAACCTCGCCACCTCCCTTGTCCATCAGGAGGTTATGATAACAAAGTAAAGACAGAGCTGTCCTCCACATCACCGAAGAAAGGCTCTCTAGGTGGAGACCGGGTTATTTATTTTTGCAGAGTGAAGAGGAGAACAGGAGGCAAAAGTTCTTTGGCTCTCACGGCAGCATCTGGCTAGCTGAGTTATCCATCATTTTGTTCTTACATTGGTCCATTTACATTCACAGGAGCAGGAGGTGAGAGCAGCAGAGACATCTCTCAGTTGTGTGTTTCCATAATGTCCCCCCATCCTTCACCCCTTCTGTGGTTTTTCTCCGCATTTAGAAAGTCATTGAGAAATGTTAATGGTCTAGGGGAAAACGAGCGATTGGGGAATGACGAATGGGCGAGTAGTGGAATGAGGGTATGCAGCTAATGATTTCCTACAAGTGATGATTAAACATCATTCCTCCATCTCTCAGCACCTAATTCTCCCCAAGGCTGATTTATGGAAGACACCCTAATGTACAGTTCCTGCAGTTTTATTAGCCAGGAACAATTTAGTCATGAGAGCTAGTCTGCCCCTGCTTCTCATTTTCTTCCAGCCCAAGAAGAAAGAAATGATGAAATGTAAAGAACAACCAGGGTCTCATTCTCTTAATACTAAAAAGACAAAATAGCATAATACAGAGACCACTAAAGAGGTAGGTAATCATCAGAGGAATAAAGTTTATGATGGTAAAGTCATTATGTCACAGAAGTCATTACTTTGTCCCAGAGGGGAAGGTTCCTACAGTTCCTATAAATGGAAACCTCTGTTGCTATTTCAGTCCATCTAAAAATAAACTGCACACCTCATTTTTCCAAATGTCAGAGTGCCTGCCTTTACTCCTTTAGGAAAGTTTATAAGGTTACCGGAAGTACCCAGACATAACGTGGGCACTGTGGCTTTTAAAAGCGATGATTAAAAAAAAAAAAAGTTCCCATTGTGGGCAAAGAGAAACTAGGATCATGTGAAGATCGTCCAAAAGAATGTGGAGTCATCAGGATTTGTCCCTCCCTAACAGAATCGACTTGCTGGTTTTCTGTCCAAGATTTTACTATCTTCCAAGATGCTATATCAGGATTTTCACAGTGTCTTGGTGGCATCTAAAACCAAGGCTTTCTAATGCAAGTGTTGCAAAAGGAGATCGGGTCTGTGGTTTTTGGAAGAAAGCCAAAAGAAATAAATCAGTATTTATTAATTCCTTAATAATTTAATAATATGCATCAATCCCTTAATTATATAAGATCTAACATTTATTGGATACTTATATGATGCTTATACTACTTATGTACTTTGCAAAGATTATTTTGTTTTAGCCTTATCAAACTTAGCTGGAAGTTGCTATTATTACTTCTACTTTACAAGTGAGGGAACAGGGAAATTAAACAATTTACCCAAGGTCACATGCCACTAAGCAGTATTTGATCTGAAGAAGTCTGATGCTAGAACCTGGCTTCTAGCCCCATAGTACCACAATCCCCTCCCTGTCTCCCTCTATGACATTCACCTTCCACTGGCCAACGGACTGTAATAAACATAAATTAATCCCAGAGTATTTGGGAGTTCTGAACTAAACATGAGTCCTATAATATTTTGGATGAAATGCAGAGTTCTGAACTGATCTGCATAGGAACACAGTTCCCTATGAAGATACAATTCAGAACTCCTTCAAGCCACAGAAATCTATGTCAAACCTGATTATGCTCTTTATCTAGCCTCACACAGTAGTAGTTTAAATTCTTTTTGTTTTAAAGATTGATTGATTTTAGAGAGAGCACATGTGCGAGCAGGGGGAGGGGCAGAGGGCAAGAGAGAGAGAATCCTCAAGCAGACTCCCTGCTGAGCGTGGAGTCCAACCCCAGGACTCGATCTCACAACCCTGAGATCATGACCTGAGCTGAAATCAAGAGTGGGATGCTTAACTGACTGAGCCACTGAGGCACCCCTGTGTTAGTTTAAATTCTAACAGAAATGGATCCTTGTCACTGGGATCAGAACCATTCCAAGGGCAACTGAGTCACCCATAATGTAACCCAGAGCACCCAGTCAAACTTGCAACAGATGCTCACTAAGCACCTCAGTGCCAGGGATGGAGACTGCAGTGGTGTGGAAGAGCAGACTTGGTCTTTATCACCAGGCTTCTCATCCAGTGTTATGAGACAGTCATTAATCAATTAATTACAACACAGAAGGCAAGTAACCAGAACCACATTTCTAAAGGAATGATGCGTGGTCTCTGGGAGCAATAGTCTGAACTATTCTAGGGGCTAGAAAACACTTCCTTGATTGAGAGAAAAAGAAAATGAGAAGATGTTAACTAGAGGGTCAGTAAGAGGTTTCCGGGCAAAAAGAGACTAGGTAAAGTTCTTATAGTGGGAGGGAGTTGAGTATTTGAGAAACAAAAAGAGTAACAGTAGGTATGGAGCATGAAAAATAAAGGGTCTTAGGATACCAGATGAGGTGTGTGTGTGTTGGGGATGGAGGAGCATGGACCAGGATGAGCTTTGGAGGCCATAGTAAAGTTTTTGGTTTTAAGTATAAAAGCAGTGGGAGGCCATGGGGATACTGACTTGGAGTCAAAATAAATACACAGATAGCATTTCAGAAGCCTTAATGATTGCTTGTTTCAAGATCTCCCTCCCTTTAAGAGAAAGAATGCTAATCTGTGCATCAGAGATGAGAGTGTGCAAGCTTCCCTCAAGTGGAATGAAATGCCCAGAATCTTACTTGTCCTACATTTCAAGATCAAAATCAGGAAGAGAATCTAGGTTTCTGAAATTCAGATCTGCATTTATATCCTGCTACCCTCTGGTCAAAGAGCAAAGGGTCATAAGTGGCAGGAGTACTTATGGTTCAAGACTAGAAGTTCTAAATCAGCCTAGAGTCATAATGGGCCAGATAAGAGGACCAGAGGGAGAAAAATAAAAAGGAATGCCTGAGGGATTCGGGGGACAGAGCCAAGATTAGACCATTTGCCATTTAAACCAAACATATCCATTTCTTTTTCTGTTTTCCAAGGATATTCCAGAGCTCTGTGACCTTTGGTAAAGTCACTTAACCCCACTGAGCCTTGTTTTTCTCCTTTGTAAAATCAGAGTTAATAAATCCTTCCCAAAAGTGTCATTGACGGGATCAAAAAGAATGGCAGTGGAAAGTACTTTTCACTTGGGCAACTGCTCAGTAAAAATTAGGTCACTCTTCTAGTTCACAGCAGAACATTAAAGCTGATAGCTAAGGAAGTGATCCATTTCCTCATCTGTGAGAACCAGAATACCAATACTACCCACTCATCCTACCTGAAGGCATGCTGTAAGACTAAAATGAGACGATGCAGAGGACCTCTGGCTGCTGAGATACGGCAAGAACAGCAGTATCCAGTTCACACAAGAAGTCTGCCAAGAGGACCAGGCTTTCTCTACACTGCTTCAGAAAGCAGCACTGGACATCAGTCATGAACAAGCTCGCCTAGACATCCAGAGAGGACAGGAATTTATAAGGGCAGGACCAATCTTATACTGTTAACAGTTGCCGATAAATTCTCTGCCTAATGAACAATTTTCAAAACCCAAGATATGTCACTCTCTAGGAAGGGGTTGCTGCATAATTATTTACAATTGGAAGGATTGGAGGACAGGGAGGAAAAGAAAAAAACGTGCTAACTGGATTCAAGTTTGGTCAACTCACCTTGGACCAAACTATGGCCAAAGCTATGTGAATAGCCAATTTTCTTGCTTAAAACACCTAAGTGGCTTCCAATCAGCCTCTTAATAAAGGCTAAACTCCTTACCATTATTTATAAGATGGCCTCAGCCTACCTCCCCGGTGTCAACAACCCTCTTACCTTCTGTCTACCCTCCTGGATGCAGCCATATTGAACAGCTCTCCTTTCCCGCAAACTCAGGATCCGTCACCTCCAGGTTGGTTGGCACACACACGTGCTGTCGCCTGGCTCATAGCTCTCATACCTGGCCACGAGCCTCTAAGGGCGGGGGCTTTCTCCATCTTACAAACGATCATATCCCCAGTGCCCAACATACAGTGCTTCCTCTAGAAGTTCCACGCATGAATGAATGAATTCCAGAAAAGGGATTTGAAGTCTTCAGAGCAATCCTTACCCGGAGCCCAGGAAATCTGTGAGAAAAGAGCCCTGTGGTCTTGTTTTTTTTTGTTTTTTTTTTTAAGTGGGGCACTAAAGGAAATTTGTGGGGGACATATCTCATTGTGTGGGCCTTTTCTGCATATTTTAGGGTATTTGTCACTCATTCCTGGCTCCAGGCATTAAATGCTACTCTTACCCCTTCCACCCTCAAGTCGTCATGAAACTTCTAAGTGACCCCCCAGCACTGTCACTATATATATGTTCTCAGATGCCCCTGGGGGATGTGCTGATCCCAACTGAGAAAGATGGCAGAGCCTCCAAGGCATCTGGGTTCTTGCATAACTAGTATGGTTAAATCTCAGCCTCTGGCCACTTTCTTTCCTTGTCATTTTAGTGGATGTCCTTTTTTAGGGGCCAGCTCTCAGGAAATAAGCCCATGTGTGTCAGGACTGGCCGACTGCCCCGGTGGGTCCTTCTCCCTCCATGCTGCGTCTCCCTCCCTTAGTAAAGATGAAGTAAGACATTCTGTGCTGGAGAGAAGTCAGTTTGTAGCGAGAAAGCCCACGTGCATGAGCGCAAGTCAAGCAACAGCTGGGAAGAGACGATAGCTAAATAAAAGCTAAAATCAAAGCATTCAGTGTCTACCTTCAACAGCCAGGCAGGAAAGCACAGAAAGAAACAGAGGCAGAAAAGAAGAAGTTGACATGCACACCAAAAGAAGATAAAGGGGCAAGAAAGCATGGAGGTGTCCAAAGGGGTGGGCAGTCAATCAAGGAAGAATACAGGTTTCCCCCACTACTCCGAAAGTAGAGTGTTCCTATAAAATCTCTCGTAAATCCAAATGGTAAAAAGCCAAGAAGCAATTATCATTAATTTATATGGAAAAATTTTTGAGCATTCCCAGATCCCCCTAATAACCCCTCTCTCTTAGGCTTTTCTGATACCTTAGGACACATCTTGCTAAGGGATACACAAAATAAAGTGAGATAAAGCATGGAGGCTCACACAGTTCAAAGATCTCTCAGCTTCATGCTGAAATGCTGAGGGTAGTTCTGGGGAAGGGACTGGATGGGGCCCCCCTCACTGCTCGGGGTGCATGCTGCTTCTGTAACAGCTCACTGTAAAACCAACCCTGAACCTTATTTTTCCTTTTTGCCCTTTTTTTTTTTTAATAAAAGTGAAAATTCTCTTTAGATTTCTTTCAGTAAGTGAAAACAGGTACTAATAATGTAGGTCTTTGGTAAAAGTAAATTGGTGAAACGTGAACTTGGGAAAAGCAGGGGATACCTGTACCTAGAAGAGGGGGGTTTTGAGGTCAATCTAAATCCAATGGTACTTCATCTCTAAAAACATAAAAGGTCTTTAAGAAATGGCATTGATGAAGGGCGCCTGAGTGGTCCAGTCAATGAAGCATCTGCCTTAGGCTCAGGTCATGATCCCAGGGTCCTGGGACGGAGCCCTGCATTGGGGGGGGTCCCTGCTCAGTGGGGAGCCTGCTTCTCCCTCTGCCCCTCCCCCGTTCATGCTCTCTCTCTCTCTCTCTCTATCAAATAAATAAATAAAATCTTAAAAAAAAAAAAGAAAGAAATGGCATCAGTGCCCACTGCCTCTTGGAGAAGATAGGCCACTGGATTTGTTCTGGGATTTTGACATTTTTTGTGCCACTTTCCTTTATTTTTTTGGTTGCTCCAAACCCTGAAGAAAAGGCTTGCCCTCTCCTGGACCCTCGGTGGTTCTGGCTGCCCTGCTCCTCAATGTTAATAATAACCTGGGTCTGAAGTGAAACATAGGATTGAATTTTCTGCACTTTCCATTCCATAGGGTACTAAATGTTTTCACTCTAATTTTGAACGGAGGCAAGATGAACTGGCTTCTTCTTCATCTCCTAGGGAGGCAGCCAAAAGCCTGCAGTCATCCATCCCCACTTTTATTTGTCTTCCTGTATCTTTCTCCCTCCTTTCTTTCTCCCCTTTTGTCTTTTTCACAGAGTAGACAACAGTGGAAAAGTCCATCAATACATATATACACACATTTTCTCCACCTGCATCTCTTCCTCAGACAAATGTATGGATGACGCATCTCCCATCATTTAGCAATGAAAGGTTTCGGATAAATCTCAAACTTGGTGTCAGGCGTGCCCTGTTCTCTTTGGCTAGTGAGGCTCCAAATGTGCTCCAGGGGAGAAGATGAAATCAAAAGGCTGGAGGAGGAAAAGAGGGTTGCAAGGGAGAAGGGAGGAGGGGGAGAGAGAAATGGCAGAGAGCAGCGATCACCAGGTAAATGGAAGGACAGATTGGGTTTCCTCTCGAGCTTGGCAAAGCATGCAAGCTAAAAGGTCAGCACTGCTGTAGAGAAATACAAAAGGATAAAAGGATGGAAACAAAGAAAGCTCTTTACGCGGAGATATTAGTGCTATCAGCAGCAATAAAATAGCACAACCACAATCGAAGAGCATCAGAATGGAAGGTGACACGGGCAAGAGGCTGGCTGATGCTTTGAGGATGTGCCGAGCATGCGTCCCATGGCAGGAGCAGGCACATCAAAACACCACCAAGGATCCGTGGGGTCGGAGCCCTGTGACCCCAAGAACAGACACGACAGAGTTGATATGTGTGTCCACTTCCTGCCCCCCCATACACAACTCCCTCCAGCTTTGAACAACCACAGAGCAAAGGAAAAAACCCAGACAATGTCGTTTGAACATCCCTAACGTTCTTTGGTGGTTGAGGACTTCAAAATTCATGTGAGTCCTGGCATCTGCCCTCAGGAATCTCGTCATCTAGCAGGGCAAGCAAGACATACATGGGTGAAAAAAAAAATGGATGGCCATATTAATGAAGGCTGTGTTTCTCAAACTTGGAGGAAGCACAAATCCCCTTTTAAAGATAGATGTTCCCTTCAAGCTGTTAACTTAATTTTTAAAATAATAGCTTTGCAATCTGCACCAACATGAAACATGATATTATCCTTAGGGCTCTCACCCCACAAAACTAATGAAATTTCAATGCATCATTATAATTTAGTGGGATAGACGTTATTCTTCCATTGACACGAAACCGGTGATGTAGTTTCCATGATTTTGGCTTCCCTGGTGTTGGACCCGAGCGGCTGCAGTCATAGCCTAGGGAGACAGGAAGGTTCTCAACACGACTTTACTAAGGCTTGGTTCCTTAGGGCACAGAAGGTGTGGAAGGCTCAAAACCCTTGTTGTCAAGTTGTTCGGGCCTCGCTACAGAGGACACATGGGCCCCCAAGAGACATCAGAATACAGGGAGACCTGTGTCTAAGGAGGGACAGACTTGTGCTTCATAGGCTCAGTGCTCTGATATTCAGAGTTCCCCATGGACAAGTGTTGCCAGAGAGACAGCAGGGCATCTTTCCCCTCTCTCCTTAGTATAGTCTTGGTGTAGTAGATAGGATCTACAATTAGAAAGTCAGCCTTGATTCCTGCCTCAGATTACTCTTTCAGGTCCCTGAGCAAGTCTGTGGAAAATGCAACTCCTTGGAGCTGACCTGAACAATCATCTGGTGCCTCATCACCGGCCAGACTCCTTGGCAAGCACAGCTAGAATGGAGACTGAGCAGGAGGAGTCCTGTCCCGGGGCTACCCAGGGCCACACTGAGACCACACCATATGATAATATGCACAATATATTATCCATATAACAGAGATAAACATTCTCTAAATGCATTTAGTCTCTGCTCTTAACTGATTCATATAGAAGGGCAATGAGGTCATGAAAGAGAGTGAGTTTAAAAGGATGAAGTTGTCAGGGAGGAGCAGATAGAATAGTCTCTTATAAACAGCACCTTGATTTTGAAAGGACCAAAAGAGAGGAAGAGAGGGAGAGAAGGAGGGAGGGAGGAAAGAAACACAGATTGGTTATTCTCTACTCAGGAGATTTTATTTGTGAATATCGCAAAATTTTGTGCGTGAATATTGCAATACTCTGGTCCATTAATTCTGCTAATTTACTGTCCCTTATCTAATCATATGTGCTTGATGTTTGGGTTGGAAAATGCACTCACTGAAAAAAATAGCACAAATGTAACCACTCTTCATAAAACACAAAAGGTTTGGGCCACAGAGTCTGGTTTCATCTCGTTTTCTTCCTCGAAAATATAGTTCCCAATGGATCTACTTCGTGGAGGGTGGGGTAAGGCTGTCACCCTTCACGTCAGCCTTAAAAATATATCTGTAACAATAGAGAGGGCACAGGGTGTCTTTCTGCCTGGTCTCTGACCCCTGGAAATGGTATAGGGGTGGTGAGGAGGAACAGGGCTGGGGTACTGAACTTGCGGACTGTCCTTAGAGCATGGGATCCCTCAAGGTGGTGACAACAGGGAAATAATCTGCCTACTTCTGCTGTCACCACATCATTTGAATCAAACTCATTACCTGGGGAAGTGCCTGGAAATTCCTCTATACCAGATAAGAGATGAATGACTTTGTCCCCTAAACCTGGATGGATTAAGACATATTTCAGAAACACATCTGTTGTGCTTCAACACTCAGCACTCCACAAACCCACAGGCTACAAATGCTGGTTCCAACGAGAATGGAAAGACGGATAAGCAGAAAACCAGGAAAATTGGAATGGGTGGGGGAGGGCAGTGCTCTGAGCTAATGGAATTACTGCTACATGATCTGAAGGCTTCATTTTGCCTTTTGGTCTCCATGATGGTGATGCCGCACACGAAGAGATTAGTGGAGGTTCCAGAATGTCCGCCTATGGTACATTAATTCCCCACTAAGACGGGCCACCGGGATAGGAATGTGATTCGCAGAACAGAGTAAGGTGAAAGTTAATTTATTCCATATATGTAACAAAGTAAACCAGGGTAATAAAGTGCTGCCTAAGAAAGATCGTTACATAACAATGTAGATAAATATGTTAGGGTTGTTTATAAAGAGAGTATCACCCCTTTAATGTTGAATGAGCGTTTCTAAAATTCTGGGACCTGTGATTAAAATACATTTTTCTCTAAAAGGGTCTTACTGTTGTCTATGTAATCCTGTCTCTATACATGATTTGCTTTTTCAAAAAAGCTATTGTTTTTTAACTGTTTTCAGTGCATCAGTGGTACATTGTTTTTAGCCGATTTCAGTTTACTAGTATATGCATACCAGTAAACAAGAAAAGATGTGTAATCTCACTTATAAAGAAGATATTAAAATAAAAACATGAGATACAATTTTTCATCTATCAGATTAATGGGCATTCAATATTGGTGGGGTGTCTGCTGGAAATGGTTCTTCCCCTACACTGATCAATATGACATGGAGAGTAAGTGAGCAAAGTCTTACAAAATATAACATGCTCATTTGCCTTACCAGCAAACTCACTGCTTAATATTTATTTTGGAGCTACACTAGAAGGAAAATGCCAATGAATATTCCTGCCAACATTATTTTTCAAAGCAAAAACAACATGGCAACAACAAACACTATTGGACAACAAACCAAAGGTACAACAGTGGGAAATAAACTAGCGAAATAAATGATGTTATAGCCATAAAACAGAATATTACACGGCTGATAAAAAGAAAAAGATCATTCCCTGTGTGTTGTCATAGAGGTTACCGCATATATTGTTCAACAAAAGAGTAACTACAAACCATGTGCACAGTATGATTCCTTTTGGTATTAATAGTAATTATACACACAGTTATTTGACAAATTTTTTTTCTGCAGGAAATCTTAAGAGAATATTAAGAATCCTGACGTTTAGCAGGAAGAATTTTTTCATGTTTTTTATGTTTTTACACCTTTTATGTATTTCGCATTTTTTTTTTTTTTAAGTAGGCTCCTTGCCTAGAGCGGAGCTCAACACAGGGCTTGAACCCATAACCCCGAGACAGACCTGAGCTGAAATCAGGAGTCAGACACTTAACCAACTGAGCTTCCCAGGTGTCCCTATTTTGCAGTTTTATACATTTTATAATTTTTGTATGCTGAATTTTTTATATCATTTACATTTTCTAACTAAGCATATGTAATGTTTTAATTTACAAAATGTCATCAGCAAACTTTCTGGAAAACGGGGACATGGGCCACTATTGTTTTCTTTTAAATATTTTTTATAATGTATCTAATAAAAATTATCTTAAATTTTGCTTCCATGTTTGTGGATTCCAAGGGAGAACAGCAGGAAATCATGGCCTGTATTTGGTGCCCTCACTCCTAAGAAGGGGAAAAGGGAAAAGAGCTCCCTCTAGAGTCCTGGGCTGGAAATGCCTGGGGAGGCCGTGAAGAAAATGGCTGCCCATTTTCTATTTCCATTATGCTAATGAGCACACCACTTAATTGCTGAAATACTGATCATTAAATTTTCATGTGACCTCATCTACTCCATGACTGCTAAACAACGTCAATCTATGATTGGAAAAGTTTAGGTCACCATGTAATAGGGTCTCTTGTAATATTTTGGTGCAGAACTTAAATTGGAATTTGCCATGATAGTGTGTGAGTTTATGTAGTTGTGTAGTTATGCATTTCTACCAATAGACTGAAAGCTCCATGAGGTCAGCCTTCATATTAGCTTTCCTCTCCATTATTATCACCAGCACTAGGCTCGTGGCCGGAATCAAGTACGCTGCAGACAAGGGAAGATCTGTTTACCAAACATCCATTAAGCACTTCCTCATTTAACAAATATTTATTCGATACCTGCTTTGGGGCCAGCCTGGTGCTAAATGCTGGGGATACAATGGTGAATCAGACAAACATGGTTCCCAGCCTCATGGGGCTCAAGGCCTACAGGTGGAGACCGATGTGCACATTCAGGGAATTACAATACAGGGTGGTAAGCGTGAGGGATGGAGTACATGCAAAAAGTGTTCTGAGTACATAGTAAGGGATCCAGAGTGAGTTTCTTGAGAGGAGTTAATGAGTAGGACTTCACCAGACTTATCAAGAGGGTTTAGGCTGTGGGAACAGCAAGTTTAAAGACTCTACAGCAAAAGAAACTATGTCATGTTTGAGAAAGTAAAACCATTTCAATATGGGGGGAGATTATAGAACAAGGACTGTATCTTGCAGGACCCTGTGTCAATCACATTAAGAACGACATGCAATTATCAATAACAGCCAAATTATGTAAATAAAATCTTAAAAAAACACAATAGCCAAATTATGGAGAGGGCCCAAATGTCCATCGATTGATGAATGGATAAAAAAGAAATGGTATACATATACCATGGAACATTACTCAGTCATAAAACAAGAATGAAATCTGGCCATTTACAATGACAGGGATGGAGCTAGAGAGTATAATGCTAAGTGAAATAAGTTGGTCAGAGAAAACCAAATACCATTATGATTTCACTCATATGTGGAATTTAAGAAACAAAACAAATGAGCAAGGGGGAAAAAAGAAAGAGAGAGGCAAACCAAGACACTCTTAATTATAGAGAACAAACTGCTGGTGACCAGAGGGGAGGTGCGAGGGAATGGGGGAAACAGGTGATGGGGACGAAGAAGTGCACTTGTCGTGATGAGCACCGGGTGTTGTATGGAAGTGTTGAATCACTATATTGTGCACCTGAAACTAATATTACATGTAAAGTAACTAACTGGAATTTAAATAAAAACTTCAAATAATTTAAATTTTTTTTAAAAAACGAAGGACACGCAAGAGGATCCAACTCCGTGTTTTCAATGGGTGTGGGTTGTGGACAGGTGCCTTTTGCAAAGCTCTCTCTGGCTACAGCATAGAGAGCAGACTTCAGGGAAGAGAGATAAGAGGTGGAGAAAGGGCCTTTGCTAGGATGAAATACTGAGCGAAGCCCCACCAGGCACCAAAATG
The DNA here is from genome assembly GCF_964656455.1 of Halichoerus grypus. NCBI lineage: Eukaryota > Metazoa > Chordata > Mammalia > Carnivora > Phocidae > Halichoerus > Halichoerus grypus. The sequence goes on from NC_135719.1 coordinate 8,649,989, forward strand.
GTGACTGCTCTCCGAGGCCCTGGCTTCTGAACACGACAGCAAGGAATGCGAGCTCCCCATTCTAATCAGGAAAGAAACACCAGAGCATCTGGGGAGAGAAGAAACAAGGAAACATGTTCTGGTGGCCCGGCACGGACCGTGGGCTCCTGTCCCCAGCCTCGTGCTGGCAGCTGGCTTGATGAGACAGTTGCCTTGAGTTCTCCAGGTCGTATAGGAGCGATGGCCCAAATGGATCTTAAACGAGATGTGTTAATGGCCCCAAATAGAAAATGATTAGTTATCAGGGGAAGGAAAAGGCTTGGAAAGACCACAGACCTGAGTGACAGCTTTGTGTCAGCCGTGGACTCGCCATGTCCCTCTTTAGTCTGTTTCCTCACAGATAAAATGCGGGGGGGGTGTGTCCTGGTGTGATTTTTGAAATCTGACGTGCACCACATGGCATTTTAATATGCTAAGTTTTCTATGCAATCTCACTTGGACCAAGATTTTAGTCCAAATGGCCGGCTCCTACCCAAGGTCCAGAATAGACTGAACTTCCTCCGAGGGCTACCTCCCAATTCTTCACGGCTCCTTCGTAGAGTGCCGCATGGATATCCTTTCTTGTGGCATAGACGCCATAGAAGCACGCTTGAAAGTTTGGGCTTTGGGGTCAGACAGCTCTAAGCAAAACATGCTTCACTTAATATTTTCCACACGTGTGACCCAGAGCAAATCACTTAAACTTACAGAGCCCCTGTATCCCCATCTGTAAAATGGGGCTAATGATACCCCTCCTTAAGGGTTGATATATTAAAGAAAGACATGGCACGATGCCCGACACATAGACCTCAGCAAACAGCAGCTACTGTTCTCACAATTATCTATACAGTTGATTGTTCTTCGTATACCAGATATTGATATCATTCCCTGAATTAAACATACTTCCCCTCTTTGTTCTCCTCAGTGTATTATGATGTTACATAAATAACAAATGAGTCAGGCGAGCAGCAGCAGGTCTAGTGTGGAGATGCCACATGAACTCGTCTTGGCCCAGTGGTCTACCTGGTGGCCCCACTTCTAGCCCCATCCCTAAGGGGCACCTCTGCAGAGGGACTCGTGGCTGCAGGTGTAGACCAGGAGCAGGTCTTTGTGGATCAACAGAAGCCTTCGAAATGACACCGATCTGGCATCTGTCTAGCCCTGCATCCACAGCAAAAAATTAAAAAGAGTTAAACATAAAGACAAACAGCCCATCTCTCAAAACTGCATTAACTCAACCAACAGAAAAGAGCAGCCATTGAAACATCCTGGGAAGGTAAGAGTTTCTTCCAGATGAATTCCAGGACTCGGGGTGTGGTTGGCGTGGGGCGGGGGAGGGGGAGGAGAAGGGGGAGGGGATCTGTGTTCACCCCTCCCCCCATGCAGGTGAGTGTCTCCCATCTTGTCTTAGTCTAATGTTGATCTATAGGGAAAAGTGCCTCTGCCCTTTGCCTCTGGAATTGATGGTCTTGTATTCTACTGTTATTGCCCCAGCTCTCTGAAAGATCTCTTGATTTATTCCCTTTATATTAGAAAACCATATCTTCTCATTATCTAGGAAGGTCACTGGAAGGGAGATATTTCTTCCAGCTTCAATGGCAGATCACTTGGCCTTTTTTCATATCTCTCTTGGCACGGCAGGGGCTCTGTGAGAATGGGGGGGGCAGGGACAAACAACGAAAGCCAATTTATTCCTGAGCAGAAAGCACAATGCAAGGACCTGGCAGAATATATAAATATGCAAAGCATGCTCGTCAGCTAGTGTCCTCAGTTTCTATTTCAACTTTTATTTCCAAAGCTAATTATTCCTGTCAATAGGAAGTCCTGCCTTAACTAAGATGGCTAGGGACCATTAGTCATCGGAAATGTTTCTGTGTTTCAGACTAGGCTTGAATTCCTCCATCCCATTCATTTCCCAGCAGGGACCTAGGCTCAGCTAACATTTTCAAGGGTGGATATCTATATTTAAACAAGATGTAACATTGTTCTAAAAATTATTTTCACGAGGAAATGATATGTACTTAACATCTAAACTACTTGTTCTTACTTATCCATATTAGCTTGCCCTTTCTTCTGGTCAGAGATAAACCGTGTTATGTGTATGTGTTTTCCACACGTGAAGAACTGCTTAGAGCAATGACGTCAACATTCCCAGCCTACAACCATGCTGATGTTGCTGTAGGTCTGCCCAGAGTCTCTTAGAATATCTTCAGGGACCATCTACATCAGAATGTCCTTAGGAGCTTGTTTAAAAGACAGTCCCTTCGTGAACCAAGCATGTTGGGGAGGTAGAACTCAGGAATCTTCACTTTGAACACGATCCTGATTGGGATCCACTGGGCTATGCAGGTAAGAAGTTTCTAGTGGGTATGCAGGTATAAGGTCCACCAGCACTGTGGCCACAGCCGTTCCTTTGTCTCATAACCTGACAGGAGGGAAAACTCTCCCACCAGGAACTCAGCCTTCTACGGGAACAGACAGCCCAGCAGGTTCTGAGACCACTAAGTGGGTTTGCAAGAAAGCAATATTTTCTGGGATCCTAGCACAGTTACAGCTTTGATGATAACTGTTAATCTCCTTAGGTTCTCCAAAAGAGTCAGAGAGTCACTCTTCCTTTCATTAGAACAAGAGTTGGGTCAAGAATAAACAGTGTTAGGGGCACCTGGGTGGCTCAGTTGGTTAAGCGTCTGCCTTCGGCTCGGGTCATGATACCAGGGTCCTGGGATTGACCCCCTGCATCAGGCTCCTTGCTCAGTGGGGGACCTGCTTCTCCCTCTCCCTCTGCCACTCCCCCCATTTGTGTGCTCGCTCTCTCTCTCTCTGTCTCCCTGACAAATAAACAAATAAAATCTTAAAAAAAAAAAGAATAAATGCATTGTCAATGATATCCCATTAAATGGGTAAATTGTATGGTATATAGATCATACCTTAATAAAGCTGTTGAAATAAATAAAATGTAAAGAAAAGATTTTCTTTTTTTAAAGATTTTATTTCTTTATTTGACAGAGAGAGAGACAGCACTAGCAGGGGGAGCGGCAGAGGCAGAGGGAGAAGCAGGCTCCTCACTGAGCAGGGAGCCCGATGCAGGACTCAATCCCAGGACCCTGGGATCATGGCCTGAGCCGAAGGCAGGTGCCCAACTGACTGAGCCACCCAGGCGCCCCAAGAAAAAAATTTTTTTTAAAGTGAATATAACTAGAGTGTGAGTATCTTCCGTTGCTAACGTGTTCACGCCTTTAATAGATCCATGGCAGAGTTCTCTGGGGCTCTTCAAAATGCATCCATTCATCCAGTGAATAATTATTGAGTCCTGATCTAGCCACAGTTTAAGACTAGCTGCTATGAAACAAAGGGAAAAAAAAAAATCTTTGAATAAACCGTATATGCTACCATTACCAGAGAATTTGTCCATATAACAAGCATTGAAGTATGCTGATTTTTTAGTTTGCTTCCCTCATTATTTGCTGAATAAAGCTACCTGTAGGCCTCTGACTCTTTCCAATGCAGAATTTAATTTGGTGACTAACAGACCAAAACAGGGAAAGCGGCGGAGACCATTCAATCTGCATAAGGAGACTTGTGTTTACTGTGATTTTATCTATCAAAGGAACCAGAGCACTGCAGGGAAGGGTTTCTTTTCTACGATACTGTTAATCCTTCAGAAGTCAGGTCCAGCTGCCTCTCTGTGACAATCTGGGCGAACGCTAGGAAAGACACAGCTCAGGGAGTGACATACAGGGACAGAACTTGAACAGGCAGGGGACATCGGCAGAACCTTGGGACAAGCCAAAGATGAGGGGCAGGTGCTCCCCCTTTCCTCGCCTGCATCCCGTAGTTGGATCTCCTGAGACTCCAAGCCCATGGGAACGACAAGCTAAAGAAAACATCACTGGTGAACAAGTATAAGGTCAGATTACCAGAGTCACGACTCTCGGGCTTTTGCAAAAGTGTAGGGACAGAAAGGGCTAGTCATCGTGCCACTTATTTCGTCACAGAGGGACTCCAAAGAGCAGAGGGCATTATTCCATCTGTAACTAATTCTAATCCATCTTCCCATTTGAGGTGCCCGGGAGAGCCACGCAGTCTGATCCCATTTGCCAGGGCTCATAAAGAGTGCAAAATGGATATCCTGGAGGAACGGAGTTCAGACACAGTTGGTGCTTTGCCATCTGGGTCACTTCTCTTTATTTCTACCCGATGAGAGGGATGCCCATGTCATCAGTGAGCAAGGACGGCTCAGTGCCTTGCTGCTGGGTCTGTCAGTACCAGCCTCTCTGCCCTTCCATTCCACTCAAAGGGCCTTCATCTTCCCTTTCTTCATGTTCCACCTGACATGAGTTTTAAACCACCCATAGTTAAAAAAAAAAAAAAAAAAAGAATCTCAGGGGTGCCTGGATGTTCAGTCAGTTAAGCATCCGACTCTTGGTTTTGGCTCAGGTCATGATCTCAGGGTGGTGAGATCAAGCCCCGCATCAGGCTCCATGCTCAGCGAAGAGTCTGCTGGAGATTCTCTCCCTCTCCCTCTCCCTCTGGCCTCTCTCTCTCTCTCTCAAATAAATAAATAAATCTTAAAAAAAAATCCCCAGTAGACAAGGAGAATTAATACAGACCTAGATCTAAAGAAAATTAGGGGGGAAAGGAATTACCCTTTACAAACATCTCCCATATATCTGGACACTGTACCAGACACACTGCCTTAACCCTTAAAATAACTCTCAGATGTAATCATTGCCTCTCTGTTTCATTGACTGAGTAACTAAAGCAGGGCGGAGTTAAATAAAATGCCTGCTAGAAAACACTGAAGCCAGATTTTTAAAGCTTGAGCCAAGCTGTGGTGTTTCAAAATTCAATAAAGAACCAAATTCTTTTCTTGAAGGTCAATTAGAACAGCATATAAAGTTTCTTTCACATTCCTGCTCGACTGCCTGATGATCTGAAATTTAAAAGGCTCCATTGACATGCAGCTTGTATTCCCCTTCTAGGCTGGAACATCCTCCCCATCTTATGGTCAACAATTCACTGTGCTATTTATTTACCTTTTCAGTGCTTATTCTCTTTCTAATCATTCATCATTTCCTTGGATTTCAAAGCCATGCCTCATCTGGCTGAATTCTTTCTTCTGAGTTTTGCTTTAGACCACTGGCCACTCCAGCTAGGCATTCTGGTCACAATCTTAGTCTCTGCCCCTCATTTTCCCTAACATGGCATGACATTTTGCACTAGTGGTGTTCTTCACCTTCCTTGTTAGGGTACCCTTTCCTGCCTCCAGACCCTGGAGCAAAAAGTTCTATATACTATGTGACCGTCCTTACCCCTGGGAATGGCTGACTAGCCCACCATGAGCCCCTAATGCAGGAGGAAGGGACCAACAGGCTCTTTCGTGGCAATTTGACATGTAGGGCTCTGCCCACATGGAGAGGAACTTTGCCGATGGAAAGCTTAAGCCGCCATTTAGGTGGAGCCCCAGGCAAGAGAAAGAATAAGCAGTGTGTCTTTCAAGAGAAAAGAGGTCAAACATTCTTGAGGATCTATAGGCAACTGTGTGTCCTCTGAGGGCTGGAGAGGGTGATACCTCTGGATCCTGAACTATTTCATTTCTCAATTTCTATTCACCTAAAATTTGGTTGAATTTCCTTTCCTATCTGGAATTAGCAAAATTACTTTTTCCTTGTACTAAAACTTCACTTGGGACAGCTTAAGTCACCTCCTTTTTCTTGCAAATGAAAGGATCTTGAATGGAGTGCCTTCTTTTTCTTGATCTACCCAATACTCACCCCTCTGTCTACCGACCTGCCCATGAAGCCATTCCTGAATGAATGTGATCTCTCTCTGCCTGCGAGTCTCCTACAAGCACCTGTTACACGTGTGCTGGAGTCACCCCTCAACTTCTCACTGACTGACTGCTTTCTCTGTCTGTCTTATGTCCCCCAATAGACAGCAATCTCCTTAAGATCAAGGACTATTTGGGATCAACTTGAATCTGCTTGAATGTCAGCAGAACCTCCAGTCTCATCCCTTCTGCCAGATCTTCAGAGGAAAAGAAGCCAATCGTGTGGTTTATGCTTAGCAACACGTTTACGCAGAATCATAGAACTTTCTGGGTGGGCAGGCTGTAGTGATACATACAGGAACCTCTTGAATTTACATATATGAAAGCGCAGAGCAGCTAATAAGATTCAGCATGAGCTCTCACATCTGGAAGGTCTGGAGCATTGCAACTATGGAAGACAGAGACAGAATTTTACTCTTTATATTTGAAAATGAAAGAGACAAAACTACCCAGCTTTTCACTGATAGAAGACCAGTTAGGCCATAGTGAAACATACTGCCAGGACTTCTATTCTTTGAATTACTAAGGCTCTAACCAGGGTACTTTTATTCTTTTTTTTTTTTTTTTTAATTGTATTGCCTTTTTAAAGCTAGGTTATTTTTATAGCAATAGAACTCCTGGAACAGTAAACAGGAGGCAAATGTATTAGGCTTTAAAGGTGAAAGGGGTTATTTAAGAGTGTTATCAGAACTGGCCAGCTGCAAACACATATGGTATCAGAAAACCATAAACCTCTTCCTTCCTAGCAGGGCTCAATTATTCATTAGGCCACCCTGCTGTAGGGAGAGGGTCTTTCGAAACTTAGTGTCACACAACCCTCGAGATGTCCAGCCTTCCCTGCCATCTTACTTTCTAGGTGAACAGTTCAAGAGAAGTGAAAATGATCTCTCTGTCCTCCCTTATCCCGAGGGCATTAGGGGTTTGCAAGGGATAATGATAAAAGCAATAATTATAATAATCACCACTTCCTGCCACTTTCCAAGTGCAAGGGTGAATCTATTTTCCTAAGGGTCAGCAGGTTACTTACAGGAAATGATACAGCAAGTTAATGGCAGAGCCGGAATTTGAACCTGAGTCTTTTGGAGACTGCTAACCTGGTACTCTGATATTTCTAATCTCTTCTCTTCAAGGAACACTAATCTGATTGATCTCATGGGAAACTTCTTTAAAATTTAAGGAGAAGGGACTTCATAGTCAAATTATCTGCCCATAATTTCTAAATTTGGGGGTTTCATGAGGCACACTAGTATATTCAAGGCTCTGAGAAGGTCAGCAATAGAGATGCATGCTTTTCTTATATAATGCAGGTTTCCCAAAGTCATTTGCCTTAGAACTCCATTTTCTATCACATGAGACAACAGTCTATTGCCAGGGACACATCTTGGACAAGAATGCATGCCAAATACAGCCTTGGCAAGCAGAATCTTACCTAGCTAAAAATGAAATAATATTTTCCTCTATGGAGAAGTGTAAAAGGAGCTGAGCAGCGGTCAGCAGGATGGTAACCATGCTCAGTTATGCTCATTCTCCCAGGTTTATTCTGAAAATGGAGCCTGCTGCAGCTCTGGGGAGGTGGGGGGTGGTGGTGCGGGGCAACATGGGTGAAGGGGAGTGGGAAGTCCAGGCTTCCGGTTACGGGATGAACAAGTCACAAGGATAAAACGTACAGCATAGGGGATGTAATATAGTCAGTGGTATTGTAATAGCATTGTGTGGTGGCAGATGGCAGCTACACTTGTGGGGAACGCAGCATAACGGATAGGCTTCCTGAAACGCTATGTTGTACACCTGAAACTAAGGTAACATTGTATGTCAACTATACTCAAAATGGGAAGGGGAGGGGAGAGGAGGGGAGGGAAGGGGAGGGCAGAGGAGGGGAGGGGAGGGAAGGGGAGGGAAGGGAAGGGAAGGGAAGGGAAGGGAAGGGAAGGGAAGGGAAGGGAAGGGAAGAGAAGAGAAGAGAAAAGGAGAAAAAAGAAAAGAAGAAAGCCAGAAAGCCCAGTTCTGCCAGTGCAGTGTGGTTGCAGTGGGAATAGCCAGGCTCCTGAGTCTGGCTCATTCTCTCAGCAGAAGCTAAGGTATCAAAGACACTTTGCTACCCTTTTGAAACCTCAGTTTCCTGATCTGTAAAACAGTGATTTAAAAAAAAAAAATCTTTACTTTGCAAGGGTGTTGTGATAGCTAGAAGTAATGTATTTGAAGCACCTGCAACAAGTCACCGATTATCACTGCTCTCAGTTAAGTTTGACAAAAGTGATATTCCTTTTGCCTGGAAATTGCACCTGCAAAGTCCTGTTCACTTGATCAGGCCCAGATCAAAGGTCACCTCCTCCACAAAGCTTTGCAAGTCCCTGCTACTTTCCCATTGACCTTTTCACCTCCATTCCTCCAGGTGCTAACAGAATCCACTGTCTCCCACTCCCACATCACTCACCCTGTGACTTCAGTCTTCTTCTATATGTGTCTGTCTTCTCCAGAACACCATCAGCTCTTTGAAAGAAAGGCATGTGTTGTAAGCACAGTGTCTTCTACACACAGTGTGCAGCACAGAAGAGAGTGTATAAATGTCCAATAAGGATCATGAAGAAGGAGATAAAAGAGGAAGGTATTATAGGGGCGCCTGGGTGGCTCAGCAGGTTAAGCGTCTGCCCTCGGCTCAAGTCATGATCCCAGGGTCCTGGGATCGAGCCCCACACTGGGCTCCCTGCTTATCGGGGAGTCTGCTTCTCCCTCTGTCCCCCCCCTTACTTGTGCTTTCTCTCTCTCAAATAAATAAATAAAATCTTTTAAAAAAAGAGGAAGGTATTATAAACTATCATCTTTGACTCCAGAGACTTGGCATTCTGAGAATCAAATATACACATACCAGAAATGACCAATCATCAAACAGTGAATTCCTGAGCTAGGAGTTTAGAAATAATAAAGAACTAAGTGGTTGGAAGGAATTTAAGGATACCCAGAAACCAGTGTAGTAGCCACATGTAAGTATTATAGGCCTGTTCACACTTACCAACATGCACATGTATTATGTACTTACGCCCCATGGAGACAGTGCACAATTTTACATGAATATTGAGAAATAATGGATGAAGTCATTGAAAGAACCAAATGGTTTAACAATATGAAGAAGGGCAGTAGCTCTGACTTCACATGGACATGGCCTTGAATTCCAGTGATATTGGGCTCTAGGGAAGCTATTGCTAAAGTCTCAGTTTCCCTCTCTGTAAAAATTTGATAATAGAGTGCACTCTATTAGAAAGTTGTTAAGGGGATTAACTTCGAGACGGGATGAATACACTAAGCAGAGTAGCACAATATTGGTATTCAATACATTTTATCTGTGGATAATTACTATCTATCTCCCCCACTAGACTGAGCTCTTCAGTGTCAGGGACCTCACCATGGAAATCTCTGTATCCACTGCCAAGCATCGCACCAAGCACATACCGCCAGCAACTCCATAAATCCCTGCTGCACAATGAAAAATGACATAAAGAGCGATGAGAAGGCTTTGAGTCACCTGCCGCCCCAACGTTGTTGAAATTCTAGCTTCCATACCTGTGAGACAGGGTGGTTCTGCTACCGTTCATGGAGCAATTACTACCTGCCAGGCTCTGGGCCAAGCCCTTCCCTGTTTACACAATGGAGCAAATTTGTGCCAAGCACTTTTACACATTTTTAAAAGTTTAACCTCACTTGACAAAATAAGGCAGTCAAAAGAGACACAAAGAGACAAGTATACAGACAAAAAGTACACACACAGATGCTTTGTAAAAAGAAATATTTACCTATGTATATATGTGCATGTTCCTACAAAACTTATCTCTACTTCTAAAGGGATAAAACTAGAAGGTATTAACAGTAGTAAAAGTGTGGTAGGAGTAGGAAAAGGGATTACATATATACATGCATTGCATATATATACACGTTTCTATATAATATTGTCCTAATGATTTTCAACATATAGGTGTGCATTTTCCCTTTAAATCTGCCCACTCAGCATCAATGTGCATGTGTGTGTGTGTGTGTGTATGTGTGTGTGTGTGTGTGTGCGTGTAAGTCATGTGAAACAGCTTTGATATAATTATAAGCCGAGGAACAACATCCTTATCTCACACTGCATGTGATGCCCGTAAAGATATGGAAGTGTGAGCACAAAAGAAAAAGCAAACCTGGAGAAAACATCCTGAGCCTGGGAAGGGACTATTCTGCTTTCTCTTGGGTTCCCTGAGGTTTTTCCTCACCCGTTCTAGAGCGTGTTCCTCATCAGCCCACTCAAGGAATAATGGCAGAAACAGGAGCGAAGTCTTGCTTTTCCATTTTCTTTTCTGTCTGTCTACAGAGGATCAATCTAAAAACAACAGAAAGCTACAGAAGCAGCGGGAGGGAGTTGTCAGGCCCCATCAGGGAGGGAGCCGATGTGTTCCCTAAAGTGACTTCACTGCTTTGAGGCAACAGGGAAGCCAAGGGACCATTAGAGACACAGTCCCCCTAGCATGGGAAGGGGCCAGCTGTGCCTCCGAGCACACGGGTCGCTTCTGCAAACCAGTGGCGTCCATCCCTCAGCCTCCTCCCCTTGTAGACTGAGGCATGGGCCACACCTCTCGTTTCTTGACTTAAATCATCTTACTCATCACGGCTGTACAACAGCTGTTCGTCTCTGCATCTTTCCTGACTACAGATCTCCTCGTCACTCCCTGCCATAAACTGCATGGAACCCATTACGCCATACTCCTCCCTACAACTTGAATTATGACTTCATTACTGCTCTGGCCATCTTTCTTATTGGAGAAGCTTGCTCATGGTCATATTACATCAGAAATATATACTTTAGAGTCGCACAGGCTTAGTTTTCAATCCTGACTATGCCTCTACATAGTTGTGTGTCCTTGAGCAAGTTTCATAACCTCTGAGAACCTAAGTTTCTTGGGTCAGACATGAATCTAGCTGTCTGTCTGTCCCAAGGTTGCTGATAGCCTGAGCGCTTGAAAAACAAACGCAAGCTGCTAAAATCAGTGTCCAGCACAAAGTATGCCTTCAATAAAGGTCATTTCCCTTCTTACCAAGACATCAGAGGGAATCAAATCCATGCCAGGGGTCACTGAAAATGTCACAGACCTAGGGGAGGTAGAAGAAGTTTAGTGACAGAATGATGAGAAGAATTGCCCATCTCGTCTGCAGTAGGCGTATGAATGGGGAATCCTCTAGATACATAGGCCCCGTGCAGATGACTTCCCCCCTTCCCAAAAGAGGTCTCACAGATGTGGAGGGGAAAGAACCTTGCAATTAGATACAGATAAACCAGGTAAAAATACCAACCTTGCCGATGTCTGCTTGTGAGATTCTAGGAAAGATCTTTGACCTTTCTGGATATTGGTTTCTTCATTTATAAAATTGGCTAATGACAGCCCTCTGCAAGATTGTTGTAAGTTCACATAGAATGACTAGCACCATGCCTTCTCCACAGTAAACAGTCAATACATGTTAGTTAGGGAATTCCCGGGCTTTAAATAATAGTCGTCAATGCTAATATTGTGGTTACTAAGCATCAGACGTTATTCTAAATAGTGACTGTTTTTCACACAGGCATAGTCACTGAATTTCACTGCTCATAGGAAACCTATGACACAGACACTATCATTTTTCTGTGTTAAGAGGGGTAAACAGACACAGATCTCAGAGGCATCACCTGACCTGCCTAAGGCACGTGGCGAGTACATAGCAGAGCCTGGAATCACACCCTCTGTTCTAAGCAGTCTGGCCTCAGAATCTGTTTGTTTGTTTTTTAAGGTTTATCTATTTTATTTTATAGGAAGAGAGAGAATGAGCATGAGCGGGAGGGGCAGAAGGAGAAGGAGAGAGAATCTCAAGCAGATCCCCGCTGAGCACGGAGCCAGATGCAGAGCTAAATCTCACCACCCTGAGATCATGACCTGAGCTGAAACCAAGAGTTGGGCGCTTAACTGACTGCACCACCCAAGTGCACCCAGAATCTTTTTTATTAAACACTCCACTATTCTGCCTCCAAAATTCAGAAAAATGAACTCTTTGCCACATACCCTGTATTTGAGAACTTCATTTTCAAGAGTACTACCTTTCTTCTTTTTTTTATTTCCTAAGATTTTATTTATTTGAGAGAGAGAGAGACAGAGAGAGTCAGCGAGAGCATGAGCTGGGGGAGAGGCAGAGGCAGAGGGAGAAGCAGACTCCCCGCTGAGCAGAGAGCCCAACGTGGGACTCGATCCCAGGACCCGAGATCATGACCTGAGCCGAAGGCAGACGCTTAACCATCTGAGCCACCCAGGCATCCCCAAGAGTACTACCTTTCTTCTTAATCTCTGTAATAGTTCATATCAATCATGGTTTCTTTTTTTTATTTTTTATTTTTTTTAGAGAGAGATAGGGAGCATGAGCGTGAGGGGCAGAGGGAGAGGGAGAGAGAATTTCAAGCAGATCCCCACTGAGTGTGGAGCCCAATATGGGGCTCAATACCAGGACCTGAGATCATGACCCGAGCCAAAATTAAGAGTTGGACACTCAACTGACTGAGCCATCCAGGTGCCCCTCAATCATGGTTTCTAAGGGCAAGGGACTGAAACCAAATCTGTCTGACTTAGGAGCACAAAGAAGAAAGATAGGGGAATTCACAGCATGAACAGGAATGTTGGAGAACCAGGATCAGAGGGAAGGTACTGGGAACGGTGCTGCACAGTTAAACACACCTAAAACATCGTATCGCTGGAAATTTCTAACTTTAGCTCTGATGGAGGAGATTATATCAGACCATCCTCTTACTGCGAACAACTATAAACCTGGATAAAATCACACACACACACACACACACACCTATGTGCACACACCCCATCATCTATTTGAAGAAACTAGATTAAATGTATAGACTCTGGAGCCCCACTGCCTGCATTCAAAGCTTGACCCAACCATTTACCAGCTACATGGTCTTGGACATGGCTGTTAACCTTGCTGTGCCTCGGTAGTCGCATCTGCAAAATGGGGATAACAATAACAGTCTCATGTGACTGTGATGCAAATTTTTCTCTCAATCTTCATGCGATAACCAGTTGAGCAGAGTTGCTGCCAACCAATGCCCTTGAGGAACGCCACTTGAGGAAGTGTGGGAAGGAAGAATGGACTAGAAATAAGATGGTCATGGGCTGGGATTTCTCCTTATCCATGCGCAATGGCTAAATTGGTGTCCTGGAGCTTACTACCTTCTAAAATTCCAAATCTCTGGCTTCCAAATCTGCTGCCTTACCCACAAGCAACCTTTACTTCAAAGGCATCCAGAAAACACAGCTTACTCTGGGTTGCCTCAGGCCAATGACTTCCCTTGAAACTCAAAAGTCAGCCTGGTGGGAGAAAAATCCCTGTATGAAAATAATACCTTCTTCCTCGATATCTTTGTCTCTTGCTCATGTCCAAGTTTTATCTGTTAGCATTTCAGAAGGGGGAAAGAAAACCAACAAGATTTCCTTCTTGTTAGCCCTGCAGGACCTCACAGAACCCCAGAAAAACAAAACTAGAGTTTTTCGCTCCTTGGCAAATCATCACCTGAGCTAGAATCTCACTGCAGAATATTTATCACTGGTGATAATGTAAAGAGGCAGAAAGATCACAGCATGATTTGGGGATCCCTGGTGTCATCTGCTGCTTTCGACAGTGGAGGAAATCTGCAGCCTGAGGATCTGAGAAAGCTTGATGTGGTTGTCAGAGTAAGAGATTCAGTCTCCCCCCTCCTAGGTACTTACTCCTGGGAGAGGGCTTCGGGTACAGGAACCTATATTTGAAGTCAGTCTGTGTAGGAAGAGCCCAGCTGAGCTCAGGATCAACCCAGAAAGGCCACAAACCTAAGTCAGTAATGTGGGGCATACAATCGTATCTTTTTTTTTTTTTTTTTTTTGACTCCGAGTTTGTTTATATAAAAGTGCAGGGTGTGACTGGGTGGCCCAGTCAATTAAGCCTCTGACTCCTGGTTTGGGGTCAGGTTGTGATCTCAGGGTCCTGGGATTGAGCCCCACATTGGGTTCCATGCTCAGCACAGCATCTGCTTGAGATTCTCTATCCCTCCTCTGCCCCTCCTGCCCGTGCTCTCTCTCTCTCTCTCTCTCTCTCTCTCTAAAATAAATAAATAAAGGGGTGCCTGGGTGGCTCAGTTGGTTAAGTGTCTGCCTTCAGCTCAGCTCAGGATCTGGGGGTCCTGGGATCAAGCCCTGTGTCAGGCTCCTGTTCTGCAAGGGGCCTGCTTCTCCCTCTCCCTCTGCCTGCCGCTCCCCGTGCTTGTGCTCTCTCTCTCTGTCAAATAAATAAATAAAATACAATAAAATAAATCTTTAAAGAAAATAAGAAATTAACAAAAGTACAAACCTGAAAATTTTTGCTTTTGCATAGAATTAGTAATTATACACTCTTAAATTTGCATTCTTTATCACATATAACGTCCACTCTGATGCATTCTTATTTAATCCTTACTAAACTGTTTGTGATAACTTGTATTATTGCCAGATGACACATGAATAATTGTATGTCCAGAAATATGAAAAAACAAGGCCAAAGCTACCAAACGAGTAAGTGGTGGCATACAAATTTAACTATGGGAATATTAATAGCAAGAGATCCTGAACTGTATCTGAAATGAGGCTGGGATGATTAAAAAAACAAAAAAATCTGTGGACCAAAAATAAATGTTCTAAAGTTTAAGGACAATTAGAAAGTGAAGATTTCAGAAAACAGTTACAAAACTATTTGAGCTACTCTGCAGTTAACAATCTAATATTAGTATTGGATTGAGAATCATTGTTCTCTTTACCGCTTAGAATATTCTAGTAGTCAACCAAGACAGAGAGCCCGATTCTCAAAGAACTACCAGGAGACTATGTTGGAAGAAACAAATACAAGTTAAATAGCAGATCATAGACACTAAGAACTGTAGAGTTTTGCTGCATTTGTTTATTTGATCAACAAAGAGTTGTGCTCTCATACTCTGGTGTACTAAGTAAGCTCTGTGGATACATCAGAGAACAAAATACACAAAATCCCTGCCCATATGGAACTTACACTCTGTGGCTGAACAAATCCATTTCTTAATGCAAACACAATCGGAATGGGTAAGTTAGATTCTTCTGGAAAATGGGTGGAATGCACCCAATTTCTATCTGAATTTTGACACAGTGAGCCCTAAGACTACAGCAAGTCAAGAAAAGCATGGAATTCTATTCAATCTAGAATTCTGGGCACAAAATTTTAGAGGATACAAAGAAAATCAGTAATCAAGTTAAACAATATCTTTTTCTTTTAAAGATTTATGTGTGCAGGGGCGCCTGGGTGGCTCAGTCATTAAGCGTCTGCCTTCGGCTCAGGTCATGATCTCAGGGTCCTGGGATCGAGCCCCGCATCGGGCTCCCTGCTCTGCCGGAAGCCTGCTTCTCCCTCTCCCACTC
This sequence comes from Halichoerus grypus, assembly GCF_964656455.1. NCBI lineage: Eukaryota > Metazoa > Chordata > Mammalia > Carnivora > Phocidae > Halichoerus > Halichoerus grypus. The sequence continues at coordinate 8,665,292 of NC_135719.1, forward strand.
CCCCTGCTTGTGTTCCCTCTCTCGCTCTGTCTCTCTCTGCCAAATAAATTAAAAAAAAAAAAAAAAAAAAGATTTATGTGTGCATTTTAGAGAGAGAGAGCAGGGGGGAGGGGCAGAGGGAGATGGAGAGAGAATCTCCAGCAGACTTCCGCTGACCTGAGCCAAAATCAAGAGTAGGCCCCTTAAGCAACTGAGCCACCCTGCCGCCCCAAGAGAATTAATATCTTGATGCAATATTCTTAAAAATCAAAATTAATGCAAAAAATCAGGATAATATCAAAATTCTAAATAAAGGCAAGATTTTCCCTTCGGCCTCAGACTTCAGTATGGTTCCACAGGGCTCTGAGTGAATAGGTAGAGGCTAAAGGCAAGAAGGTAAGCTCTACTAATGCTTGTGGGGGCACCTGTCTGGTTGTGGGCCCTGAATGCACCTTCCTAATGTAACCCCTGGCACTTGTAAACTTGCAAATGGAACTGTGTTAGAAGTGTAGCTACTCATGCAAATGGAGCAGAACTACTTTTGTCAGCTCCAGTTTGCTTGTAGTTAAATGATGCCCCAGGATAGAATGAACAAAACTCAAAAGTAGAAAGCCAAAGCCACTATGTTCCCAGCCCCATTTATTTCCTGTGTCACTGCGTGTAGCTCCTTAGCTTTTCTGGGCCTCATTTATGACATCTATAAAATAGGCACATCCTTTCCAGCTCTCCATCAGACCCTGACCAACTGGCCCAACTGTGGTTTCACGGTAAGGAGAGGGATATCTACTTGCCTCTACATGATGCTCTTGGAACCAAAAACACAGTCCATTTTGTCCAGCTTCGGTGCACATTTTGAGGTCAAGTCCAAAAAAAACCAAAAACCAAAAAACCTCGCTGTATTTTTATTTTCATGCAGGGAAACTGAGGAATGTACCTATTACAAATTTTGCATATGGGTACAAGATAAGTCTGCGTAGGAACTAATTGTATATCCAGGAATCCTTACCCTAAGTGCAGCTGCGCCAGTGTTCCCCAGTAAGCTCACCAGATAACCGCGGGCAAGCCACTGAAACTCTCTGGACCTTAGTTCTTTCATTTAGAAAACAGGAGGATAGACTTGATGATCTACGGTGTCACAGCTTGACAGCCAGCGATTCTCTGAGTATATCTATCAAATATGGTGTCTCTAAGCCGGGAAATCTGAAACAAGCTCCTGGCCCATGGAAAATACCCATTATTATTACATAAAATCTTGTGTGTGTGTGTGTGTGTGTGTGTGTGTGTGTGTGTGTGTGTGTGTGTGTGTTTTTAATTTTCTAGGTTCAGTTGCATTTGGTTCTGGCAATTTTCTTTATATCTTAGTTTGCAGAGATAATGAATCTAAAAAAGATTCATTTCTTTGTCATGAGGAATGAAAATGAGATTTTGGAGTACTATCCCCATGCTTCTCTCCTATCCAATAAAGACCTTTCTCCTTAACAGAGAGTTTATTTTCAGAGCCACAAGACCCAGAAGCTAACCTGAAGGTTCAACATTTTTTTACAATGATTCTCCTTCCCAAGCCTCCTCCTCCAGAGCAACACAGTCTTTGCTAGCCCACGTGTTACTGCTTGATATTTCAGCTGACATTCAGATTTCACACATTTGGCCACTCTCAGGGCCATTAGAGTCTTCCCGAGTCTTGATTTCTGTGTCACCTTTGTGGTGTGGAAGGTCCCTGAGTATGGCAGGATATCTCACACCTTCCCACATTTTTCATTTTCCATTCAGTAAACATTTGGATGGGGCAAACCCACCCCCTTTGAGGCCACTGGTTCATCACTGCTGCACCTGCTGACTTACTGCCATTATCATGAGCATCCCCATCATTCCCAGTCCTGCCTGACTCTTCTTCTTCCTTCTCTTTGACTCAAAACAATCCAGAAGGGAAGGAAAATGTAGTCTATGCTTTCATGTCCTTTTTCTCCACAAACATTCTTAACCATGCCAAGGCACAGAGAGGAGGGTCCCTATGTGCTTCTGACCAATGAGAAAAACCACCTGCCCCCGTCGTTGTTGTAGCCCTAACTAACTAGTTAACTAACTCCAATTCCATTGGTCCTGCCACTTTCCATGCCTCTCATCTCTTCCACATTCTCACTTCCTTTCTCACCAAGCTTACATTCCATGGGTCATCATTATAATCACTCCTGACATTTGCTTTCAACATCTTTGCTGTCTTTGCCTCCATCACACTTGCCTGGAAAAGCCCAGGGTTATAAATAACTGTTGTCCACTGCGGGCCTGACCTGAGCAATGATGGCCAGCTGGGGAACCAGTCCCATTTACGTTCATGACCACATATCACACATGGGCTCTTGAGTGGGGAGGTGATGTCCCCTCACAGGAGGTCCTATAAGTTCCAGGGCAAAGAGTGGATGTAGTCATTCCTTTATAGAAGAAGGAGAGAATGAATACCTGGGAACATTAATACAATCTACAGAGGTGAAAATAAAAATAAACATGTTTATTGAAGATATATTTTGAAGATAGAAAACAACAGAAAGGTAACATAAAGAGAGAAGAAATCAAAAATGACTCTCAGGTTTTGAGTCTGATAATTGGGTAGATACTGGTTAGTTATCCAACTGAAAAAAACTAAGGAGGAAGCGGTACAGGATTGGAAGGTGGACAGAAAGATCCTTATCACCACTAGTCAGGCTCTCTGAGTCATCCAAGGGAAGTGTTCACAGAGGTTATTGGACATACAAATTTGGGGTTCTGGGGAGAAGTCAGGGCTAGAGATATTAATTTGACCATAATTTGTATATATATTGGCATTTGAACATAATAGGTTCCTTTAAGTATAGAATGTAGATAAGCAGAAGCCCAGGGCTAAGATTAAGTCCTTAAGGCAGACCAACATTTACAGGTCGAATGAGAAAGCTAGTGAAATAGTCAGCAAAGAAACTTGAGAATCAGTGACCAGGGATGCTGGAAAGTGGTATTGTGGAAACCAGGAGGGCACTGGTTTGTGTCAAACACTTGAGACGCATTATCCTGATCCTCACACCTTGCTGGGTGGATATTACTGCTACCATTTAATGGGAACTAGAAAGACTGATGACCACATCCAAGTTCACTCAAGTAATAAACTTCAGCACTAGTAATCAAACTGACGTCTGCTAACCTCAGAATTCCTATGCCTCCCATCACATCTTATTATCTCCAATGAGGATAAAAAGGAATGAAGGAAGGAAAAGGAAGGTGAAGGGAGGGACGAATGAATGAATGAATCCTAACAGTCAGAAAGAAACAGTTCACAACTGGGAAATTTATCAAGCTCTATAAGCTTAGACAGGAATGCAGAGGGGTCTTCATTCCCCATGAAGAATGTCAACCACCATCTTAAGGATGTTTTGCTTTTTTTATAACAATTGGTAGATTTTCCCCTACCCCATCTTTAGCATGCATGGAAGGGCTGATACTAATTAACTTAATATATGTCAAGTGCTTGGAGGGTAGCAGAAAACTGGGACTATATAGGTCTAAAAGTAGTTTCCTATGTAGCCACTAGGGACTTCCCCATGCCACTGTTCTTGTCATTTGATTGGGCAAAGGAAAGGCTATCAAGTGAGTGGGACACAATTTCTCCCTCACAGACTTAAGGTCTGGCTTGTGGATCATTATTGCTCTATTGTCAGATGCTTACAGATTTTTCTCATTTTATTTGTTTCATCACCCAGTAATTATCACTTAGGTTTTCCAGCAAGTCATTCTCATCAACTTTCCCCCCCTCCTCTCTTTGGAGAGTAGATGGGAACTGCTGGTAGGAAGTTCTGGGGGACAGATCCTTTATGTCATTCAGCCATTAGCCTAGAGAGGAAGTCTTTTAAAAGTACCAGATGCAGGGATTCTAGTTGTCTTTATTCAGAAATGCTTAAATTCAAGGATGACAAGGTTAACGGTTATTTTGATGGGATCATGATTGGCCTCTTGCTTTTCCCGCCTAAGTCTTATTTCATTTGTTTTTCTGTTCAAAAGACAGATTGACAAAATACAATTTACAAAGAAAAAACTCCTTCATTTCCTGGCCTCCTGTGGTTCCCTGGTTCCATGCCCCTTCTCCAACCATAATTTCACCTCCGATTTTTCAAGCACTATTTTTTCTCCACAACTTTAGCCAAACACTTTCTCATCTTTTCTCTCATCTTTCCTTGGTTTGGGGCACAGTTTGTTTGTTCTTCTGACTACCCTCCATGAAGCTATACTGTTTGCTTGTCCTGCATGATCACAGGGTTGTTTGTAGCTCAACTGCTCTCTTCAATGTCCATGCTAGCCAACTAAGATGCAAGGGGGAAAGTAACTGATTTCTTTCCTATTTAAAGAACCACAGGCTGATCAATGAACTGCCTTACTTCCATGATATGGTCCCAGCTAAGTTGCTGACATGCAGAGAACTGAATGTCTTCTTCGGTTCCTTGGCTTTCAATTTTCCCAAATCTGTGGTCTTCAAAGTGGTTGTGATGCTGCAACCCCATTTCTCTGGGGGCGGCTGGGGGGACATTCTGGAAGAGGAATAAGATCCCTGAAGCACAGACTGATTGGAAGAAGTTCAGACATGCTTCTCAAGGGCCAGGCCTTTGTTCTCCAACATTGGCTGAGGCCACTTCTGCTCTCTGGGGCAATTGGTCCGTTAGTGAAATGAAAAGGTTCTGGGAAAAGTCTACAAAACAGGTTGAGAACCTTAAAATGAGGGGATACATAAGGATTATTATTGAGGAACCACATGTGTTCATTATGCTTACAATCACCATAAAATCATAGCATTTGGTCTTAAGAGTCTTTTTTTGCTGGATCCAATGGTGCTTTCTTTGCTTAGCCTATAAATCCCTTGGATAGTACAATCTCCCCTGGGTTTAGTATATTATGCAGAAGAATTTGTCAAGATCCACAATGCCCATATTAGCTCACTGTTTGGGCCTTGACATACGAACTTTATTTGCAGAAATGGAGGTCATGGAATAGAAACTAACATTTCTCATTATTAAATGCTACCCCACACCTTCCCATTGCTCCTCTATTCTCCTGTTTCGTCTCAAATTTTACCCTGCCCTTCCCTTGTGATTTCTTCAACCTTCCCCTCTGAACCATTTTGTCATCTTGGACACCTTTCCATCGTGCCTTAATACTAATAATTAATATTTGAACCCTTGCTATATGTCAGAAAATTGCCTAAAGCACTTTGCATTGCTTATTTCACAAAATATTCTTTGAGTTAGGTTATATTATTACCTCTGTCTTACACATAAACACAAAACAGAACAAAATACTCTGAAGCACAGAAAAAAAACCAACTCATTTCAAATCACATGTCTCGTAAATGGTAAAACTAGAATTCCAACCCAAGCCCTCTGACCTCAGAGTCTGACCCTTAACCTACCTAGTTCAATTGGATTCCCATTCTGTCTATGAGGTCTTGATGCTTTAAGTAAAACTTAACAATTTGTAGATGAAAATGAATTTGCTTTATGCATCTATTCTGAATAATGCTATACTGGCTTTGAGATGATTGAGCTCCAAGTTAAGAGGTCCTGGATCAAATTTATTGATTGCTTCAGGTTTGGGAGTCCTTCCTACCCATATCTGAAAGCTGTATATTTTCTGGATATGTACATTTATTTCTGCCATCTTTTCCATCTGCTTGCCCCTTTCTTTTTTTTTTTTTTTTACAGCTTTATTGAGGTATAACTGACATATAAAAACTGCACATATTTAATTTATACAATTTGATGAGTTTAGACATATGCACACACCCATGAAACCATGAGCACAATCATGGTAATAAACATATTCATCACTTCCAGAAGTTTCTTCACGCCCTTTTGTTTTTGTTTTGTTTGTAATAATAGCACTTAACATGAGATCTCTCTCTTCACACATTTTTAGAAGTGCAAAACAGTACTGTTGACCATAGGCCCCCATGTCATACAGCAGATGTCAAGAACTTATTGATCCTTGCATAACTGAAACTTTTCCAAGGCTTGATTGGTTGTTTATTTATTTTTAATCTCTCTGGGATCTTCTAAGCTATAGAAAATATAAACAATGATTTTCAATGATATATTCAACACAGCTACGAATCAGACTGGGCAGACTGTCACACGAAATGGAGGTGGCATGAACCGTACCTAGTTCTGGAGTAGATGTTAATCTACAACCATAAACGAAAGCCCTCCATGGGACCCCACTGCACGTGAACAGCCCTTCAGCTTTCTCCTGTGCAGCAATGCCAACTGGATAAATGGACTGGGCTGTGTGTTTGGCAATTGTTATAGTAATTTCAATGCAAGACTCCTGAGAGAGACCTGACCTGGGAATGGCATAGAGGTTCCAAGAATGGAGGGGGACTCCCTGTTAGATCCATAGACAGAAGATGCCACTGTCTGTCCCTTTTATACCACGGCAGGTATACAGGAGCTCTCATGGGTTGTGGACATCACCATTGGAGAAAATATTTGAAGAGCATCTATTTCAGAAGACTAGGGGAAAAATAAAAATCGCTCTTAAAATGTACGTTAAGTAGTAGACGCTTCAAAGCTTAGATTACTATTGTTACCAACAGGCTAGCCAACTAAATGCAAGAAGGAAAATAACGGATTTCTTTCCTATTTAAAGAACCACAGGCTGATCATCGAATGCTCATCAAATATACCTTTCCCTGTGCTTTCCTCTACTCTCCCTTTCTGTTCTCTGAAATTCCTGTTGCCATTTGTTCTCAGTCATACAACCTTGCAAATAAAACAGATCCACCAGGCCATCCTCTCTCCCAAAAGAATTCGGAGAATAAGATTAATATGGTTTTCATTCCTAATGATCAGTTCCACACCAACCAGTAACTAGTCTGGTTGCTGAAGACCCGAAGAAGAGAAGTAAAAATAAATCACCAAGAAAATATGATCCGCTCAATCATGAGTTAAAGAACTACAAATTCCCATTTCTCGACATTAAATACTCAGGTTTATACTCATCTTCTATGAGGAGACCCCAGTTTGTCTCTGCAAGAGAACAGGCTGCAATGGTAGTTCATCAGAGCCACCCTCCTTGGGGCTCCTCTGTGGTGTGTGTGGTAAGGGTAACTGCCATTATAGAAATAATGAGCAGCAACAGTAACAGGTGCGTAGGTCTCCACCACTAATTCACTGTGCGGGATTTAGACTACCTCCTCCATGTCTGAAGCACAGAAAAAAAACCAAGTCATTCCAGAACTGGTGGGACAACTCCAACCTGAGCATTTGGCCTTGTGGGCTTAAATCAAGTCCATTTACTGGGTCAGGTCCATTTCACACATCTCCTTTCCTAAAAGCAGTTGAAGTTCCCAAGTCTGGACCAGCAGAAGTGCTGTAGGGAGTACAGATGCCTAGGGGGACTGTGTGGAAGTGAAGCCATAGGGAAGGCCATTAAAGTACTTAACTTTATTTGAGCGACTCTAATATTCAAGAATCCCAAAGTTTCAGGTGGTGAGAACACAGCTTAACACACTTGGAGCGCAGGCTGATTGCATGGGTCAGCCAAGGAAGCTCAAGCAGGGGATGCTGAGGGGTCCCTCACTCAGAGGTTCCTGCTGGTTTCCCTGGATGGGATCCTTTAAGTCTTAGTGGACTGTAGAGGCAAGGACCTCAGAAATGTCAGTAAGTGGCTTTTTCTCTTTTGTGCCATCTATACGGACTTTCAGAGCATTGCTGACCTGCAGTCTTGACCTTGGTCCACAGCAGAAGACTCTGAAAGCTGAACCACTGTGAGAGCTCCAAACGGCCAAAATAGGCATCCAGGGTCAGCAAGGGTATTTTTCTCAAATGTTGGAATCTTTGTAGTTGCCATTTTTTACAGACCCTACCACTACCTGTTGCTCACACCGATCAAGACCTGCCATTTGTGTTAACTCCAAGGCCCCTGGTTATCTACACACACAGATGGCTTCAAAAGGCAGCATTGCCCCAAATTCCCCAGAGCTTCACCCACTTTAACTCTTCTCTTCCAGTCTTACCTCCACAGATAATTCACCTGCATTTTTGGCTTTGAATCTGTGCTGCGTTTTCTGCTTACACTGCTTCTCCCCACTGATCCCAGGCCACCGGCATTCAACTACACTTCGGGGTCTGGTTCAAGTATCACCTAAGCCTTGAACTCCTTCATCCCTGTCACCAGTGAACTATGCCTTTACCCTCCTCCAAAACTCAGTGGCACATGGGTTGTATTTCTTGGGCCCCTTCTCATTGTCTCATAATTAATTCTGTGTTTATGCTCACCCCCTCCCCCAACACTATACAAGCCTCTGAGGTCATAGTAATATTTATAACTCCTGTGCCTCCTCACCAGTGTTCAGTATAAAGAGTAAAAATTCAGCTGTTGACGTAGGTTTCCTATTGCCCGTGTCTCCAGCTTTTATGTGTGTGCTCAAGGGAGAACATGCATGCACATACATGGCATAATGTGCTCTGACAACTGTGTGTTGAAATGGGGCGCATGCTAACCAATTAGTAAACTCTCTACCAATCTGTGCCAACTTTATAGCTCTGCCATGACTAATTCAATTCTAGTGGATTCCTTTTAATAGTTCTATACTTAGGAAAAAAGAAAAGAAAGAAAAGAAAAGAAAAGAAAAGTTCATTTTCTACCCCATTCACCTTAGCTTTGTCTCTTCTTATAGGGCTGAATGAGCTCCCGAATCATGGCCGGGTGAGTAATGCACCCTGAAGGAGCAGCTTTAGGCTTCCCCCAACTGATTTATTATGCTGGCCTCAAAGATGGGAGAGTCCTGGAGCCCAGATCTGTCTGCCATCAGCTCTTCTGCAGTTAGCATCACCCTGCTCTCCCTCGTATTCATTCATTTATTCAAAACATCCTTTCATTTCCACCCCTTGTCTAATCCTGTACTGGACCCTGGGGATACAGACCCCTGCAATGCTTCTAGTTATAATAATCCATGCAGTCCAGACCAAGAGTGGGGCCATGTTTAAAGAAATGCAGTTCAACAGCCATAATGAGGCAAACAGCAACCTAACACAGGCATCTATATATTTGAGAAATTAAGAAGGCCCCACTCATAAGCCACTCAATGCTTCATAACATTTCCCTCTCATTCCAGTGCCCTCTGCCCCTCCACCCCCAACATTCTCTCCCCAACAAAACTCTATAAACATGCTGCCTGAATTTTCTATCTTTGCCCTTCCCCAGTCTCTTTCATAATTAATGATGTAGCTATACTTAGCCTCCCTCCCTCCTCAGGAGGAAGAAAAGGAGAAAGCAAAGGGCAAAACCAAGATTCTGTAGCAGGAAGGGAAGTGTAGGTGCCCATTATGCACATGGAAATAAGATAAAGACCTTGACGTCAATAAGCTGACTCTCTAGTGGAGAGACGGACACTCAGGCATACTTGTACCTTCTGTATGATGGGCTGTAATATGCACCCTCTGTGCTTCAGGAGGGTAGTATCTGTTAGAATCTGGTTGCACAGAAGTGACCAAACTCACATGATGATTTATTATGATGCGGCTAGAGAGGCAGGAGGCCCTGTCCCACCTGGTCCTTAGGGCTTTTGTTCAGGAGGTTCAGCTTCAGCTCTGGCTCCTTCTGGTAGCTTCACTATCAAACACAGTCTTCGAACTCTTGGCAGTCAATTCTAGTTCCTGCAAATATACTTCTCTTCTCTTTTGTTACCTAATGAGTCCGGAATTGGACCAGATGCTTTGGTGTGTTCTAATCAGCGCCTTACAAAAGGCCTGGCATCCCACGACTAACAGAATAGCCCTCTGAACACAAGCTGACAGCACATTAGCTCAGTCCATCACTGCTGCACACTGAACCCAAGATGTAAATGTTCATTCTCTGAGTACGTGGATCTTTCTTCTCTGTCATATTAACTAATTAAGCACCATTTAAATTGTACTTAGCCTGGGCATTATTTCTACCCAAGTGCATCACTTAGCCACATTAAATTTCATATTCCACTTTGAAGCCCATTTGCCTAAGCTCTCAGAGTTTATCCTGTGAAATGGTTCTATCTGGGTTTCTTAACATTCCCTCTATTTTAATGCCAGTGGTAAGTGTAACAAATGTGCATATCACCTATGTAACCCCTTATTAAAAACAAGCAAAGCAAGAAAGCAGCATAATAAAGAGAAAGTAATAATTTGTGGCAACCAAGCTTCACAAAACCAGTCTGGGGCGCTCTTGTTTATTTTTGTTTGTTTTGTTTGGTATCGTGTTTTTCAATTATTTTGGCTCTAAACCCATGACAGAAAAGGAAATGGAGACACTGAGAATTCTTAAAATGCCCGTGGTAAAAATGTTAGTAGCTCAGAATAGTATAAAGATCAAAGGCTTTGGAGACAGGTTGAGGCGAGGGAGGGTGAATCTGAGCTCAGACACCACCATTGAGCTCCCTGTCCTTGCAGAAGTGGCTTCTCTTGAGTGTCACTTCCCTCATTTGCAAAAAAGAAGAAAGGAGACCTGCCTTGCAAAGGCTGTGAAATAAAAGCATCTAAAATGTCCAGTCCCTAAAGAGCTGCTATGTTCATGTCATTGTTGACAATGACGATGATGTTGAGGACATCACATCATTGCTCTCTATCTTCTAAACCAGGTACGGACAATCTTTTTCTCTAAAGTCCCAGATAACAGTTAGACTTTGTGGGTTATCTGGCCACACATTCTGCCACTCCAGCAGGAAAGCAGCCCTGGGGAATAGACAAATGAATGAGGATAGCCATGTTTTTTGTAGGCTATTCAAAGCGAACAGTCTGCAGGATTGACTGGTGGGCCATAGTTTGCAGACTTCTGTTCTATGCCATCAGCTATTAATTCATCCAGAAAGTCTTTATTTGGGTGCCTGCAATGGACGAGCAACTGTAACTGGACTACGAATGCTAAGGGCTTACAACTTGTGGAAGAGAGCAATAAGCAAGAGAGGAAAAAAATCTTATTCACATAGGGTCTACCTACATTCCTGGGACAGGAGGCAGAGAACAAGCAAGCACACAAGGAAGTAAACAAGAAAAGCCTTCGACAGATGAAAACTAGGCAGGGAATTATTAACAGGGGAGTGGCAGAGTGGATACATGAGGCTTACTGCCTTATCTCAGTACAGAGCATAGAGTACTCCAGAAGTCATTTCCTAAAAAGCTTTCATTGATCCTGCTGGAGCTTTTATCTTAGGGCTGTGGCAAAGATTTTCAAGTCTTCCAAGTTTCTTGTTTCCAAAGAACCAAGCTGGGCTCTTTAGGGCAGACCTCTTGAATAGGTGTTTACAGAGAGGTAAAAATACTTGAAACATATATAAGGTGCCAAGGGCTCAAGGACACAGCAGAGCTTGGACCTCAATATTACCCAGAGTCTCAACTGGATATTGAAGCGGTGCCCTCCCCAAACACACTAGAGTCCTGTGTGATTGGGAGAAGCCATCTGGTCATAAGGGGTCTGGAACTAAGTGGGAAACATCACATGGATACCTGCTCTATGTCAGGCCCTGAGCTGCACTCTGTAAAAACCATCTAATTTGCTCTTCTCAAGAGCCCTGGAAGGTAACTATTATGATCTTTATTTTAGAGATGAGAAAATTGAAGTTCAGAAAGGTTGTGACTTGTCACAAAGCCAGTAATTGACAGTGCCGATACGTGACCTCAAATCTGTCTCTGAAGCTCTCCACTTCCTGCATTTGGTGCTTTTCCAGCCATTCCAAAAAATTGCTATGCTTCTTTCCAGATCTTCAAACCAGTAGTGCCCACTGTCTATTGCCTCTTGACTGTTTGCTCAAAAACCTACCTGAATAGTATCCCTATGCTTAACACAGATAAGGAATGTTGCCAAATGGCTTTAAAAAAAAAAAAAAATCAGTTGCATTGAATTTACTTGTTTCTTCTTCTATCTATTGCAATGGCAATTTAATTTTAAAAAGTAATCAAATGTGTTTGACATGATTTATTTTCACGAATCTATGCTGTCTCGCACCAATTAAATTGCATTCTTCTGAATGTAATGCTGAGCAGAGCCTTAAGTATCAGCTCAAATTATCCTCCCATTGGAAATAATAGAACTACGTTGGTCCACAGTCCTTCCTTCTTTATTTAAAAAAATAATAATAATGGGATGTTATTTTCAGTTTTTTATTCATTCATTACATCTCCAAATTCACTCCTAAAGTAGGTGTAATGGGTGTTACTAAGTTAAACAATGGCTTCTCTAATCAGGTGCATCACCCCAAGATGAAACCAATTGATACCGGGGGTTCTGTCTCATTGTATCCTTTCCAAGCACTGTAATGCATCTGTAGGATTGGCTGGCTCCTATTTTCTCTTTAAGTTGAGCAAATGCATTGCTCTTGTAAGGGAAGATGAATATGATGAAAAGTGATTGTGCACAACATTTCTATTCACGAATACCTTTGCTATAGGACATTGCCTCCAGGTTGTTGTTTTTGTTTTGTTTTGTTTTGTTTTTCTTTTCTTCTTTTGGCTCCCATTCAAAGCCAGGCCAGTAATCTGGCTATGTTTTAGAACCAGTTATGAATATTTATCATCTTTGAAGCAGGGAAAAGTTGGAGTAGCAACACACATAGAGTATGGGTGAAGGAGTAACTAGGTTCTCTACACAGTGATTTCCAATGGCCACAAATAGCAATTAGGAGATTCTTTAGCATTTGCTGTGAGCCAGGTTCTGTGATGGGAGCTTTACATAAGAAGACTGTGCCTGAGAAAGTCAAGTAACTTCCTATGGGAATAAAATGATGAGGTGGATGAAGATAAGATTCAAGCTTAGTCCATATGGCTTCCATCACACCACACTGTTTTCCTATGCATTAGACAGCTAGCCCATTCATAATCCCTTTTCAGTACTAGTGGTGAGCAAAGATAAGACTGTTGGATATTCTTTGTTTTTTTGAGCGAATTTAACCTCAGAAAATTAAAGCCCTCATCTGAAATAAAACCTCACTCATAGGCTTTTTTTGAGGATTTATTTCATGCATTCAATAAATGGATCTACCATTTATTGAGTGCCTTTGTATCTTTGAAGCATTAGGCTTAGCTATGAAATACACTAAAGAGGAATAGAGAAGTAGTCCTCCCTTATCCGCAGGGGACCCTCAGTGATGCCGGAAACCGGGGATAGTACTGAAACCTATATGTTTTTTTTCCTATATGTACATACCTATGATATAATATAACTTAAAAATTAGGCACAGTAAGAGATTAACAATAACTAATAATAAAATAGAGCAATTATAATATATACTATACTATAATAAAAGTAATGTGAATGTGGTCTCTCTCTCTCTCAAAATATCTTATTGTGCGGCACTCACCCTTCTTCTCGTGACAATGTTAGATGATAAAACGTCTGTGATGAGATCAAGTTGAGGTGAATAATGGAAGTGTTATGACCTATCATTAGGCTACTATGGACCTTCTGTTGATATGTCAGAAGAAGGATCATCTGCTTTCAGACTGAGGTTGACTGAGGGTAACTGAAACCACGGAAAGCAAAACCATAGATAAGGTCGTCTACTGTCCATTCTTATCCAATGCCATTTTAGTTTTCACAAAGCCTAGATTATAGTAAGTGATCAGTAGCTACTTGTTTAGTAGATTTGTAAGTTGGTTTGTTAGATATTCGAACTATGCATTCAAGGAGTTTTCTGTTTTCTTTCTCTTTCTTTCTTTTTTTTTTTTTTGCAGGGGTTGGGGGTAAATCCTCATAAACTATGGAAGAATATGTGACCACATAGTAAAAAAGTAATACATTGCAAGCCCCCCACCCCCCCACACACAAGCAAAACAAACAAAAAAAAACCTTAAAACTGGAAGTTCCAAGCAGAGGATCAATATAGATTGACATAGGAAAACTTTTATACAAATTGTTGGACTGAGTTTAGCCTCAGATGATGAGTAGAATTTTTGTGTGTAGATGGGAGAGGAAAGTGTTTTCCAAGAGAGGGAATGCCACAGATAAGATCACAAAGATGATGTTGAATGTGGTATATTCTTGGTGGAGTGTGATGAATGGGGGAGTGGGCATATGAGTTTAAAAGTAGTAACACATTTTAATTAAGTGGGTTCAGTTTTTCAACATATCTTTAAAGACAGGTTAAGGATTTGGGGCTTTTCCTGCCAACGCTTAGAGGTGCATCAAATGAGCTTAAGTGGTGAAGGCCAACTAACAAAATGTATACCCTAGGACTTGATGAGTTTATAAAATTAACAAGAGTTCTGGAGAACTGTAGGGAGATGCTGGGAACCTAAACAAGGAGGGCCTGGCCTTGGGTGAAAATGTTGGTGCTAGCATGGAAGAAACACACTCTTCAAATAGAACAGGGCTCAAATCCTATTTCTCTCATCTTCAGTTCTGAGTGCTTGGAGAAAATAATTTAACCTCTTAGAAAATTAAAGCCCTCATCTGTAATAAAACCCCACTCATAGGTTTTTTTGAGGATTTATTTAAATCTGGCACCATATATAATAGCCCTGATTCTGGAATATTATAATTAATCTATGCCTTAGCTCCAACTGCCATAACAAATATCATAGACCAGATGGCTTAAACAACAGAAATTTATTTTCTCACAGTTTTAGAGGTCTGAAAGTTCAAGATCAAGGTCCACCAGGGCTCCACTTCTGATGAGGGCTCCCTTCCTGGTTTGCAGATAGCTGCCTTCCACATGGGCTTTCCTAGGTGTTTACACATGGAAAGAGATCAAGCTCTCTAGTGTTCCTTTGTAGAGGAACACTAATCCTATCAGATTGGGACCCTACCCTTATGACCTTATTCAACCTTAATAACTTCCTTAAAGACCCCATCTCCAAATACAATCACAAGGGGGGTTATGTCTTCAATATATGAATTCGGCATCAGGGAACACAATTCAGTCCATGATAGTCTACACGTGTTAATGGCCATTCCATTAAGAGGGTTAGCATGGAGACTATTAAGAAGGGAACTGGCAATATGTAGCTACTAACTGAAAAAGGAAAATGAAGACAAAGGACAAATTAAATGGAAGGATAAAAGTTTTGAGCCTGAGTGGTTCCAGGAATCGTGCCTGATGTTGCACTAATGCCTCCCATCTTCATCTATTCACCTTCCTCCTCCAACTTCAATTTCCAAAGAAAGAGTCATCCATGGTCTAATCAAGGATGGCTCTTCAAAACACATACCTAGCTCCTCATCTGCATTAAAGAAAAAAAAACAAAAAACAAAAAACCTCAATTTAGGCTTCTATTTCCAGAAAAAATTCTCAGAGGATTTCATGACATTCTTTCTGGTAGTTTTTGTCATGAAAGAAGTTCAACATGGTCCTTATTCAATGTTGCCCCAACATTTTATACAGAAAGTCCAGAAAAGAGATTTTCATTGAACTCTGGGGCCTTTCTTTTTATTAATGAGGTTCCTATAAATTCCATCCATTTGGTTTTGTCTCTTTACCAAATTATGGAAAAAGGGCATGTTGCATTTCTACAGTGAATCATGTTTAGAGCTTACAGGGGTGTGGGGTGTGTGTGTGTGTGTGTGTGTGCTTTGTTTAATGACTCCTCTATGCAGAATGTGTAGAAAAAGGAGAACAGAACTATGTGGGTTCATGGAAACGTATTCTTTCCTCTTTGCTGATCTGGAAAAAGTGATACTTCTGGAGTTGCTGCCAACTAATTAAGTTGGAGCCATTTCCACATCACTACTGAGAAAAAAGTAACTTACTGTGTATTTGTATTTTTTTTTTCATGGCTTATTTGCCTTTTATTTGTTTTTATTTTCATACTTCATTTCACTGGTGAGAGTGGATCTTTGTTCCCTATTACAGTGTTGTGCACAGATATAAAGGTGATGTGGTATTGTGAGCAGAAAGATGGAGTGGGGAAGGAGAAAAAGGAACCTCTGTATGTCGGGTACCTAGCGTGGGAAGTGCTCTGCTAGGCTATAGCAGGTAGTTAGTAAAGACAGACAGATGGGCACATAGAGATTTACAGCTCAGGGAGAGAAGGTTGAGTTAGCCATAGTCCTTGGTTCATGCTCTACTGTCATCACTGGTGCATGCAAGGTCCCTCTATTTTGTGTCTACTCATTTATCCCCTTGACTACATTTTTCACTCTTATCATTTTTTTTTTCTTACTCTCCATGGGAAAATATATAATTTTACAGATCAACTAACTGAGGTTAAGAAAAGTCAAGTAAACTAAGTAGATTTTTCTGATGTCCCACAAAAAATTAGTGCCCGTGCCTGGATTTGAATTGGGGCTTGTTGGGATGCTTCTACTGAATAGACTTATTGTGTGAAATCCTCAAAGACAGATTATAATAAAATATACTGGGAAAATCTGGAGCAATGAGATGAGCTCATCTCACAAGGAGAAAAGCCTGGTGTTGGGATGCCAGGTGTGTGGGGGGGGGGGGCAAGCATGTTAACAGCCAATGGGACCATATGATGAAGTTGTTATGACCCTTAATTGTAGAATAAATTATGAGTCTTAATAAATTGTGATTAATAGCATATTATAGTAAGTTTCACGAACAAACTTAAAGCTTTTCTGAAGAGAATGTTCTCTAGGAGATGAGCATGGGGTGAAGGAGGGAATTAGCAGTGATTTATCATAAGCAGTGCTTATCATAAATAAGAATGATAATCAAACTCAAAAGGTTTATATTCTACCCCCAAAAAAATTAATAGCCCAGCCCTAAGAATCTATTCTTCCTCTCTATTATTGATTAAATAAGGCTTTTTCCAGACTTTTTTTTCTTCATGAACTCATTTCATAATCATATACAATTTTGTAAAATTTTCAAGGTTTTCCAAAATATTTTGCAATTTCTTATTGTGACAGTAAAAAGTAGATTGAGGTAAAAGCAATATTTTATATTTGCTCAGTGAAGTATGATACATCATAATAGTTAATTTATCCTACCTTCAAGAATATTCACACACCATATAGACAAATTTTACTTTTTCCATTTAGTAACTGATGTGCATTATTTAATACTTAATTTCAGATCGAAATTAAACCATGAAATTAAACACTGCTTTGCAGACCTCCAATGTGTGGAATTATTGCATTTCGTACTTAGAAAACATTTTATTTATTTTTTAATTTGTTTCTAAACGATGAGTTAAGAGAAATGGTTTTAGCATTCTATTTGCAAACACTTCACATACAACACATTGTTTGTGAGGATAGTGTTTATTCCCCCCAAATGAAAATCAAATTGGATATAATCACCACTAAATTTTCTCTTTTTAACATTGGTTTTTAAAGCACTAGAAACACCCTGATGTGCTCTATGAGAATTTTGATCAGATAAATGCATCTTAAAGATCCACTGAAAATACACGCACATCAGTGCTCCTTATGCTTCCTGGCTTCAACCAGCAGCATGTTGTGAGTGTAAATCAAACAATATATGGCTCAGAATAAAACAATTTAAAGCTGTGCAATGCTTCCATCCCCATACCGCTAGCAGCGTTCAAATGAGGGATAAACTGAATGGCTGGGTCATTTAATCCAAATCAAATGATGAACACATTTAACGGTATTTCAGTCCACATGTATGGAGAGCTTACCATGCACAGAACACTTTACATGGACAATCTAGCTTGATTTTCACAATAACTCAATGAGTCTGGAACCTTTATTATCCACATTCAACAAGTGAGGAAACTCATATAGTACTAGTCACTGAGTGCGTACTGTATGGCACTATTCTAAGATCTTTAAATACATTTCATCATCTCATAATCCCTTGAGCAACTTTATGATACTACTATCATTCCCATTGTGTGGATAAGGAAATTGGGACTCAGCATAAAAAACTCATCTAAAATCAAACCATATGCTGATAAAAAAAAAAGCCAGAATTAAACTCAGGTCACCAGACTTCAGGGTTCAAGTTCTTGCCACCATGTTATGCTCACTGGAGGCAGAACCAGTATTCAAACCAAGTTTATCCAATCCTGTTTATCTCTATCTATCTATCTATCTATCTATCTATCTATCTATCTATCTATCTATCTATCTATCATCTATCTATCTATCTATATCACCTGTTGTGATGGGCACTGGGCATTACCTGCACTCAGTGGGGAGTCTGCTTGAAGATTCTCTTCCTACTATTCAATGTAGTCATTGAACACTACATCAAAAACTAATGATGTACTATATGTTGCCTAACTGAATGTAACAAAAAAAAATACAACAAAAGAAACAAAAATGTTATTACCACTTGCCATGGGGTCACCTTACCAGCATACTACGTCTGTGGTTGGAAATGCTGATCCACTGTCATCACTTTACCCAGGTTACAAGAGCCATCTGATGTTCCTCCTTGAAACACCTTCTTCTCTTGGCTCTTAGGACACTACAATCACCTGCTCTTCCTCCAAAGGCCTGACCATAAATTCTCGCTCTACTTTGGTAATTTCTCCTTATCTCTCAGCCCATTAAAGGTTGGAGTGCCCAGGACTCAGTCCTTGGATAACAATTTTTTTTCCATCTACACTCGCTTCTTTGAAGGAATATTTTTAAGCACAGAGATCATAGCCCAGGTCATGGAGTTTGATGTCATCACCCCAGCAGAATAGGCAGGAAAAAAAAAAAAAGAAGAAAGAAAAGAAAAGGCAGCTAAGGAACTCCTTGAAACACCATCAATGAAGAAGAGCAAATGATTTTTCCATGTGAGCGTGTGTGTGTGTGTATGTGTGTGTATGAAAGCACCTGACATCTCTGTGAGCAGATATGTTCATTAGCTTGACTACAGTAATCATTTCACTATGTATATGTATATCAGATCATCACATTATATGCCTGAAATATGGATAATTTAAAAAAAAATAAAATAAGAGCAAATGAGTGATACTAGGAAATCCTCAGACTGTTAGGAGGAGAGCCAGAGGAGAGGAAAGAAAAGTAAAATGTGCGCTCTCCCTGCTGCAAGCCATTCCTGCGGAGTGACGGTAGCGTGAGCTAAGAGACTTACGGCAAAGGAGGAACTGGAGTCCATGAAAAAGAGGAGGAGAGGGAAATAAATGACAATTAAAACATGTAAACACCTTCTTTCATCTTATCCATTCAGTATTTATTGAGCACCTACTATTTGTGCAGAACTATTCAAGAGATCGGGTGCATAACACTGAGCAAAACAGGAAGACAAACCCCCTCTACCTACGGTTCCATTCTGATGGACTTGACAGAAGTAAATACATTTTCATTAATCTATGCAGAATGATTATATGTAGAAAACATATGGCTTCTTAGTACCTTTGTTTATTATGCTAATTTTATATCTGTCCTAGCTTATTTACTACAATTTAAGTTTTCTTTTTTTAAAAAACTTTATTTATATGAGAGAGAGAGTGAAAGAGAGAGCACAAGTTGGAAGGGGGAGGAGTAGAGGGAAAGGAGACTCCCCGCTGAGCAGGGAGCCAGATGCAGGGCTCGATCCCAGGACCCCGAAATCATGACCTGGGCCGAAGACAGATGCTTGACTGAGCCACCCAGGTGCCCCTATAATTTAAGTTTTCAAAATTAAAAAAAATCCTCACTTTATTCACTTCTTTATCTCTTGCCAATACACTTTGACATTTGAATTTGTTTCATACAAGCTATGGATTGCAGGAATGATAGGATCATTTGGTAACCATTTGTTGTGGTAGACCAAAAAAGAATGAGGAGAACAGGAAGGAGGGAAGAAGACAGGCATACTGTATCACTCTACCTGGTTCTCCCAACCTGCTTTCCTCTATAATCTGCTTTGGACCATTCACGAGACAAGATCAGTTTCAACCCTTGAGTCTAAGGCTCTTGCTGTTTTCACAACCTAATCTCAGTTCACCCAGGGTCCCGACAACTTGTGTCTTACTTATTAGCACACACTCAAC
This sequence comes from Halichoerus grypus, assembly GCF_964656455.1. Taxonomy (NCBI): domain Eukaryota; kingdom Metazoa; phylum Chordata; class Mammalia; order Carnivora; family Phocidae; genus Halichoerus; species Halichoerus grypus. The sequence continues at coordinate 8,685,166 of NC_135719.1, forward strand.
ACAATTCTGCTTGGTCATTTGTAACAACAGTGGATTCCTACCCTATTTAGGAGGATTTTCAGAATTTCCACAACTCTTGGTTCAATAATATGAGCACACAGAATCAGGATCATGATTTACTTCTCTACCCTTCACCTCTCCTTCCCAATACAACCTCTCAACACACACATACACACACACACACACACAGACACCACTCTCTTAAAGCACCAAATATGAAAGACATATCTTCTCTTTTCTCCTTCTCAGCAATAATTAGTCCACTTCTTCATTTTATAAAGAGTGTGAGAGCTGAAATCCTCCCAGCAGAATGTCATCATTTGCTTTTCAAAGCAGGCACAAAATTAAAAAGCATTGTGGGTAATGCAATGCAAATCATGCGAGGCTGACACCTTCTTAACAAAGTTAAAGTGTTAATACGCACCTGGAATTTCTTGGGGAGTGAGCACAGGGCCAGTTGTGGGGCAGCCCTTCCAGCACCTTAGTCCCCTGTTGGGGGTGGGGTGGTCCCTTAGACTCACAGCTTCCCATGTGATTCCTAACCTGCAGACTCTGCTTGTCTCTTGGGCCTGTAGGTGAGGGCTGATAAACACCATCTCAAACACCAATGTTTTCACTTGGATACATTGATTTAACATAACCTTGAATCTGAAGTTTGGTAACACCAAGGGACATCATGTTTCTTGGTGATAAACTAAACCTCATACAGAAATTTCTCTGGGGCGCCTGGGTGGTTCAGTTGGTTAAGCGACTGCCTTCGGCTCAGGTCATGATCCTGGAGTCCCTGGATCGAGTCCCGCATCGGGCTCCCTGCTCGGCAGGGAGTCTGCTTCTCCCTCTGACCCTCCCCCCCTCTCATGTGCTCTCTCTCATTCTCTCTCTCTCAAATAAATAAATAAAATCTTTAAAAAAAAATAAAAATAAAAAAATAAAAATAAATAAAAAAAAGAAATTTCTCTGGAAACAATGAGGAATGAGAGAAGGAAAAGTAGGAGTACTTGAGGCAAGAGAATGGAATGTCTAGGCGGCAAAAATCCTTGCCTATACCTTTGGCATGTCATTTGTTTTATCTTTGTCCTCATTTCCCCCAGCTGAAAACTGCAGTTTCTGATGATAACTTCGAGAGTGTTAATGCCAAATGCTTACATCTCTCCTAAAGGAAGGCTCTATAGGTTGCTTAAATTATTCCCCGTCAACAGAAAGACCACTTCAAGACATGTAGGTGTGTGTGTATTCGTCCAAATTGCTAAAAAAAAAAAAAAGTAATATGCACACCTAACACCTAGATCTTAGTTTTTAAATGCCATTTCCACAAAAAGGACCAGGGATCCTTGGAAAAATGGGTGATTGCAGAGATGAATCAGGGAAAGTATAAGACAAACTTAGAACATACTGCTGTGCCCTAATATAAAGACAGGCTCAAAACATGATGGGATATGTCAAAAGGATAAAGGAGCCAGTGTAAAGGAATCCCCACTATCCAATTTTGGACAATCTGAGCATCACTATAAATAATGAGGGTCACCTTGGTGGCTCAGTCTGATATGCGTCCGACTCTTGGTTTTGGCTCAGGTCACGATCTCATGGGTGGTAAGATGGAGCCCCATGTAGGGCTCCACATTCAGTGGGGAGTCTGCTTGAAGATTCTCTTCCTCTGTCCCTCCCCCCTCTCACTCTTTCTCTCTTTCTCTCTCTCAAATAAACAAATATTTGAAAATAAATAAATACTACAGGGGCGCCTGGGTGGCTCAGTCATTAAGCATCTGCCTTCGGCTCAGGTCATGATCCCAGGGTCCTGGGATCGAGCCCCACATCAGGCTCCCTGCTCAGCGGGAAGCCTGCTTCTCCCTCTCCCACTCCCCCTGCTTGTGTTCCCTCTCTCGCTGTCTCTCTGTCAAATAAATAAAATGGAATCTTTAAAGAAATTAAATAAATAAATAAATAAATACATACTACATGTTGGCTAACATAATAATAAAAAATATAAATAAATAAATAAATGATAGTAATTGATTAAAACTCATTGAAGAAAATAGTAATCCATGAATCCAGAGGGGTAGATGAATGAATGAATGAATGAATGAATGAGTAAATGGGAAGGAACAGCTCTTCCTTACAACAGAGTGCCAACTAATAAATGTGGAGAGAATAATGGAATTGGAACATAACCATTTGGCTTCTGCCATAATAATTATTTCAGGCAGAAATACATCAATAAACACTAAAACTGGTGGGTGAATGTTTGATGAAAATTAGAACATTTCTATGGTCTCAGGGAATCTTCCCACAAGATACCTTGAATTGAAAAGGGAAAACAGTAACTTTGTAGAAACTTGGCAGATATCACCTTAAATAAGTGATCAAAGTTAACACCACCAGTAATGGGACAAATACACATCACCTCCCTCTTGATCGGAAGCACTGAGAAAGACAAAACATCATTTCTGTGGTATTCTTGCCAAAAGTACATAGCCTAAATTTAATCATGTGAAGACATCAGGCAAACCCAGATTGAGAGACATTTTCCAAAATAACTGGCCTGAAATCTTTTTTAAAAAATGTAAAGGTCATAAAACGTAACATAACATCAAGGAACTGTTCTAGATTAAAGAAGACCCAGGAAATTTGACAACTAAATGAAAGTTATTCTGACTTGGATCCTGCGCCCAAGATTTTTTTGTCCTTCTGGTATAAAAGGCACTCCTGAAGAAATTAAAATTTTGCCTAAGATCTGCAGATTATTTTTTATAGTATCGAATACCATTGATTTTTATAATTATACTGTGATTATATATGGAATACCCTTGTTTTTAGAAAATGCATATTTACATTTTTAAGGGTAAGGCTGCAGTATGTCTGCAATTTATTCTCCAATAGCTCAGAAAAAAATAACAGTGTGTGTCTGGGTGTGTGTGTGTGCGTGTGTGTGGGGGTGGAGAGAGAAAGCAATTATGATAAAAATAATAACATTTGAAGAATCTCAATGAAGATATATGGATACTTGTGCAACTTTTTTGTAAGGCTAAAATTACTTAAAGATAAAAGTTTAATAAATAAAAAAGTAAAAAATAATATGATAGGTATGTTACCTGAGATTGACAATACTTAATCATCCTGCTTTTAAAGATTCAATTTTTTGACCTCCTCAACTTTATTACTTTAAAAGAAAGTTTTACAGTCTTTTGATAAGGTCTCAAAAACCAAGATTCTGTCTCATCTTACTAAAAGGAGTCCACAGAAGTCTAAATTATATATACAACAACACAAACATATTCAATAAATCTGTAATTTGTCGGCACTGGTCTAACTGTCTACAACCTTCACAATGCGCCTTCAAGATCCATTTCACTAATGGCACAAATTCCCAGAATGGCATTTCAGGGCTTGCCCAGAATCCTTGGCTCAATTTCCTCTTGCTTATTTTAGAAGTCCCATAGAAACTAACAGCCATGGATAAAGGGCAGGATATAGAACAATAGGACTGAGCTTCCTTGCTAAGAAGTTCTGATGAGTTACTCCTGTCAGTCTCTTTTTGAAAACTATGATCAGTCCTATATATGAAATAAATGTCAATAAGGAGGAGAAGCAATATAACAATATATTTTTCTCCTTCTATAGGTTATCTTCCCTAAAGATCATCATTGGAAACCCTGGTGGGGGGGGGGGGAGCAGCAACATGTTACAGGGGAAAGAACATGAAGTGTGAGGTCAAACACACTTTAAATTCGGGGAAATTATTTAACCATGTTGAACCTCAATATACTTATCTATGAAAACTAATCGGTTTAGGGATGGGATGTTTCAAAGAATAAGTAAGCTGAAATGTGGAATGTTCTATATAATCTCTATCTCCCCCTCCAGAACTGCTCTTCATTTTTTTCCATCCTACTTTGTGTCCTAGAAAACTGACTGCAAGAACTGTGTCAACCAAGACTCCTTATGTTGGGCTGCCGGCTGGGTTGAGACAAACTGTGGCGTTATCTAGATATTAGGAGTTCATAAGAGAAAGAGGTGCGGTACGGATTATTCCCTTTCCCCACTCTCTGAAGCTAGTGTCTGGCAGTGGCCACATGATTCTGTCTGAGCCAGTTCCCAATGGACAGACCTTCTTCTGCAGATACAGCTCTCACAGGTTAGGGCAACTCTTCCCTGGCTCTATCACTCTACCTCACGAAAATGATATCATCTTCCCACTACTACTCTTCCCAGAGCGCATCCCCATCCTTCACGGTTACCTTAGTCTTGCCTTTGTGAATAGTGTCTTCATTGAAATCTCCTCAATTACTCCTATGCCATGTGCTAGCTCTTTGCTGCAAGAACATAGACTGGTACAAGAACAATCCTGGCACTCAAAGAGGTCAGTTTCACAACCCTTACTTCTTCTGTCTGGGCTGTAGTCAAGTTTAAGAGACCTCATACCAAGGGAGGGGCAGGCTCCCCAACTGCTTTTTGAAGTTAGAAAGAGATTCCAGTTAGGATACATCAGCTCTCGAATAACAAAATTCTTTACTCTTGTGTTCATACTTAATGTGCGATTTATTAAGGATTAGCAATAATGTTTCTTAATATGTTCTACAATAGCCTCAGGCAAAAGGGGGGGAAGGAAAGGAGGAAATAGGTTTTATATAGTAAAACTCTATGATTATCAGCCTTTTAAAAGGGATTTCCTGTCTATGATCTTATTTGTTTCCTTAGCTTTTACCTCAATAGATTGTATAATGCCTGAAACCCACCTCAATTTGCTCCTTGTTCTTGGCATTTTCCCTCTTTTGCATCAAACATCTGGGAGCATTTTATAAGGCTTTCCTGTAATCTGCCAAACTATGCACACATGTGTCTTTTAGAAGCCTAATTTTCTCCACCCAGTAATTGGTCAATGCAGAGAAACAAAGTATCATTTTATTTTACATAATGGCACTATGTAAAATGTTTCACTAATTCAGTGCTGAAAAATAATAATCACAACTTGGAAGATTTAAAAACACATGTGAGAAGATAGAACCCAGGGAAATCTAGGCTCTTAGCGCATATACAAGCTCACTCTTGCCCCCTGCAGTCTGCTGAGGGGCAAAGGAGTATTTTGTAATTAGCCTTGTGTTTTGCTTGCAAACTTTAGCTGAAATGTTCATTTGCCTTATAAGGAGCTGTCAGTACCTCCAGGAATACAACACACAACAGTATTATTTAGAAACAGTTTTGCTTCCACATCACGTAACAAATATGTCTTTGTTCTTCTTTTGTCCCCACTTCTTAATAGAGAAAATTGTCTAGAAAAAAATGCAACCTACAACTTAATATGGATTACTTTGTTTTGTACTTCTTACAATTTGCAATAAATGTCTATATAAAAAAAAGAGACAGCAATAGATAATGCTTTTCCCTGGATAATAATACAATTTTCAAAAATAGAATGCCTAAGTAAATAAATTGAGCAAGCTTACCTTATCGCCTGCAGTTTCATTTTACTAATGAAATTGCTAAGAAAAGTTCCCTTCAAGAGCCCTACAATTCAGCACCGATGCCGCTGGACAGTACCTTCTCAGCAAGCACCTACACAAAACCAGCCAATTGAATGAAAATTTAGGAACAAAGAATGATTTTCTGTGATGATTAAGATCTCCATATACCAAAGTCTTCCATATACACTCCCTACACTCTGGTACAAACTGCTCTTCTCTGGCTTAAAACAAATAAGCAGACACACAATCACTTAGGTCAAACAAATAAATCTAAAGTCCTTGCCAAGCAACCAGACTTCAAACCAACCTTTATAGTGGGGTACCTGTATCAATAAGGAATTTAGGGAAGAATTCCGGGTTTCAGCTATTTAAAAAGGTGAAATAAATCCCACTCCAAATGAATTAAATAAAAATGAGTAGCTTTCTTTATTAACATAATGATACATTTTAATTTATATCTCAGAGTTGATATAGATTCTAACCATGCTGTGATCCAAGGAGCAATTCATAGTCTTAAGTCTGCCCTACAAAGCCTTTTCCAAATACTATATGTGCCTAAGGTCAGTAAGAGCCCATTCTGTTTTTGGGCATCTCTGACCATCAGATAGCTCTCCCGAGCAAACTAGGTAGTGTCAGATATTAATAGGTATTAGTCCCCTGGTTCACGTCAAACCAGGACTAACTTTAATTTCCTTTTATTGGGGAACTATTTGAGGACAGTTAATATTCCTTCTACCATTTATTATATGCACTACTCCTTTACATCAATATTCACATCATTGTATATGCAATCCACTGAACCCATTTTTGAGGCTCAAGAATGAACTACAATACTCTAGGTTTTGTGTTGACAAGGACAAAGCAAAAGGAAACACTTCTCGATCTAATTCTGGATTTTATACTTCTACCAAAGCCACTGAGTTGTTGCCTTGGCACTTTTAGCACACTGAGCCTTATTAAGCTCACTGTTAGTAACAATCCCCACATGGACAACTGCCTACTCTTCCAAGGGGGTGTGTCCTTGGTTGGGGGCTCTTTGAGCAGCATTTATCCTTATCTAGTTTCATCATTTGAGTGCCATCCATCATTTCAATCAGCAAATATATTGTGGAATATCCATTATAAATCATTATGTGCAACTGATTCACAATATGTATTTAAAGAAATACATATCCTTTTAAATTCCCTTTCCCACCTTTGACCTCTGTTCCTTCTTGGCAAGTTTGATTCTATTCTCCTTCTCCCCTTCCTACTTTTCTTCCTCCTCCTTTCCTCCTCCTTCTTCTCCTCTTCCTTGTCTTGCTTCTCAGTCTGAATATCATTCAGAAAGGAATAATCCTTGTTTCTATAAATAGAGCTAAGTGCTCTATTTTTTTTAATGAATAAAACTGTGGAATAGGACAGGACTTAAGGTAAAGCCATGAATATAAATCCCTATTCAGGTTGAAAAGTACCCATTAATCAGAATACTCTGAATATATTCCTTCAATTAATAACAACTTCCTTGAATTATGCTATTACTTAGCCCATAGGTCTCCATATTTTCCCATAAACATAAGATGAAAGGCTTGGCAAAGATTTATTTGCTCATTTATTTATTGATTACCTCCTATGCATCAGGCATTGTTCTAGGTGCTAAGAATACAGCATTTAAACAAGACAAATAAAGCTCCTTTGCTCACAGATTGTACGTTCTAGCTGAGAGAGACAGATGATATTAAATTAATGGTGTCATGGTAGTATAGCAGTGACTAGGAATGCTACTTTAGGCAAGGTGGTCACGAAAAGTATTGCTGAGATGGTGAAATTTAAGCCAAGATTATGACATTTAAACTGAAGCTTGAACGTCAAGGAGGAGCCAGCTACGCAAAATCTGCAGGATGTGCACACTGGGCAGAGGAAACGAGTGAAAAAAATGTAAGTTAGGACTGTCCATCTCAGGCTGTTAAAGAAACAGAATATCTAGTTTGAAGCCCAGGTAAAGGATTTCTTCTATATTTCTTTGATCCACTGGCTAGTAACCATATAAAAATAAAATAAAATCAGAATAGAACATGTATAAATCTGAAAATCATTACGCTGAGTGAACAAAAAGTCAAGGGGGAAAAGAGTACATACTGTATAATTCCATTTATAGGACATTCTAAAAATACAGACTAAAGACAGAAAGTAAATCAGTAGTCATCTAAGTGATGGATGGATTATAAAGGGATTCAAGGATAGTATGGGAAATGATGGGAATGATTGTCATTTTTGTTGTGGTGATGGGTTTCATGAGCACATTTTTATATGCCAAAACTCATCAAATTACAAATTTTAAATATGTGCAGGTTCTTGTACATCAATTATACCTCAATAAAGCTATAATAAAATCAAATGTCTGAGCATTTTCTTTCATAAGGAATATGTGATGGTTCCCAGACATGCCCAGTTCATTTTCTAAGACTTAATAAAACTCCCTCAATAATACAACCTGTGCTTTCCTGATATTTCCATCACACTCATTTGCCGATATTGAGAAGACTGTACCTCTTTCTCAGTTTTGAGCAGTGAAAGGGTAGTTGTCCAACTTCGGTTTGTAAACAGATCTTCTCGAAGACCTTGGCAGGAGTTAGAGGATCTACTTTGCATATAATTTCAGAATTGAATTTTAATTCAGCTAATCCAGAAACCCTGAACTCATTTAGAGTAATATATATACACACATATATATGTATATTAGGGAATATGTATATTAGGGAATATATACAACATAATTATATATATTACTCTAAATGAGTTCAGGGTTTGGGAATTTAAATATATATATATATAAATATATAAATATTATATAATATTATATAAATATAAATATATACACATTTAAATTCCCTCTCCCACCTTGGACATCTGTTCCTTCTTGGCAAGTTTGATTCTCTTCTCCTTCTTCTTCTCTCCTTCCTCCTCTTCCTCCTCCCCCTCCTTTCCTCCTCCTTCTCTTCCTCTTCTTCCTCCTTGGTCTAAATATCACTTTTTTTTCCTTCTAAACCATTCTTTATACAATGAAGAAAGGAGCATGCCATGGGTCACAGAAGACCTCCCTCCTTGAGCATCAGTTACCTACAACACCAAGAGGTATGCCTTCCCTTTAGCTGTATTTATGCATAACATATACCTAGAAAGTTTATTCCTCCTTGCATTGGTTTTATAAATTCTAACCTCTTTAGGAAATTTAATGTTCCTGACCCTATTCTTATCTCTGCTGCTAATAAAAGTTAGAAGAAGGACTTGGAGAGGGACTTGGGGAAGACACAAACTCTGAGTTGCAGAAGGCATTAGTAACAACTATCCTCCTGGATTTAGGGGATCTCTGTCTGAGACAACTGTCATAAATCCCAAGAGGTGATCTGGCAGCCCTGACTGCCTGGGCATACACTTATGTTACCCTCTCACCATTCCAGGCCCCACCAATGGGCTCACACACAGTTGCTTTAAACAGAAGTAGAAACACTTGAAAATAGTGAAGAATGACACAAATTAAAACAACTGTAATCATTATGTTCACATTGGGAACTCAACAAAAACGTGCATAGTTAAGAATTACCATCGTTCTACTCCATGGGAACTTGTGAAATAAACTTAGCTTAATGTTTTATTCCGATGGCAGTCATACCTCTGCTCTGAAGCCATACATTTCTCTATTTGCAGGTCATGAGTTTTTGGAATCACTCCTGACGCTACTAAAAAATATTACCTAGTACAGCCATATAATAATTCTATCGTTTCTGTCTGGTTCTTCAAGGTTTTGGGTTAGATTCTACCAATCTATTTATCAGATTTGTTAGCAGAAGAAGAGAGGTCATTATTCCTGGGGGAGAGGGGGTGGGCATTTGCGGTGGATGGATGTGGAGACAGCAGAGGCGAGGGTCTTGTGTCAGCACTCATACAAGCCTTAGACAGCCACTGTCTTTATGGCCACAGGCCGCAGAGGTAGGTGAGGGCAGTTTCATTGGAAGCACCCCAGCAGACCCTGCAGATGGAGGGCGTGTCCTGGAAGTTCTTGAGATTCTCAGCAGCTTCTGGGCAGGCTCTTGAAAAACCCCTCACTTTGCTACTGAACGTTATCTGGCCACAGATTCCTTGCCTTTATCCCCTAGCCTTTCCAACGGGAAAGGGACACTCAGATTTGGAATTTACAACATGCATTTTGTTTGCCTGATAAGGTAAACAAGGACAGATACAGGTAGGAACCAGTTAGAAACAAGAGACTAGATTTTACAAAACAACGACTATTGTTAAAACTGGTACCATAGTTAAACATGCTGGTCTCAGCACTGTCACACAAGTAACTTTAGGCAAGTTATTTTAACTTTCTGTGCCTCAGGTTCATCTCAACAAAATGAGGTCAAAATAATATTTACCTCTTAGGATGATTCATGGGAACTAAAAAATCTTGTATGGATAAAAACTTAAAATAGTGTCTGGCATATGCAAAGCAATCAATAAATATTATTTATTATTATCAGTGGTTCCATGCATGGCTTTTTGGATGAGTATATTCAATTCCCTGCTGTCTATTTTCCCACTGTACTAACGCCTGAGTGCTTCAACTATAGCTGAGGCTGGAGGGTCAATCACCCCCATGTCCTGGGGGCTTCACTGATAGGAAGCAGAGACCATTCAACCTCTCCAAGCCCTCTTTCCAAAAGTTAGATCAATCCTTTCTAAGGCAAACCTTCAATCATGGATTTAGGTAGACCTGAAAGCTAATTGCACATCCTTTGTTTAGAATGAGAAGTTCCTTAACCTTCTCTAGGTCATCCCCATGTAATTAAATACACAAACAACAAGAACAACAACAAAGATGGGTTAGCTGATTTTGCCTCATGGCTTTTGAACATTTAATGGGTGAAAGGTTGACAAAGTTGAGACTTATCTGCATGTATGTTTCCCTACCATGGAGGATGCTGTGATGTTGGCAATGGACCTAAAGGAGCCAGCTTTTTGGTTAAGAACGTTGATTTATATAGATCAAATTTCATGGCCTAAGCTTTCCCCCTTTGTTTTTTTTTTTTTTTTTTTTTTTTTTTTAAGATTTTATTTATTTATTTGACAGAGAAAGACACAGCGAGAGAGGGAACACAAGCAGGGGGAGTGGGAGAGGGAGAAGCAGGCTTCCCGCGGAGCAGGGAGCCCGATGCGGGGCTCGATCCCAGGACCCTGGGACCATGACCTGAGCCGAAGGCAGACGCTTAACGACTGAGCCACCCAGGCGCCCCGCTTTCCCCCTTTGTATTGAAGACTGCTTTACGGAAATTTTTTGGCAATAATTGGCAATACATTTCAGAAAGAAAAAGAAGAAATTTGGATTCAGTCACCTGTGTTTAAATCATGGATCAGTTACATAGTAGTGGGTTGGCCTTTAACAGATGTGTGGTAACCTAAGCATCCATTTATTCATCTATAAGATAACCTCTATTGCTACTACCACTACTACTAATGGCTTTGAGGGCTCTCCTTCTTTAAGAGAAGGCATACCAAATCCTTATCCCACTCCCAGACACATGCTATTCTATTAGCACTACTACTTTTCTTTGTATATATTTTGTCACATGCTGGAAAAGCACAGAGAACTAGTCAACCTCCTGGTTTCAAAGCCACATAACAAAATGATGAATACCAAGTCATCTTACACACATTGGTTCTAATTTAGTTTCCATTCCCACTGTCCTGGGCCATATTAGCTCCTGCTATGCTATCTCCATTTTCCAGTAGACTCATCTCTCACCACAAACAGAATCAGTAAGTCTGTGATGAGCTATCACATGACTGAAGAGACTTTTTGCCTTCCTAGGATACACTTGAAGTCTGGGTTGGACAAACTTGTCTAAAGGGATTAAAGTGACCAAGCAGGGGACGTCGGGGTGGCTCAGTCGATTAAGCGTCTGCCTTCAGCTCAGGTCAAGCAGAAGTGAGTCAGGATTCCTCTCTCCTGAAGCATCTACCTCTAGGAACAGAAAACAGTACATGTTCTGATTCCTGTTAAGAATATTTAAGGCCCCCTTTTAAAGGGTCATCTTGCACCTGATTCTACTTTGATGTTGTATGGCTGGTTGGACATCCTTCCCCACCACGTAATTTCACCCCAAATTTGTGACATTGCCTTCTGAACATACCTCTTTTGTCTTCATTTTCCTGTCTCTTTTTCTCATCATTATTTATATCTCCTTTTAGTTGCCCATGCATGATATGCTCTGTCCCTTTATTATCTATCCAGTAGGCATCAAGATAAAATTTAATTTTCACTCAATCAAATACCAGCTTTGTGCCATTTAGCATAATTCAACTGTCTTTCTTTTTATGTCTTGAATTCAGGGTTGCAACCTTACTACCCATGTTGGAATGGGAGGACGTCAATGGCAACAGCCTTGAAAATGAACATAGGTTATTAGAGCTAAAAGGAATTCAAAGATCTTTAAGTTGGAAGCTAAGAAACTTGAGAATAAACAAGGTAAGTCACCTCCCCAGAGTCACAGAGCCGGCTGTCAGCAGCAATATTCTGACCCAGAACTGAGCTGCCTGGAATTGAAGCCATGTGTCCTTAAGGAAGACTATGCTGGGCATTAAGGTGGGGCTTCGTGGAAACTTGTGGGACAGCAAAACCCATGACAGACTCTTTCATCTTGGGTGTAGTGGATGTGCCCAGGCTTCTTCGCTTGGTCCCCTGCTAAGACAGGGGAATTGGACACCTAACCAGGATAAAGAAATCAGGCAAAACATGGAAATGTTCTCAGAAACTTAAAAGCAGACTTCTTCCTTCTGCATCAGAATCATCTAAGTTCAGGATCTTACACACCAAAAATGTAAACTTTCTATGAGTCTTTTTATCCCCTTAAGGATATCCTGGTTTGAATATCATGACCTTGATTTCTTCTCCTGTGATGCAGTTTCCTTTCCTCCCTCCCTCCTTCCCTTCCTTATCCATCCTTGGAATCCTCCTTCCTTCCTCCCTATCCTTCTCTTCCTTCTTCCTCCTTTCTTTATCCTCCTTCCCTCCCTCTCTTCCTTCCTCCCTCTTCCCCTTCCTCCCTCTCTCCCTTCCTTCCTTCCTCCCTCCCTCCCTTTCTGCCCTCCTTCCTCCCTTTACCTTTATCGAATCCATAGTTTGGTTTTCCCCTACCAGTTTACAGTTGGTGATCTAACTCTTAGAGGTGAAGTAGCCTTGAACCCTAACCCTAAAGGGCCAGGTCCTTGTAAAGGTCACAAGGAGGTAATGGGGTTACATAACAAAGAGAGAGTCAACATCAAGAATAAACAGAACACAAACAGGGTTTTAGAGGGGAGGGGGGAGGGGGGAGGGGGGATTGGTTAGCCCTGTGATGGGTATTAAGGAGGGCAAGTACTGCATGGAGCACTGGGTGTTATGCGAAAACAATGAATCGTGGATCACCACATCAAAAACCAATGATGTATTGTATGGTGACTAACATAATAAAATTAAAAAAAAAAAAAAAAAGAATAAACAGAACAAGGAACTACTCTAAAAATTAATGAAAAGCTACTGAATTAACTTAAGCTACCCATGCCAGGCTATTTGCAGCCTTCTTAAGTAAAAACAGCCTTTCCTATTTGGGAAAACTTCACAGGTTTTATTTGCCTTCCATTTTTAGAATTAACAACAAAGACAAGGACTGCATAGACTGAAGTTGACATAGAGAGTAGGAAGAGCAAGTTTCCTGACTGAAATTCTTTTCCAGGGACTGGTAGCCTATTTTATTTTCAGGTATTTATAGATTCATAGGCAAGAAACCAGCTGTTCATTTGGTTGAGCCTGAGGCATAGGCGAACGATATCCCCAGTGTTGACTGGCAATAGGTAAATCACTTAACTACACCTAGTGAGTCACTTAGACTCCCTGGGCTCCCATGGAATCACTCGTAAAATAGGATTTCTTTTAGGTTAGCTTCCATGGTTGTTATTAGGTGTGAACATTTTGCAAATAGCAAATGCAATATGAAGAAAATGCACTTTGACTCCTCTCTGTCTGCAATCTCTTTCATCTTTCTCTTTTGAATTCTTCTCTTCATGGTTTGTGATGCATCCCACCTACGGCAATATACATTCCACCGATAATGACATGTGCCGATTTTCCTGAACAGTATTAAAACAATCAAGGGATATTTCTGGGCCAAAATGACCCAAATCATTCAGATTTTAAAACTTACAAACACACACAGACATACGTGCACCCAAGACATCCTGTTGGGGACTGTACAATTCAAGAAATTAATAATGTTACATTCAATTTAGATTATACACTTCATGGCCCCCAACTCTCAAGAGTGAGACAGATTGGCTTCAAAAGCCAGCAGCCTCTTCTAAGATTCATGACATTTGGCAAACCTCTTAACCTCCATAAAACTTAATTTCTTTGTTAGCAAAAGGGGATGCTAATAATAGCATCTATCACACAGGATTATTTATCTGATTGACATAATAATAATAAAATGCTTAGCACAGCAACTGATTCATGGTAAAGTTCTTGTGAATGTTTGCTATTATTGTTATCCTATATATACATTAACATACTAATTATTTTCACAGTTTCATACGATTCTAGAAAATTAATCAACGATGGTTTTCTTTTTCTTCTTACCACTGCTAAGAATTTGGGTTGTTTAGGGGCGCCTGGGTGGCTCAGTTGGTTAAGCAACTGCCTTCAGCTCAGGTCATGATCCTGGAGTCCCTGGATCGAGTCCCGCATCGGGCTCCCTGCTCAGCAGGGAGTCTGCTTCTCCCTCTGACCCTCCCCCCTCTCATGTGCTCTCTCTCATTCTCTCTCTCTCAAATAAATAAATAAAATCTTTAAAAAAAAAAAAAAAAGAATTTGGGTTGTTTAATTTTATTGGGGGATATAAGTATCATTGCTACAAATACCTACCTATTAAATATTGTTTTCTGTTAAGTTTATTTTCTTGAGGGATATTCAAGCTAGAAATACAGGATTAAATGAGAGGTTGTTATGGACCATCTTACAAGTTGCCCAATTCCTCTCCAGAGGAAAGTACACCAGTTTACAGATGGTTGTGTGATATTAAATCTCCTTCCTCGTAGACACACTAATGTTCATTTTTTAATTATTTTATTAATTGTAGAAGAATCAGCATAAAATCGTAACAAAAATATTTGAATTTGCCTTTCTTTATCTACTAATGGAACTGGATTTTTTGTTGCTGTTTTCCCAAGCCAAGATTAGCATTTCTTCCTTCTTAGTTCATTTATTTTGACCCATTAGGGAACCATTTACTGTTTTAAAGGAACATGTGCTATTCACAGTCTCAAAAGACCCCCAGGCTAGGTTCCATTCCAGCATTTCCCTCCTTGTAATCACTGGTCATTTCTTTGCCTACAACTATAGAATGAAACTAAAAATATTCTCATATATTAGATACCATGGGCTACTTTTATAAAAAATCTGAATATAATAAGGGTGACAGAAGACAAGGGAAGAACGATATTATCAGAATTTCAATGTAACAATAATTGGAATTGGTGGAAATAGGGTATAATTTGCAATCTGAAACACTGAGCCTCTATGCTTTATTTTGATATAATAGTATCATTTGGGGAACGACTCTCCCCATTTCCAGAGTTCCCATTTTGGCCCACAGACATTGGTACTCCACTTTCTGTCCCCATCCATTCTCTCTAAGCGAGGAAGAATAACACGAAATGGGTGGTTTGGGGGGAGATGCTGAGTGATCTTGAGCACCTTGTGGCCCCAGTTCTCTTCCTGCAGGACCTGACTCAAGGTGTACCCACTACTCCTCCACGTGATAAGCTTAGCAAGGCAGACTCTAACCCTATAGTATAGGGTGAGGAAGTTCAATCCTTGTGGGGCCATGCTCACTAACTCATTACCAGTAATAAAGCAGTTATGTTTTATTTCAACCTGACCAGCTCCTGTGTTCTATTTCTCATTTGATTTGGAACTCATGAAAGAAGAAAGAGGTGCAATTCACTGACCATCCTAAAGGCCCATATGGCTTAGTACTTATAGTCATTAAACATGAAGGATGGCTAGTCATACTACCTTGTTCTACCCCTAATCTTCTTCTTACTAGCTGCAGGAAAGGCAAGTCATATGGCTTCTCTGAGTTCCAGTCTCTTCATCTGTACAAGGCAGATAATAATCATACATACCTCAAAGAACTGTTGAAA
Organism: Halichoerus grypus; assembly: GCF_964656455.1. NCBI lineage: Eukaryota > Metazoa > Chordata > Mammalia > Carnivora > Phocidae > Halichoerus > Halichoerus grypus. Next base: position 8,700,825 of record NC_135719.1, read on the forward strand.
GCAAGAGTTGGTGAACGATGGCTTAGTCGGACAAATCCACTCCATCACTTATTTTGGTAAATAACATTTCCGTGAAATACAGCCACGTCCATACATTTACATATTGTCTATGGCTACTTCCGCGCTACCACAGTAGAGCTGAGCAGTCGCAAAAGAGACCATATGGTCCACAAAACCTAAAACATTTTCTGTCTCTTTCCGGAAAAAGTCTGCCAACCCCCAGTTTAAAAGATAAAACAAGGACAGAGGGATGCGTGCAAAATGCATAGCCCTGTAGTGAAAAGAGTAAATGTTTATTACGTGTTCACTATTATTATCTATAGGAGACAGGATGTCTTTGTGATTAAGATCACTGATTCTTTAGCAAGACTGTCCAGTTCAAATTCCAGCTCTACAACTTATCAACTCTGTCATTTTGGGCAAGCCACAGTGTCTTTCTAAGTCACGATGGGTTTATTAGTACATGGAGATAATAATGCCTACTTTGCAGGCTTATTGAAATGCTTCAATGAGATTATACAGTAAATTGCTTAGGAGAGTACATCATCACCATCACAACTGTCATTAATTTCCTCTTAGACGATTCTAAAATATGAACTTACTTTTTTTTAAAGATTTTATTTATTTATTTGACAGAGAAAGACACAGCAAGAGAGAGAACACAAGCAGGGGGAGTGGGAGAGGGAGAAGCAGGCTTCCTGTGGAGCAGGGAGCCCGATGCGGGGCTCGATACCAGGACCCTGGGATCATGACCTGAGCCGAAGGCAGACGCTTAATGACTGAGCCACCCGGGTGCCCCGAACTTATTTTAATACTAGTTCATTGATAGCATCAAATCTCAATTAATTCATATATTCACTCAGAAAATATTAAGTGATCATCTTGAGAAAGTCAGAGCGTGACCAGAGATGCATATAACATTTCCTTCCTCCTTAACTTCCCCAGTGCAATCATCCCAAAATCTATAGTCTCAGATAAAAGCCGAAATACCATGAATTCTCAAAGAAAAAGCACCATCTAAATCAAGTCACTTCACATAGAGGAACTATCTGCATCCAGTTAGACTACACGAAAGTTTAAAGAACATCCAAAGCCTGGATTATCTGCAATTACGAGTCTTGACACAGCTCTCATGATTTAAAGACGAGTAAACAAAAAATGATGAAATGGAAGTTGAACGAAGAGGAGGGAAGAATCACAACAACCCGGAGGGTGAAATGCTGTGCACGTACAAGGAGGTGACGCCTCTGTAAACCGACAGAGCGATGAACGCCTTGGGGAACGACCGGCCCCCGGAAATGGAAGCCAGCCTGAGGGAGTCCCTGTGAAGGTATCAGGAAAATTCAAGAAAAATGGCATTTATGAAACATAATATGAAAAAAGTAGAGATTGAAATGGAACAAGAACTGGTCACATTGCAAACAGGAATGAAAAGAGACGCTGATGAGAGATAAGGATACAGGAGCAATGAATCTCAATGTAAAATAACGCAAATTAAAACACATGATGAGCAAAGAGGAGAGCCCATGCCACAGAGCATCAGATCTGTGAGGATAAACAGCCTCCTGAACTTGGTGAATGGGACTGAAGAAGAAAAGTGGCGAGGGCAAAAGGAGAGACAGATGCAGAGGCTGGGAAGCAGATACCAAACACTCCAGAGAAACAAAAATGAAGACGTGGGTTGGAATCACTTCACTACTTCCTGGTACCTGAAAGGCATGTCAGAGGGGACGAAGGGCTCAAATTCAAAACCAACCAAAAGTACCTAAACGCCGAAGAAGAAATATTTTTGATCGGGTAGCAAAAGAATGTTGGCGTTAATGAACAAGGAAAACCAGGACAACTATTAAGGCAGGACAATCAGGGTAGATGCCGAGGAAGACCAAGCAGGCTGAGGGCTGCAGGATTAAACAGCAGAGTACGTCCACACCATTACAGTGGAACTCTCCGGGGAGGCTCAGTGAATTCCTGTGTAAAGGGGCAGAGAGATTCACATTTTTATTAATGTGCCAAGAATATACCTTTGATTTATTTTACAAAAAAAAAAAAAACTTTTTTTTTTTTTTTTATTAAGGTATGCTTTAGCAAAAATGTGAGATAAATCAACACAGAGAAAAAAATAACGGGGACGTGATTGTACGAATGGATAGAAATGAGCAATGCAAGTAATTAAACAAAACTGAATTTTAAAATGATTTGAATATGACTATAAGGCAATCTAAATGTCACAGATACTTCTTATATGGGAAAAGAGAAGTGGAAAAATAATACCTTTGTTTCAAACAAATGGGAAACAAACGGTTTTATAGGCAATTTGTGTATGTTCAAGACGTGTATGTTCAAGGATAAATCCTAGGAAGTGTAAAGTGTTCCACATGATAGAACAATATACACCAAGCCCAGATTTTACTCACTCACAAATACAGGCACAAACCTCCTCAATTCACAGTAAATAACATCAATATCTACGATAAAACAGTATTTTAGATCATAGCCAAATACAGTTTCCTTTGATTTTCAAGGATGGATGAATATTAGAGAATCCACTAACATAATTTAAGACTTTATTAATTCACAGTAATAATCATTTTTCTAGATACCAAAAAAATTGATAAAATTCATCATCCAATCCTGATTTTTTAAATTAAAAAGCTAAAAAACTAATTTACAAAGAAGACATCAGACATTAATATCAAAACAATAGATGGGGTGCCCAGGTGGCTCAGTCAGTTAAGCGTCTGCCTTCAGCTCAGGTCATGATCTCAGAGTCCTGGGATCGAGCCCAGTGTCAGGCTCCCTGCTCAGTGGGGAGTCTGCTTCTCCCTCTCCAGCTGCCCCTCCCCCACCTCATGTTCTCTCATGCTCTCTCTCGCTCTCTCTCTCTCTGTCAGTAAATTTAAAAAAAAAACAAACAGACATTTTACTTAATGTTCAAATGCTTAGAGTCATTCCCATTTTGAAGTTAGGTTCACAGCAAGGATCTCCATAGAATCACCATCCTTATATAATGTTCTCAAAACTCTAGCCAAGATTATAAATAAGAATAAAAACTGAGTAAAGCTATGGGGCGCCTGGGTGGCTCAGTCGCTTAAGCATCTGCCTTCAGCTCAGGTCATGATCTCAGGGTCCTGGGATTAAGCCCCACATAGGGCTCCCTGCTCAGTTGGGAGCCTGCTTCTCCCTCTCCCTCTGCAATTCCTCCTGCTTGTACTCCCTCTCTCTGTCAAATAAATATAAAATCTTAAAAAAAAAAAACCTGAATAAAGCTAATTATCAAAATTTATAAATGACACAACAACCTCTCTAGAAAAACAGAAAAATCCATGGAAACACTTTTAGGTATAACTACAGAGTTCAGTGAAATTATAAATAAATATATAAATTATCAGAATTTTCCTATATCACGATGACAGCCGCTTAGAAAAATATGGGGAAAAGACTTTTAAGAATAACAAGAAAATTTTAAATATTAAGATTAAAAGCTTATGATGATATATCTAGGAATTGCACAAAAGGGTACAAAAGGAACCCCTACAATACTTTCTTTGTGAACACTGAAGAAGATCTAAATAAGTGGAACAAAATATCAGATTTTGAAAAAGCAATATGGGCAAACAGTCAATAGACCAAAAAATCTATAATTTTAATGCAGTTTGAGTTAAAATCCCAGTGGTTTCATTTTTGGCAGTTAACAACTCATTATAGGGCTCATCAGTGAAAAAAACAAGGAAGGGAAAATAGCAAAGCACATTTTTAAAACAAATATTAATGAGGTGGTGCTTGTAACATTATATATTTAAGTTGCACAGCTACAATATTAAAAACTGAAGAGAATATAACATCAAAAAATATACCTAGGTACGTGCACATGTAAATATTGTAAATAAACTGACATTACTAATTGATGATGGAGGATGGATTATTTAGTAATTACTAGGGCAAATGGTGAACAATTTAGAAATACAAAATTATTTAATAGTAAAACCTGGAAAAGAAATTATAACATGTAAATAGGCTCATTATAAAAGCATCTACCTCAGTATAATAACATCAATTGACACACTTTTATAATGAATTATTATTTGGATAATTATTTGAATTATGAATTATTTGTTATTCGACTGAAGTAGGTAGGTTATCAGAGCTAAAACAAAGAAAAAAACTGATACACATGTCCATGTAAAAACAAAAACTATCCAAAGTCAATAAACTACATAAAAAATGTGAAAGGTAAATGGGGAAGTATCTGCAATATCCATGACAAAGAGGTGTTGAACGTCTTTAACACAGAAATTTAAATTAGATTTAAATATAAATTTAAGAAAGGAAAAAACATGATGCTGAAAGGAATAAAGAACAAAATCCATGCCCAGGAAATTTATTTTAAAAAAGAAATTATATAGAAGCATTTTATCTATATCAGAAAAGATAACACTATAAATTGAAACCACACCCATTTTCACCTAAAAATGGCAAAGATTGTAATGCAAAAATAATGGGTGTGTCTAGAAGACATGGAGGAGAAAATCTAGTTGACCTTGGGTTTGGCGATAACTCTTTAGATATAACACCAAAGGCAGGATCCATGAAAGGAGTAACTGATGAGCTCAACTTCATTAAAATTAAAGATTTCTGCTCTGGGAAAGATACTGTGAAGAGAAGGAGAAGACAAGCCACAGACTGGGAGAAACTATCTGCAAAAGACACATCTGAGAAAGGACTGTTATCCAAAATATACAAAGAGCTCTTAAAATTCAACAATAAGAAAACAATCTGATTAAAAAATGGTCCAGTGACCTTAAAGACGCCTCACTAAAGAAGACAGACATATATCTGGTAAATAAGCATATGAAAAAAACGTTCCACAGGGTATGTCATCAGGAAAATGCAAATTAAAACAACAAGATGCCATTAGACACCTATAAGAATGACCAAAATCCAGAACACTGACAAAACCAAATGTTGGTGAGGATGTGGGGCAGTATGAACTCTCATTCATTGCTTCTGGGAATGCAAACTAATGCAGCCACTATGGAAGACAGTTTGGTGGTTTCTTACAAAATGAAACATGCCATTGCCATACAATCCAGCAATCACACTCTTTGGTGTTTACCCAAAGGAGCTGAAAACTTCTGTCCACACAAAACCTGTATACGGATATTTATAGCAGCTTTATTCTTAATTGCTAAAACTCAGAGGCAGCCAAGATGTCCTTCAGTGGCTGAATGGATAAATAAACTGTGAATTATCCAGACAATGGAATAGTTTTCAGTGCTAAAAAGAAATCAGCTATCAAGTCACGAAAAGACATGGAGGAAATATAAATGCGTATTTCTAAAAGAAAGAAGCCAACCTGAAAAGGCTGCATACTGTATGGTTCCAATTATATGACTTTCTGTAAAAGGTAAAACTATGGACACAGCAAAAAGATCAGTGGCTGCCAGGGATTAGTGGGGAGGGAGGGATGAACAGGCAGAGTACAGAGGATTTTTAGGGCATTGAAACTACTCTGTATGAAACTATAATGATAGATACATGTCATTATACATTTGTCCAAACCCACAGAATATACAATAGCAAGAGTGAACCCTAAGGTAAACCATGGACTTTGGATGATAATGATGTGTCGATATCACTACATCGATTGTCACAAATGCACCACTCCGGTGAGGGATGTTGATAATAGGAGAGGCTGTGTATGTCTGGGGCAGGGTATAGGCCGGACATCTGTACTTTCCTCCCAATTTTACTGTGAAGCTAAAACTGCTCTTAGGAATAAAGTCTATTTTTAAAAAGATAAAACGTGTTTATAAAGTTACAGCAAAGGGCACTTTCATACCTTGTCATTAAAGGTATTACGTATTTGTTTATTCATAGGTGAAAAAATAATCTAATTTCACCAAAATGTTGACAGTGAGGTATTAAAGGCAGGGTGATTAAAGACAGGGATATGGCATCTTCATGTATGCTTTCCAAAAGATAAGTTAATATAATTTAATGTATCCATTTCACATAATCCAAACTATCACATAATTCAGAAAGGCAAAACTATTTTTAAATAAAAATCAAGTATCTTTTAATTATTAAAATATAATTATGTTTTCTAAAGTCTAGGACACATTTTTATTTTTTCAGTCTTGCCTCATCAAACTAAAGAGAGAACTGGATGAACTTGTCCTGACGCTCAGGGTGGCCCAGGTTCATGCCCTGGGGACTACAGTTTGGGAGACTAAACCAGATACCGAGCTATCAACCAGCTACAGCTCAGAAGTTCTGAGCTCTCTCTGTTATTAATGGAGGGACATGCAGAGATAGGGGAGCTCAGCTGAGAAGAGCAAGAGGCAAGGGAGGGATACAAATGGAGAGGAGCAGGGGCTGACTGGGCAAAACTGTGAAATGACTTTGCAAAAGACCTGTCACAACGGATAAACGATGCCTCGGGAAGAAACAGCTTAGCATTCTTGCAGCGCGTGCACAATTATTTCCGGGGATAAGATCCGAGAAAAAAGAGGAAGGAAGAGGAGAGGAAGATGAAGAGTCGCCTTCACGAGTCTGCAGACATTTCTTAAATGAGCAACTGGGAAGAACAGAACTGAAAAAGACAAACCAAAACAAAGGGCGTCCGTACTATACTACATTTAAGCTTCAGTCACTGGGCAAACATCCACTCTTTCTCTGCTCATGAAAAATGGTTAAGTTGCTCCGTAGATGTTGACTACACTCTAATTGTTTTTATGGTAAATGAGGCATGAAACCTATTGTCAAAAAACACGTTGTCCGCGGCACACAGCCATACTTTATCTTCCCACCACATCACTCCCCAGGGATGAACGCTTTCTATGGGGCTGGAGAGATTCAAAATACCATGTCCTCACGTTTCTTTAAAGACAGAGTTTTAGGTAAAAACCTGCCCTTTTCCTTCCCTAGTATTTCCTTCTGTGCAACTAAAAAAGAATCCTCCTGAAGTCTATAACCCTGTTGTACAGAGCATGCCCAGGGAAAAGTCAGGTGGGGAGGAGAGGGGCAGACCCGTCCTCTTGAAAGCATATGGAAAGTAGTGTTGACGAACATAAGTTACACCCTTTGTATTATAGGAAGAACCCTGTTGCCAACTAAATCCCTAGGATTTACTCTGCTCTGCTGATTATTGTATCTCATGAATCAGAAACTAATCAAAGGGTACTCACACAGCCTACTGCTGATTGCAAACCAATAGATTTTACTGTATTAAGTTCCCTTCTGCCATCCTTTAATGAATATACACTTATTGGCTGGCATATTTTCTCGGTCAAGGTAGTTTCAAAGTGATTTTCCTCTCAGGCAGGCAGTTTTTGGGTCCTTTGGGCCGGAACCATATCCATTTTGGTCAACTGCCTCGATGAATAGAAAGGCGGATTAAGATACAAATGTTTGGGTGAAATAGGCAAATTCCATCCTGCCATTCACGCTCAAACTCCGTGCCTCTTAAATTGAATTCAACTCTATTTAAAACACGCACATGAATCACAGCCTATGCTTAGGGATCCTGCCCTTAAGAAGTTGCACCAGACTAAGGAGGGTCAGAGGTCATGGAGGATTTCAGGCTTCAGGACGCATGGGCTGGTGGCGACTGAAAAATTAATAGTCGTTTATCCGTTGTGACAGGTCTTTTGCAAAGTCATTTGACAGTCAAAGAGTGTGGGGTGGCATGGAGGAGCGGGTAATACCACCTTCTATGATAACCCACATAGCAGCCATTGTATTTGGAGCTTGCCATCAAATTCTTTAGACTGGAATTAGAAGAGGCACTTCTTTGATAGATTTCTTCTTGTTCCAGTGTACAGGCAACTAATCCTCACTGCACTGGATCAAACAGACGGGCGCAATCAATTCAGGGAAAGCAAGCAATGCCAGGTCTGCTCAATTTTCCCTCAATGAGCAGCAGAGAAAAGGGTGGGGGGAAAGAAAGAAAGAAAGAAAGAAAATTCAGGCATGCCTGCACCCAACATAGCTTAGCAAAGGAAAAGATGACAAGACAAGTTGAAATATATATCCTGGCAGGTGGTAGCGCTTGCCATCAGAGGGAAGAGGCTGAAACGCCACAGTGATGCCAAACGTGCCAAGCCTGGGGCGCTGAGCGGTACTGAAGGCGTGGACAGCGGTAGTGATGATGTCAAAACAAAAGAAATCAGAGGCAGCGTCTCTAGGGAGGAAAGAGGTCCAGATTTACTTAGTTCTCCATGGTCTCTGATCTATAGCACAGTGTGATGAGCAAGTTAATTACTGCATTTAGGTAATTAAGTCTCAGAGAAACCAGTGCCTTCCAAAGCAAAATTAATTTACGCTGCTAGATCTTTCTAGGCTTGACTGGCCATTTGGTGGGAAGTCACACTGGAACCACAGCCTAACAGTGGCAGGAGGAAAATTAATGAAAATAAAGCTAGAAATAAAATGGCCCCAGTATTAATGGCTTTCTCTCTGCCTTTGGACCTGAAGGGCATGATGAGATGCTTCCTGGTTAACCAGCAGGCACTTCCTCCCCCAACAGCTCAATGCTCCATCCATTCCCTGGCTCAGAGTATGGCCAATGACTTAGTCTTCTTTGACTCCTCTGACTTTTGTTGGTCCCTCTTCTCTCACATGGCCATTATATCTTTCTTTCTAGCCCCCTGAATCCGTTTTGGTCAAGTCTAAAATATCTGTCTACAGTAAAGGGCATCAAAAGGGCTCATTTGGATAATGGTTCTCCCTCTCTTGACTCATTAATGATCCTCACACTTCTCAGAGATCTACCATTTCCCTGCGGTGGCTTTGAGTCAGGGTCTCCAGGCCACTGTATTAATCATCTTCAGGTGGTTCTTCTCATGTTCTGAGAAAGAACAGTGCTATTTAAGAATGGGGAGAGTAAAATATTTCTTGTCCCCAAGTTCCTAGATGTTGGCAATGAGATTGCCTTTTTTTGCTGAGGAGTGGCTCCAAAATGATGCCTGTATGCATATAAACACATTACTGGCAAGCATAAGCATAGGTGGATGCGGGTGTGTGTTGCTAAGCTGCATCTTCTCTACCATAAGCAAAATTTATTAATAATGCATGTTTATAAATACATGTAGCTCTGTATACACATTTATGTGTACGAGTAGGCAGCATCCTCCCTGTGTTCAGCAAGAAGTGAGGATGCCCCAGTTTGGCTCCAGCGCTGCCCCTACCTTCAGTTGGCGGCTCCTCCATATTTTCTCCTTGTCAACGACCTGTAGGACCACTTGGCTTTCATTTCGGAGATGTGCTCCAATCAGAACACCAAGGTCCAAATTTCCCTCACACCCCTGTGAGCGTCTTACCCCTGGAGGTGGTGGTCCAGGGTCTCTTCATCAGCATTCAGGAGAGTTGCTGCCCGGGTCAGGAGCTGATGGCTGCAGCTTACAGACTTGAGTTCCAAGATGAGGAGACTCAAGCAGAACATGGCTCCCATCTCCTCCAGCTCACTGGTGCCAAACTGGAGACCCTGCCAGGTAAATAAAACCATTAGCAAAGACTATCTAATGGGAACAGAGTGATGACAATTTGAAATCAAGAGGAAGGACTCCTGGACACATGCCCCTCGTAGAAATTGAGAATTAATAGTATTTATCAGTCACTGTCTAATGTGCTTTGTTGGGTGCTTTCTGGATTGGTGGTTCTCAGTCTGCATTATGTGTCATTCAGGGTTTCCCAGAAGGAAAGACAGTAAAGAGTTGGCAGGGGTCCTAAAGGGCAGAGAGGTGCATGGGGTTCCAGGAGTCACTTCCCCGACTTCAACAAAACAGCAGTGCTTCCATCTGTATTTTTAAAAAGGGTCCCACTGTTGAAATAAAAGATTGTAAACGATTGTACTAAAAGATGCCCTTTCTCTTCCATAAATCTGTCAACCAGTGGACAAGAATGAGGGAGATCCTTCATATGCAAATACCAAAACTTAAGAACAACAAGACCAGCATTTATTTCATCTGTACTGTGACAGTACATGAGAGCAAAGACATGATATTTACTCTGTGCTATTATCCATGAAGTAACGTATAATAATTAACAATTTTATTGGGCATTTACGAGGTGCCAGATACTGTTCTGAGCCCATCCGCATGCATTTAACTCAATGAATACTTACCAAAGTCCTATGAGGTAGGTGTTGCTATTTCATCCATTAAATAGAGAAGGAGATTTAGACCTATGGAGCTGATAGTTTAGCCATGAGCTCACAGTGATAGAATCTAGTAAGTGAATCGTGAGTTGACTCTTCAACAAAACGCTATACAAAGACTAGGAAGAACTCCATTACGTGATGAAGTACAAAGTGCATGGTTTTTGAAATTAGATAGGAATTGGGTTTGAATCCTGACTTCATCATTTTCTGACTGCGTGATCTTGGACTTAATTAACTCTATTAGCCCTGATATTCTCATCTGAAAAATGAGATCATAATGCTTCCCTCCACATACTTAGGCATGTAGTGATATTCCAGGGTCCACAAAATGCTCGTCAATATCAGCTCAATTTCTCCTTCCTTATTCCTAGTAAATATGTTCAATATGACAGAATTCAATGTGGTCCTCAGTTCTTTATGTTTATAAATACATTTCATTTCAATGAAAAAGTATCAATAGTTAAATATTATTTTTAAATAGATTTTCATATCCAAATAGCAGGGAACAGAGATGTGATAGTGAAAATTCAAAAAGATTGGTCATAAGCATCACAAGGGAAAACAAAATTCCAAACTCGGAAATCATCAGCCTCACAAAAGAATTTCTAGGTAAAAGGATAAAAGAAAGTAGAAAGTCTATTTCAGCTGTTTGAAAATTTGATTTGCTGCATGTTTGGACACCTGTTTTCCTAAAGAAAGGAGACACTGCTTCAGAGTTAAGGGAAGTCTGTTCCTCTATAAACAGCAGCAGTGGGAGGGGAAGACAGATGTTTAACAAGTTATTTTTCTTAAGTCAATAGGAAAGATCACTGTTTAAAGAGAGAGAAAAATCTCAGTCTCTTCCATTGAGCGAAAGTTCTAAGGTCCGGTTCTTCCCCCTGCACTCTGTTTTCCTGGCTGCTTTTCTTCATTCTAGAATGGCCAGCTGTGTGGGGAGTTATGAAGCAAAGGCCATGCCCTCCTCCTTAATCAGCCACCTTGCTGGTGGCAAGAAAGAGTAAACAAGAATATGAACCAAATCCGGCCCCTCAAGGCAGGTGGGATGCCTGATATATATGTGTAACCCCAACATCTGGCAGAGTACACAACAGGTCAAAAGAAGGACAAGTCCTTGGACAAATCTCATTGCATGAGCCATAGTGATAGGTCAGGGGCAATACCACTACATAGGTCAACTTCCGTAAACAACAGCCAAAATGATAGCATTTTTATAATACAAAAATATTTCCATATCCCAAATATTGGTCCATTTATTTCAAGCAATGGTTGGTATCCTAAAAAAAAGACTTGTCGAGAAGCCCTTGATTAAAGGGACTTGTACCATTTGTTGGCTGTGGGGTCTTGAGCAAATCACTTATTCCATTTTGCTCTCCCTTATGAATCTCTCTTTACTACTCTACTCTTTTTACTTTCACACAATATCCAAGATATTTATTTATATGGATAGTCTCCTCTCACCTCCATACCCAGTCTGGAAATGAAATCCTCGAAGGCAAGGACTGAGTAGTAATTGCCTTTTTACATCTCTGGCAGGGAGCCAATAGCCTATTACATAGCTTATCCTCAATATCATGAGAAATGGATGAGCAATGGCTCTACGTGGATGGATATGGAGAGGCATGAATGTATTATCTCTTGGATACATATCATATTTGTGAACTGGAACTTCACATCTTTGGGTGGCAAGTATATGAATGCCTTTAATTATGTTCTGCCACTGTCAAATGTCATGAAGATTTAAATACTTTATTTCATTTTTGCTTCAGAAGACACATTCACATCTCTGGATATGATCCAGAAAACAGGTAGACAAAATTTAGAAAGCCTGATATCTACTTGGGTCAGTTATCATGCGTTTACAGTAACAAGTTTATAAATAAAGCTGGCTTTGGGCTAGTTTAAAAGTGAGTCTTAATTAAAATAGAGACCCAACTCTCCTCTCTTCCCAGCTTGTATGTGTTAATTAGGATTTTTGTCCCCATAGCCAGTAACAGAAAGACTGACTATAGTAGCTTGAACACAAATGGAGTTTTATTTTTCATAATAAAAATCATAATAAGTTGGGGGTAGAAAGTTCATGGCATTATTTCAGTGTCCTGAGAAAATCAGGACTACCGTTATCTGTCATTCTCCCGATTTTCTCATGATTGCAAGGTGGCTGCTGTAGGTCCAGCCAGCACATCATTCAAAGAAGGAGAAAGAGAAAATGGGGAAAGGAGGCAAGCATACTCTTGCTTACATTTTATTGGCCAGAGCTGTGTAATAGAGCTGACTCCAGCTTTAAAATGGTCTGGTAACTGAATATTTTAGCTTGTTCAACCACTTTAAAAGAGACAGGAAAGAGAGAACGGTGTTAGAAATGAGTGTTAGGTGAGCCAGATAGTTGATTCACATGTACATTTGACTCCAAAATTGGCTACTACCCTCATCATCACACAATTTTTAAATATCATAGCTATGGGGGCGCCTGGGTGGCTTAGTTGGTTAAGCGACTGCCTTCGGCTCAGGTCATGATCCTGGAGTCCCTGGATCGAGTCCCGCATCGGGCTCCCTGCTCAGCAAGGAGCCTGCTTCTCCCTCTAACTCTCCCCCTGTCATGTACTCTCTCTCTCTCTCTCATTCTCACTCTCTCAAATAAATAAATCTTTAAGAAAAAAAAATATCATAGCTATGGGAAGAATATTTGTGTTAATACAGAAAATTACATATTGGTAAGGTAAACATAGGTTCCACAAGCAATGTTTAAAAAGTATAAATACTGATAATTGGTGAGCAAAAGGAGAAAAGCAATTAATAACCAAGTGTTATTATTTATATTTTATTATTTAAATAAAAATGCCTCTTACACCCAGCAAATGGATAGAAATATATTCAAATTTATAATACATAGTGCTGACTCTTATGATAAAAGCTGGTACGTAACAAAATGCAATGACATTTGACATGGTAATATCACTTCTGAAAACTTTTCCTGAGGGACTGATTCAAAATAAAAGTGAAGCTACATGCATAAAATATATATTATGTCAAAGTTATATATAATAATCAAAATTTGAAGGAAATAAAACACTAAATATCTAGTAAGGAAGAAATGACTAAGGAAATTATGATGGAATAAATTTGATGAGTTAAAATAAGGCCATTAAAACAATAATTATAACAGCCATTTAACAATATGGAAAATGCTTATGATTTAATGATAGTGGGGAAAAAAGCAAAATACAAAGCATGTAATGATGTGATTTCTGGTGATGATTTGGCAATGAAGGCAGAGGTGGCCCCCCAATACCACATACACCCTTTCAGACATTATTGCTGTGATTTGCCAATAAAATAATTTGGAGGAGAGATGTTCTCAAGAGAACATCTGCATACCAGAAACTGTTTAAAAAGTTGTAGCATCCTAATAAATGAGGAGACTTCCCTTCCACAGGTTGCAAGATCTTTTCTGTTTCCTTTATATTCTGAAGTACATTTAGATTTATTTTTATTTCTTTTACGTGTAATTTATTGACACTACAAATTGGTGTCTCTCATCAGTTTTAGACAAATGTAAGCCCCCCATCTCTCTGGGTGTTGCCTTTCCCCCATTCCCCACCAAAGAAAGCAAAGATAAGCCTAACACTCCTATTAAACTTATTTATTTTTACTCTGTTCTCCATATCTCTTACCTTTACTTTCATATTTTTTTATTTCTATCACTGTAATAAATTCTGAATATCTTTTCATATCAATGTTCCATTTTAATAATTTGCTCTCCAGCTTTACTGAATCTGCTCTTTGACTCATTCATCTCAAAAACTGTCTCTGGAACACTATAAACATGGTTATTTTATATTCTCCCCCTGATTACTGCCGTATCAGTAGTCTTTGTGGACATCCATCATTTGTCTGACTTCCTGTTCAATGTCAATACTGTAGGCTTGCCTGCTCAAATACTTTATGATCTTTTGAGATTCTAAATTCACATTTTTTTGAACTTGAAGAAAGTCTCTGTGGATTGGTTTCAAGGCTCTTTGCTCCAGAGAGGACTTGTATTTTCTTCCCCTAGGTACTTGAGGACGACCCACCAGGGACCACTAGAGGCTGAAGCCTTGACTTGAAGCCTTTAGGGCTATAGCAGACATTTAAATTTTGACCCCAAACCTGCTTAAAGGAGGATTTGTGTTTAGAAATTATGAATGAGGACTTTTCCTTTTTTGTCTGCTGTACCCAAAGCCATGGCTAAGACAGTCAAGCATCCTCACTTTCTCCCTTCACACATTGTGACATCACTGATTCAGTGACAAGTCGTCATCTTTGGAGGTCCTGCCTTTATATGGTGGTCTTCAGTTGGTCCTCAAATTTTGCATGGGCCTCTGTTTCCAGCCCCAAACCCAAGTTATAGGTGGATACTAATCAGTATCCTATAGATCCAAAGATGTACAACGACTTCTGGAAAAGCCAATCTCTTTTTATAAAATTGGACATCATTGAATACCCTCTAAAGCATACACAGAGGGAAAAACGTTACACCTATGTACAAATACTGCAGTTAAAAGGATGGCACTCTGAAACACCAAACAAATGTCTTTTTTATGAAAAAGATTTACTGCCAGAAATGAGAAAAATCTGAGAAATTTCTTGTTTATATTCTCATAAAGGATCAAAAATAGATTGCATTGGTAAAAGTACAGCGAAAGATAGGACAGGAGCTCAGAAGTAACTATACTATTGAGATGGAAAATATAATTTCTGAATTAAAAACCAAATGGAAAGAGTTAACAGACTGTTCAATGAAGAAAATAAAATCCATTATGCAGCAGACAACCTCAAGAAATTTTCCAATATCTCAAGGAAAAAAAAGAGGTTAAAATAATGACAAATATGTATATATATATATATTTTTTTAAATATATACTAAAGAGTAGTATATTTAATATTTAATATTTACTAAGAGAGTAGATCTTAAAAGTTCCCCTCACAAGAAAAAATTTGTAAATATGTGTGGTGGTGGATAATATTCATACATATATATATATATATATATGTATGAATATGCAGTTTAGAGAAGATTAAGGAAAAGTGATCTACTCCCCTTTGGAATTTAATTTCAGACTCAGACAAGTTTGGTAATCACCACAGAAGCCAAGAAAAAGAAAAAAGAGGGGAAAGAGGATGAGGAAAAGGAAGGGAAACTATTTTGTATTACAAAAAAAAATGGGGCGCCTGGGTGGCTCAGTTGGTTAAGCATCTGCCTTTGGCTCAGTTCCTGATCCTGGGGTCCTGGGGTCAAGTCCCACTTCAGGCTCTCTGCTCAGCAGCCCCTTCGCCCACTTGCGCTCTCACTCTCTCTCTAATAAATAAATAAAATCTTTAAAAAAATCAGAGTCTGCAGATCAAACATATTCACCAAATATATGAGATATAATTAATAAAAAGAAACAAAAAAAGCATTGGGAACCCTATAAATAATCAAAATCAAATAACCTAAAATTTACTCACACTGTTAAATATCAAAGACAATGAAGCAACATGCACAGAATTGAGGAAAAAAAATTGTGCCTCAAGAATGTTGTTTATGTGTGAGGGCTTCAAGGAGATAAACCCCAAAGAAGAGAAGGCATTAAACGCAAACCACACATAGATAAGAAAAAGTGTCATAACGCCTTTTAAAATATTATTTATAATATCCAACACATGGAAACAACCTAAGTGTCCACCAATGGATGAATGGATAAAGAAGATGTGTGTGTGTGTGTGTGTGTGTGTGTGTGTCTGTGTGTGTTGTGGAATATCACACAGCTATAAAAAGGAAGGACATCCTGCCATCTGTGACAACATGGATGGACCTGAAGGGCATCATGATAAGTGAAATAAGTCAGGCAGAGAGAGATAAATACCATATTTTCTCACTTATATGTGGAATCTAAAAAAAAAAAAAAAAAAAAAAAAGATGAACTCACAGATACAGAGAAGAGATGGACGATTGTTAGAGGTGAGGGGTGGGGGTTGGAAAAAGGTACAAACTTCTAGTTATAAAATAAGTAAGTCATGTAATGTAAGCATGGCAACTATACTTAATATACTGTATTGTTTATTTGAAAGTTACTAAGAGGGGCACCTGGGTGGCTCAGTCGTTAAGCATCTGCCTTTGGCTCGGGTTATGGTCCCGGGGTCCTGGGATCGGGTCCCACACTGGGCTTCCTGCTCGTGTGGGGAGTCTGTTTCTCCCTCTCCCACTCCCCACTTGTGTTCCCTCTCTCGCTGTCTCTCTCAATGTCAAATAAATAAATAAAATCTTTAAAAAAAAAAAAAGTTACTAAGAGAGTAGATCTTAAAAGTTCCCCTCATGGGGTGCCTGGGTGACTCAGTTGGTTAAGCGTCTGCCTCCAGCTCAGGGCGTGATCTGGGGGTCCTGGGATCGAGCCCTGCATCAGGCTCCCTGCTGAGCTGGGAGCCTGCTTCTCCCTCTCCCACTCCCCCTGCCTGCACTCTCTCTTTCTGTGTCAAATAAATAAATAAAATCTTTTTAAAAAGTTAAAGATTTACAAGAAATACCTCACAAGAAAAAAAAAATGTGTAACTATGTGTGGTGATGGATGCTACCAAGACTTACTGTGATCATTTCACAATATATACAACATATATGGAATTACTGTGTTGTACATCTGAAACTAATATAATGCTATCTGCCGATTATATCTACATATATCTACATAAATCTACATATAATACATATATCCACATATAGAGATAACCCAATTAAAGAAAATGTTGTTTGTGCTCAGAAACAGGAATATATAAAAATAATTATGCAGCATGATCTAGAGAGTATTTTTCTAAGAATGGCATGGGGATGATGTCATTAGGAAATCTACTAACATAAATGTTAGTACATAAAGAGATCAAAAGGCAGAAGAGTAAAAAAACCAAGAACTTCTGGATGGATGCATCCATCTCCAATACAAGTCTTAGTGTATGAGCTCTTTCTAGACCTGAGGGGGCACCATGGCGGGGTGGGTGTAAAACAGGCCATCAGGTACTGCCACTTGCTAACTGTATGGTTTTGGGGAAGTCATCTGACCTATTAGTGTCTAGATTTTCCCATCTGGGTTATGGGGAAAAAAAAATAATAATACTTATCTCATGGAGCTGCTGAGATAATTCAGTGAGTTTGTATATATAAAATTTTACATCGTCACTTGGCCCATTGCAGATTATACAAGTATTTATTATTACCACTAACAATAGCAAGTGCTTAGATAAACCAATATTCCAAGCCATACTTGACATACACAGTCCTTATGAAAACTATGACTAAAACTATGGCCTGCTCTCACTACTGTTATTTATTATTTCTTGACAAGTTCCAAAAATTCAATAAGAAAAAATGACTCATACATATTAGAAAGGAAGGAATCACATTATCATTATTTGAAGACTGATTATGTACTAAAACAAACCAAAGGAATCAACTGAACAGAAAATCTATTAGATATAAGGCAAGAATCGAGTAAGTAGACAGGTTACAAATTAAATATCCAAAAATGGGGGGGGGCGGAGCAAGATGGCGGAGGAGTAGGAGACCTGGATTTCGTCTCTTCTCAGGAATTCAGCTGGATAGGGATCAAACCATTCTGAACACCTACAAACTCAACAGGAGATCGAAGAAAAGAATAACAACAACTCTCTGAACAGAAAAGCGACCATTTTCTGGAAGGTAGGACGTACGGAGAAGTGAATCCGAGGTGATATTCAGGAGGATAGACGGCGGGGGAGGAGCCTCCGTCGGCCGCTTCTGGCAAGTGATAGAGCCACGGAGCACAAAATTGGAACTTTTAAAAGTCTGCTCCACTGACGGACGTTGCTCCGGTGGCTAAGCGGGGGGTGGAACCCTCGTGGGACAGTGTGGTCTCAGGACCCTCGGGGTCACAGAAAGACCGGGGGTGCCTGAGTGCAGCAGAACTCCCAGGAATCGGAGCGGGGAAGCCGGCTGCAGAGACGGAGCCGAGGCGCGGACTCTCAGCTCGGTGTTGTCATAAACCGTGATCCGCGACACAGTCGGGCCACTGCTCCTCCAGCAGGGACCCAACAAGCGGCAGATCCGGGGAGACTCACCTTCCTCCCCCGGGAGGAGCAGCACGGGAGCACACCGCAGGGATCTGCTGGGTTTGGAGACTCCACACCGAGTCAGGTGCCAGAGATAGAAATGCTCCGTCACAGGCCAGGTGAGCACGGAGTGCGGCCAGAGACCAGGGAGACAGGAGTGACTGACTGCTTTTCTCTGGGGGCGCACTGAGGAGTGGGGGCCCTGAGGTCTCGGCTCCTCCGGGGCGGAGATTGGGAGGCCGCCATTTTCACTTTCGTCCTCCAAAGCCGTTCGGAAAGCTTGCAGGGAACAAAAGCTCCCAAGAGTAAACCCGAGCAGATTACTTAGCCCAGACCGGGCAAAGGCGGGGCAATTCCGCCTCCGGCAAAGACATTTGGGAACCACGGCAACAGGCCCCTCCCCCAGAAGATGAGCAAGAACAGCCAGCCAAGACCAAGTTTACCCATCAATGAGAACAGCAGAACTCCAGCACTAGTGGAATACAGCACATAGAATTCATGGCTTTTTTCCCCATGATGCTTTAGTCTTTCAAAGTTAATTTTTTAAATTTTCTTTATTTTTTTCTATTTTTTTTTTTTGGAAATTTTCTTCCCTTTTTCAACCAACATCTTATGAATTCCTTTTTTTTTAAATCTTTTTTTAATTTTCATTTTTACACTCATATTCTATCCCGTCATTGTAGTTAACCTTATCTTTTGTGTATATGTTTTTCTCACTTTAAAATTTTGGGATACAGTTTCTTCTAACAGACCAAAATATACCCTAAATCTAGTATATAGTTTTGTTCTAGTCTCCTGCCTGATCACATTCTCTCCTTTTTTTGTAAATTTTTTCTTTCTTTTTTCAACCAACTTCTTATCAATTCCTTTTTTAAAATTTTTTAATTTTCATCTTTATACTCATATTCCATCCCTTCATCGTATTTACCCTTATTTTTGTATATATGTAAATTTTTCTTTCTTTAAAATTTTGGGAGGCAGTTTCTTCTAACAGACCAAAATACACCCAAAATCTGGTGTGTGGCTCTGTTCTATTCACCAGCCTGATCATATTCTTTTTTTTTTTTTCCTTTCTTTCCTCCCCCCCCAGTTTTCAGGTCTCTTCTGATTCATTTAGTGTATATTTTTCTGGGGGCATTGTTACCCTTTTAGCATTTTGTTCTCTCGTTCATCTGTTCTTCTCTGGACAAAATGACAGAGAAGACATATTGGAAGTCCTAGCCACAGCAATCAGACAACAAAAAGAAATCAAAGGCATCCGAATCAGCAAAGAAGAAGTCAAACTCTCACTCTTTGCAGATGATATGATACTTTATGTGGAAAACCCCAAAGACTCCACCCCAAAACTGCTAGAACTCATACAGGAATTCAGTCAAGTGGCAGGATATAAAATCAATGCACAGAAGTCAGTGGCATTCCTATACACCAACAACAAGACAGAAGAAAGAGAAATTAAGGAGTCGATCCCATTTACAATTGCACCCAAAACCATAAGATACCTAGGCATAAATCTAACCAAAGAGGCAAAGGATCTATACTCAGAAAACTATAAAATACTCATGAAAGAAATTGAGGAAGACACAAAGAAATGGAAAAACGTTCCATGCTCATGGATTGGAAGAACAAATATTGTGAAGATGTCAATGCTACCTAGAGCAATCTACACATTCAATGCAATCCCCATCCAAATACCATCCACTTTCTTCAAAGAAATGGAACAAATAATCCTAAAATTTGTATGGAACCAGAAAAGACCCCGAATAGCCAGAGGAATGTTGAAAAAGAAAAGCAAAGCTGGCGGCATCACAATTCCGGACTTCCAGCTCTATTACAAAGCTGTCATCATCAAGACAGTATGGTACTGGCACAAAAACAGACACATAGATCAATGGAACAGAACAGAGAGCCCAGAAATGGACCCTCAACTCTATGGTCAACTCATCTTTGACAAAGCAGGAAAGAATGTCCAATGGAAAAAAGACAGTCTCTTCAACAAATGGTGTTGGGAAAATTGGACAGCCACATGCAGAAGAATGAAACTGGACCATTTCCTTACACCACACACAAAAATAGACTCCAAATGGTTGAAAGACCTAAATGTGAGACAGGAGTCCATCAAAATCCTGAAGGAGAACACAGGCAGCAACCTCTTTGACCTCAGCCACAGCAACTTCTTCCTAGAAACATCACCAAAGGCAAGGGAAGCAAGGGCAAAAATAAACTATTGGGACTTCATCAAGATAAAAAGCTTTTGCAAAGCAAAGGAAACAGTCAACAAAACCAAAGACAACCGATAGAATGGGAGAAGATACTTGCAAATGACATATCAGATAAAGGGCTAGTATCCAAAATCTATAAAGAACTTATCAAACTCAACACCCAAAGAACAAAGAATCCAATCAAGAAATGGGCAGAAGACATGAACTGACATTTTTCCAAAGAAGACATCCAAATGGCCAACAGACACATGAAAAAGAGCTCAATATCACTTGGCATCAGGGAAATCCAAATCAAAACCTCAATGAGATACCACCTCACACCAGTCAGAATGGCTAAAATGAACAAGTCAGGAAATGACAGATGTTGGCAGGGATGCGGAGAAAGGGGAACCCTCCTACACTGTTGGTGGGAATGCAAGCTGGTGCAGCCACTCTGGAAAACAGTATGGAGGTTCCTCAAAAAGTTGAAAATAGAGCTACCATACGATCCAGCAATTGCACTACTGGGTATTTACCCCAAAGATACAAAAGTAGGGATCCGAAAGGGTACGTGCACCCCGATGTTTATAGCAGCAATGTCCACAATAGCCAAACTGTGGAAAGAGCCAAGATGTCCATCGACAGATGAATGGATAAAGAAGAGGTGGTATATATACACAATGGAATATTATGCAGCCATCAAAAGGAATGAGATCTTGCCATTTGCAACGACGTGGATGGAACTGGAGGGTATTACACTGAGTGAAATAAGTCAAACAGAGAAAGACATGTATCATATGACCTCACTGATATGAGGAATTCTTAATCTCAGGAAACAAACTGAGGGTTGCTGGAGTTGGGGGTGGGGTGGGAGGGATGGGGTGACTGGGTGATAGACACTGGGGAGGGTATGTGCTCTGGTAAGCGCTGTGAATTGTGCAAGACCGTTGAATCTCAGATCTGTACCTCTGAAACAAATAATGCAGTATATGTTAAGAAAAAAAAAAAAGAAGAAGAAGATAGCAGGAGGGGAAGAATGAAGGGAGGGAAATTGGAGGGGTAGACGAACCATGAGAGATGATGGACTCTGAAAAAACAAACTGAGGGTTCTAGAGAGGAGGAGGGTGGGAGGATGGGTTAGCCTGGTGATGGGTATGGAGGAGGGCACGTTCTGCATGGAGCACTGGGTGTTATGCACAAACAATGAATCATGGAACACTACATCTAAAACTAATGATGTAATGTATGGGGATTAACATAACAATAAAAAAATAAAAGTACCCAAGAATAATTTTGGAATGAAGAGTTAAAAAAAAAATAACAATGGGAAGATCTTATACATTTACAATAATTCAATGCTACAGTATTAATGCAAGATGTGGCAAGACATGGCAGATCAAGAGAAAAATAAGGAGAACGCCAAAGCCTGTGGAATGTATACAGGTTTGCATACAATTAAGGTGCCTTTCAAGTCACCAGCAAATGAATTGTGATGGGGATAAAACAAAAATGATTGGTTAATATTCCAGGTGAAAATCTTACCACAAACACAAAATTATTCCATTTTGATGAAAGGATTAAATGTTAAAAAACATGAATGATTAGAGGAGGAATAAAACATATATTCAAATGTTCTATCATCTCCAGACCAGGAGAAGATCTTCCAATGCATATCCTCAAAGAAGAAACCATAAAGGAAAGTAGTAATGATTGAATAAATAAAATTTAAATATATCTGGATAGCCTGAAGTATCACAAACCATGCTAAAAAATAAATAAATAACAAAATAAATGTAATTGTAATAAAGGAAAAAATAACATGAAGTAAAATACAAATTAATAGAACAATGAAATACCATAATTTGCTTTTCGATTCACATTTACCTCTCACTCCCCAAATCATCACGCTCTGCTGGTAAAGGGCTATAAACAGACATTATCATAGCCTGTTGCTGATGGAAGGTCTTATCACTGTGCTATTTCCAAAGGATAATTTGGAAATATATTTCAAAAGCCTTAAGAATGTTTACCTCTTGGAGCTAACAATTCAAATTCCAGAAATTTACCTTAAGAAAATAATCATATGTACTGTATGGTGACTAACATAATGTAATAAAAAAAATTTTTTAAATAATCATATGATGAGCTATAGAAAAAAAATCCTAAATGTGTGGCAGTATATTACTAGTCAAACTTGAGTGTATTCACATCATGGAATATTAAGATCATGGTGTGTTTTGAAGAAGCAACACCATGGGGATATATTCATGGGATAGCACAAAAGTGCAGTGGGTTGACTAGAGTATAGCATATCCATTATGATCTCAATTTTATTTAAAATTGTTAAAATGATTGATGTGCACTAAAATATTCCCAGTGGTTAGAAATACATGGTGAGGGTGCATCTGTCCTTTGTTTTCCTTATTTTATTTTTAACCATGAAAAATACGTCATTGCTCTTGCCATTCATACTTCCTTAAGCAATGCTTGTAAGTCTGGAAATAGCAGTGTATCTGAATTAATACGTTATTTTAGATACTATGTGATTTTAAATTTATAAGTAAAATTAAATTCAAAATTCACTTTTCTATACTGTTAGTTAAATTAAATATTTCAATAAAATACTTTAAGTTAAATATTTAATAATAACAAAGGCAGAGGAATGCTGGTGGGGCATATTCAGTTTCTTGAGTACCTGGCTTCTTCCTTCACACGCCCCACCTGGCATCCTCTACGTCCCTCTTAATTTCTCTGGGTCACTGGGCCTGTGTCTATTTTCCTTTCAGGGTCAACAGCCTGCAATAAGAAATCTATTCCCTGGAAACATTCTCAGAATCTTTACAAAGCGTCAGCATGAGTTAGAGGCAGTGACTGGGAGTTTTAAGCAAGTTTGGAGAGGCTGGGAACAAATTAACTTTGGACATCCTCTACCTTGACATGCACCCAGCAGAGAAGTTAGAGCCAATCTAGCCCCGCCAGATCTGTGAAGTCCAACAAGCAGGCAGGGAGGCAAGCCAGAGGGCCGGCAGGGGGCTCCTCCGCTCCCCTGCTTTACCAAACCCATCAAATGCACTCTAATGCTTTCACGCTGAGGACAGAATCCGTCACCAGGCATGTTGTCTCCGCCAAATGATGGGATCTTCTGCACAAAGCCCCTCTGTGTCCATCCTTCCAGCCCAGGCTTCCTGACCCATTACTGACAACTGTTTCCCTAGTAACTGCGAAAAGGCCCTACATTCACTGGAACAGCAGGCCTGAAGGTGTGGGCTGGACTTCAAATGTGTCCTTTATTTCAATGCCGGACCTTTCCTGCGTCTTTTATTGGTGAATCTGTGCTCAAGCCATGAATGACACAGCAGACCACGAAGTCCTCTGTGATTGCCTTCCCATGTCTTTCTGGACCATGCATATGAGCGTAAATATGAACAGAGCCTGTATCCTAGGCAGCCTAGAATTTGAGCAGAGAGAGCAATCGAAGCGAGCTTAACTCTATAATGCATAAACTGGCAATGCCTTACATAAGTTTGTGTAGCTAAGTACACTAGAACCAGGGTTACGATAACTGTTCCCCTGACACGAATCAAATGTCCATGTCAATACACAGGCTTTAAACTTCACATGTTTGTTAAATAAAAGCTTTTGGAGATTTAGAGGTCATGTTTTCTTATAGGTTATATGACCCTCTAAGTCCTACCTTTTTAAATTCCCCATTCCCTTTCTTACCGGAAGGCTCACCCAATATGGCACCAGGGACATGCACAGGCCCAGCCTTGGGCAAAAGGAGGTTATGCCTTCCTCCACTATTGCCACCCACTGTCCCTCATCCTCATAGTCCCTGGCCCTTTGACCTGCAGCTCTGTCCCTGACTCCTGAAACCCACCCTAGGCCATCTTGTATGATGACTGCCAGGAGCAATCTCTCTACTCGTGGTCACTCTGGGGTTCCCTCAGACCTAATCTTAAACTTCCCTTCTTGTGCCACAGACTGGGGAGAAAAGAGGGAAGGTCCTCCTGCCTTGGCCCATATGAGTCATGTACCACGTTTTATGAAACTCATCTGTAAAGGGCCATGACCCCCAAGAACAGATGCTGGTCATAGCAATGGAGCAGAGTTCTGCTCTGCCAGATTTTAATCCTTTAGTTTCTGAATCCTGACAAGGTACTGGGGGACAGGGCAGAGCAGTGAGGGAGGACAGGATAGTGACAGTGGGTTTGGGCAGTGGCTATGAGCCCACAGGCATGGAAGTATTTTAATACACTAATAATCAGCATGGCCATACTGGGCTACCAACCCTAACCCTGACCCAGGCCTCCATGCTCTACACCAGCCTATCCAAGTGCAACCAGTCTCCTTGTCAGATGAGGGGATAAGACACAAACCAAACTATCCTCACGAAAGGGTGGGATGGCATTAAGGTGAAGGTGCAGCTCCCAGCTCTCCCATACATACGGTGGCTCCTCGGAGAGTAGTCCACCACACATGCCCTCACTGATCATGCTGGATGGCCAGTAGGTTTTGCAAGGTAAGAGCACTGTGATGATATCCAGGTCAGCACTTCTCGATGCATGATCTCCAGATTAGTGTTCGCCTGTTCACAAACACTTATCTGTGATCAAACAGGGAGCCTCAGCCCAAATGTGAGTCACTCATGTTTTTAAGCACATGTTTTAATTCAGCGGCTCTTGTCAAGGAAGGAAACACTGTGATTGCATCCCTTTGTATTCTGGTACCAGCTCCTTAGCTCTTCGCAGCAACAGAGGGATCAACAGCTCACGGCCCTGTTACTTTGTGCGGCAATACTTCATAACATAGTCCCCAGTAAGGCCTCTGCTTGGACTCGTACAAGGAGAATATTCTAGTAGTCAGCTCTCTGGAGTATGAATCTCTACTTTGCCACTTCCCATCCAAATGACCACGTTCAAGTTACACAACCTCACCACGCCCAATGTCTTCATCCTTAAAATGGGAAAATAGAACCTATCGCTTAAATGCTTTCGTGAAGATTAAATGAGATACAATGTGCACATGCCCTGTGTGGAAGTGCAGAGTACATGCTCCATCCTTGTGCATTTCAAGCACTTTTTCCCACATGCACTATTACACACAAGGGCACAGCAGAATCTGTACAGATTACAAATATACATACATATACATGTAAACGTATGCATGCATATATAAATATGCACTTAGTTTTGCTTGGTTTCCCTTCCCTTTCTTCCAACTTAAACCTCTATTTTCCTCCAATATAACCTGGTCAGATGGATGTGGATAAGACACAGAGGAGCAAAGTATGGACCTTGACATTCAAGGAAAGCTAGAGCTTTCATCCATCAATGGAAGTCAGGTTATCGAATGGGTGAGATAGGAGAATTATATTTCTAGTATATGACATTTTTATGTAAAGTAGAAGCTGAATTAAAGCAAGAAAATACCAAGCTTGAGCAGAAAAGAGAGAAATCATCTCAAAAGAAAGCTTCATTTGACGAATCAAGCAAGTTGGTCAAAGAGTGAGACGGAGCCACGTGACAGTCCAAGGGGACCAGAGTGACTTCCTGGGGAGCCGTGCACCCCAATGATATCTTAGGATCATCACCATTGCTACCACCATTTCCCAAAACTCTAGACCAGCTTGTCTGGGGACAGTTTGCTTGTTCCAGCCGCGAGATTTCTACCTAGGTTTCACCGGCCCATAGGGATCCATGAGTAGCTGAAAGTTGCCCTCAAATTGCATGTGCATTTATGTGTGGGATCTTCTAGGAGCGTCCTTGGCTTCATGAAGAATTATAGAGTTTTCTGAAGGTTGGCAAGTAGGCTCAGTCTCAGCAAATAATCATGAGAGTCTACTCTCCACTCTCTCATTTAATGGACATTTATTTAGCTCTCTGTACGTACATGACCCCGTGCTAGGCGTTGGGAAGGAAAAAGCATGGTCCCAATGTTCAAAGGGCCCTTCTGTGTCTGTCCCCTCCAGGAGACCACCTTTATTTCTATATCTCTGTATCTCACAGTGTATATGGCACAGGGTGTAATTTTGGAGTGCAGGGTGGGCATTTAGAGGACCATAGAAAGAGACAGAAGAAGACACCAGTCCTCATGGATCTTACCATCTATTAGGCAATACAGGACATACACTACAATGTGGATGTTCTGATGAAGAATAATGGCTCTGGCTTTAGCTGGACTTGGAAGCTTAAGGACCTGCAGACATATTTTGTTCAGCCATTTTCCGTGCTCCTGCATGGTGTTATCAAGGCGTAGCAATGTAAGCAGTTAAACACATACTGTTTTACACCTTCCTAACCCCTGCATTTATTTTATCTGCCTACCCTCTACAGACATTCAAGTTCTGAGCATTTCTAGTCACTAACACTGCTCCTTTGATACTTTTGTTGTTTCCTTTCAAGATTCTCTTGACTGAATACTTTGGAGAGAGACAGAGAAGGAAGAAAACAAATACAAACAGAAAGAAGGGCTAAGATCCATTAGGGCGTGCAGATTTATGTGTGGCTAGGAGTTGAATATTATGATCCAAAAGATAGTATCTGACCAAAAGCAATATAACAACTTTATATCCAGTCGGCAAATGAGGCCTGACCAAATGCAGAGAAAAATCATCATTCAGGACTTAAAAGCAATGAGACTGCTGCATAAAATTTTCACATTGAGTTGATAAGTAAATTAAGAAATAATGATTAATTTTAAAGTGTTTGAACTAAAGGATCAGTAAGAAACTTTTATTGACAGCACTGATTAATACAATTAACATTCAGGGGGAAAAGAAGATTGTGTCTGAATCCTTCTAAAACTTTGCTGTGTTTTTCAGCAAATCATGCCTACCAAATTGCAAATAGATTTGGGACATTGACATGTGAGACCGTATGCATAAATGTTGCATTTTAAAATACACATACAGTGAAAATGCAAGGAGAAATGTGTTTCATAAATTTATTTAATAAAGTTATTTTTGCAGGCACCTGGGTGGCTCAGTCAGTTAGGCGTCTACCTTTGGCTCAGGTCATGATCCTGGGGTCCTGGGATCAAGTCCCGCATCGGGCTCCCTGTGCAGCGGGGAGTCTGCTTCTGTCTCTCCCTCTGTCCTTCCCCCCTGCTCGTGCTCTCTCTCTCTCTCTCTCGCTCTTGTGCCCTCTCAAATATAAAATAAAATAAAATAAAATGAAAATTATTTTTGCTGTGTACAAAGCATTGACAGAATCCAGAGCTGCAAGTCTAGGCCCCAAACCGTGTGGCCTTGACTATTCCTCTCAGCCCAGGTGCAAGCAGGAGGCCCCTGGTCCAGCGATACATTCAGATGAAAATGAAGAGGCTACTCTCCTTCTACCCTGCTCGTTGCCTAGAGTGGTCGGCTGACATTTTCTGCAGGGAACCCTCTCTTTCCTGTGCGTATAAGTCTAAACACCCCTGGCTCTGCTTCCCAGATAAAGGGAACATGCTAAATCCATATCAATCCAAGAGCGGCCGCACTGTGACTGCCAACCGCATGCCTGTGGCTTGGTGATTCCCCCAGGGTTTGCTTCTGTGGAGGGAGGCCTTCAGAATCCATGAGCAGAGAAGTAATAATAATAGTAATAAACACAGGAGCAGAGCTGAGCACAGTCAGGCTATAATCACTCTGGGAACAGAGCAAACAGTCCCACGGTCAGCCCGTGCCGCTTTGATACCCAAGTGCTCAGGGGAAACAGCTGGAAACTCCAGCAAGCAGGAGACGTATTAGCAGGCTGTGTTCACTTCAAAAGGGGAGAAATGTTTTATTTTTTAATGGAACTCTTTCCAATCAGTCCTGTCCTCTCCCTTCCTGCTTCCAGCCTCCTTCGGCTGTCTCATTTCTTACAGGAGGGGGAATGTTCAGGTTAGAGCCTGTTGTTGGCAGAAGAATGGGGATGTACTATCAGGGAGAGAGACTTAGAAGTTCAAGGTGCAGCGGCAGGTTGC
Source organism: Halichoerus grypus (assembly GCF_964656455.1). NCBI lineage: Eukaryota > Metazoa > Chordata > Mammalia > Carnivora > Phocidae > Halichoerus > Halichoerus grypus. The sequence goes on from NC_135719.1 coordinate 8,729,223, forward strand.
AGAAGACAGGGACAGGCTGCTGAAGTCCCACAGAGGAGGCAGCTGATGCTGCCCAGAGAGGGAGAACCCAGGCCCTGGGCATGGGGCTGAAGATGCACCAGATGCACCTGCAGATCCAGATGGCAGCTCCTTGACCTTCAGATGCCTGGACTTCAGCAGGGTCTGATTTTAAGAAAACCAAAGGTCTCCCTACTTCAAATCACCCCCTCTGCCAATCTGACAATGCTCAGATGCCTCTTATTAGTAACCCTCTAAAACAATATCCATGGATAAAATAGCACCAAGTCTTATATAGCTTATCAAATGTGTTACCACCACCTGGCCATTCACTGGAGGTTTGGGACTGGAAGAAATGAGACAAAGAACAGGTCAATTCTGGGGAAAGTATCAGGAATCTGGAAATTTCCAGGTTTTCTATGACCTTCTTAAGGATGGGGAGCAGAGAAGGAAGGATTAGGAATAAAGGAGGCAGGGAATTTTCTTAATTAAAAAACCCCACCTTCGGGGCAGAGCAAGATGGCAGAGGAGTAGGAGACCTGGATTTCATCTGGTCTCAGGAATTCAGCTGGATAGGGATCAAACCATTCTGAACACCTACAAACTCAACAGGAGATCGAAGAAAAGAATAGCAACAACTCTCTGAACAGAAAAGCGACCACTTTCTGGAAGGTAGGACGTGCGGAGAAGTGAATCCGAGGCGATATTCGGGAGGATAGACGGCGGGGGAGGGGCCTCCGTCGGCCGCTTCTGGCAAGTGATACAGCCGTGGAGCACAAAATCGGAACTTTTAGAAGTCTGCTCCGCTGAGGGACGTCACTCTGGTGGCGAAGTGGGGGGTGGAACCCTCGCGGGACAGTGTGGTCTCAGGACCCTCGGGGTCACAGAAAGACCGGGGGTGCCTGAGTGCGGCAGAGCTCCCAGGTATCAGAGCAGGGAAGCCGGCTGCAGAGACGGAGCCCAGGCGCGGGCTCTCAGCTCGGGGTTGCTACAAACCGTGATCCGCGGCACCGTCGGGCCACTGCTCCTCCAGCAGGGACCCAACAAGCGGCAGATCCGGGGAGACTCACCTTCTTCCCCCGGGAGGAGAGGTGCGGGAGCGCACCGCAGGGATCTGCTGGGTTTGGAGACTCCACCCAGGGTCGGGTGCCAGATAGAAAGGCGCGGTCACAGGCCGGGTGAGCGCGGAGTGTGGCCGGAGACCGGGGAGACGGGAGTGACTGACTGCTTTTCTCTGGGGGCTCGCTGAGGAGCGGGACCCCGAGTTCTCGGCTCCGCCGGGGCGGAGACTGGGAGGCCGCCATTTTCACTCTCCGCCTCCAAAGCTGTACGGAAAGCTTGCAGGGAACAAAAGCTCCCGAGAGCAAACCCGAGCAGATTCCTTAGCCCAGACCGGCAAGGGCGGGGCAATTTTGCCTCCGGCAAAGACATTTGGGAACCATGGCAACAGGCCCCTCCCCCAGAAGATCAGCAAGAACAGCCAGCCAAGGCCAAGTTTACCGATCAGTGAGAACGGCAGAACTCCAGCGCTAGGGGAATACTGCACATGGAATTCATGGTTTTTTTACCATGATTCTTTAGTCTTTCAAAGTTAATTATTTTTTTAACTGTCTTTTTTTCTTTTTTCCCTTTTTCTTTTTTTTTGAATTTTTCTTTTTCCCTTTTTCAACCAACATCTTATCAATCCCTTTTTAAAAAAAAAAAAACATTTTTATTTTTCATTTTTAAAGTCATTTTCTATCCCTTCATAGTAGTTACCTGTATTTTTGACATATATATATAAGTTGTTCTCTCTTTAAAATCTTAAGATAGTTTCTTCTAACAGATCAAAATATACTCTAAATCTCTAGTGTATGGTTTTTTTCTACTCCCCTGCCTGATCACATTCTCTCCCTTTTTTCTTTCTTTCTTTTTTTTTTTAATCCTCTTCTTTCTTTTTTCAAACAACTTATCAAATCCTTTTTTAAAATTTTTTATAATTTCCATCTTTACAGTCATATTCCATCCCTTCATCATATCAACCCTTATTTTTGTACCTATATAAGTTTTTCTTTCTTTAAAATTTTGGGAGGGACTTTCTTTTAACAGACCAAAATACACCCAAAATCTAGTGTGTGGCACTGATCTATAAACCAGCCTGATCATATTTGATCACATTCTGTTTTTGTTTTGTTTTGTTTTGTTCTGCTTTTGTTTGTTTTTATCTTTATCTTTCTCTTTTTCTTTTTTCTTTTTTTCTTTCTTTTTCTTTTTTCTCTCTTTCCCTTTCTTTTCCCACTGCTTCAGGTCTTTTCTGATTTGTTTAGAGTATATTTTCTGGGGACGTTATTACCCTGCTAGCATTTAGTTCTCTCATTAATCTATTCTCCTCTGCACAAAATGACAAGATGGAAAAAATCACCTCAACAAAAAGAACAAGAGGTAGTACCGACTGCCAGGGACCTACTCAATACGGACATTAGTACGATGTCAGATCTAGAGTTCAGAATCATCACGTTAAAGATACTAGCTGGGCTTGAAAAAGCATGGAAGTTATTAGAGAAACCCTTTCTGGAGAAGTAAAAGAACTAAAATCTAACCAAGTAGAAATCAAAAAGGCTATTAATGAGATGCAATATAATATGGGGGTGCTAACTGCTAGGATAAATGAGGCAGAAGAAAGAATCAGTGATATAGAAGATCAAATGATGGAAAATAAAGAAGCTGAGAAAAAGAGAGATAAACAACTACTGGATCACGAGGGCAGAATTCGAGAGATAAACGATACCATAAGACGAAACAACATTAGAATAATTGGGATCCCAGAAGAAGAAGAAAGAGAGAGAGGGGCAGAAGGTATAATGGAGCAAATTATAGCAGAGAACTTCCCTAATTTGGGGAAGGAAACAGGCATCAAAATCCAGGAAGCACAGAGAACCCCTCTCAAAATCAATAAAAATAGGTCAACACCCCGACATCTAATAGTAAAACTTACGAGTCTCAGAGACAAAGAGAAAATCCTGAAAGCAGCTCGGGAGAAGAGATATGTAACCTACAATGGTAGAAACATTAGATTGGCAACAGACTTATCCACAGAGACCTGGCAGGCCAGAAAGGACTGGCAGGACATATTCAGAGCACTAAATGAGAAAAATATGCAGCCAAGAATACTATATCCAGCTAGGCTGTCATTGAAAATTGAAGGAGAGATAAAAAGCTTCCAGGACAAACAAAAACTAAAGGAATTTGCAAACACGAAACCAGCCCTACAACAAATATTGAAAGGGGTCCTCTAAGCAAAGAGAGAGCCTAAAAGCAACATAGACCAGAAAGGAACACAAACAATATACAGTAACAGTCACTTTACAGGCAATACAATGGCACTAAATTCCTATCTTTCAATAGTTACCCTGTATGTAAATGGGCTAAATGCCCCAATCAAAAGACACAGGCTATCAGATTGGATTAAAAAACAAGACCCATCGATATGCTGTGTGCAAGAGACTCATTTTAGACCCAAAGACACCCCCAGATTGAAAGTGAGGGGGTGGAAAACCATTTACCATGCTAATGGACACCAAAAGAAAGCTGCGGTGGCAATCCTTATATCAGACAAATGAGATTTTAAACCAAAGACTGTAATAAGAGATGAGGAAGGACACTATATCCTACTTAAAGGGTCTATCCAACAAGAAGATCTAACAATTGTAAATATCTATGCCCCTAACATGGGAGCAGCCAATTATATAAGCCAATTAATAACAAAAGCAAAGAAACACATTGACAACAATACAATAATAGTGGGGGACTTTAACAACCCCCTCACTGAAATGGACAGATCGTCTAAGCAAAAGATCAACAAGGAAATAAAGACTTTAAATGACACACTGGACCAAATGGACTTCACAGACATATTCAGAACATTCCATCCCAGAGCAACGGAATACACATTCTTCTCTAGTGCCCATGGAACATTCTCCAGAATCGATCACATCCTAGGTCATAAATCAGGTCTCAACCGGTACCAGAAGATTGGGATCATCCCCTGCCTATTTTCAGACCACAATGCTTGGAAACTAGAACTCAATCACAAGAGGAAAGTCGGAATGAACTCAAATACATGGAGGCTAAAGAGCATCCTACTGAAGAATGAATGGGTCAACCAGGAAATTAAAGAAGAATTAAAAAAATTCATGGAAACCAATGAAAATGAAAACACAACTATTCAAAATCTTTGGGATACAGCAAAGGCAGTCCTAAGAGGAAAGTACATAGCAATACAAGCCTTTCTCCAGAAACAAGAAAAGGTCTCAAGTACACAACCTAACCCTACACCTAAAGGAGCTGGAGAAAGAACAGCAAATAAAGCCTAAACCCAGCAGGAGAAGAGAAATAATAAAGATCAGAGCAGAAATCAATGAAATAGAAACCAAAAGAACAGTAGAACAGATCAACGAAACTAGGAGCTGGTTCTTTGAAAGAATTAACAAGATTGATAAGCCCCTGGCCAGACTTATCAAAAAGAAAAGAGAAATGACCCAAATCAACAAAACCATGAATGAAAGAGGAGAAATCACAACCAACACCAAAGAAATACAAACAATTATAAGAACATATTATGAGCAACTCTATGCCAGCAAATTAGATAACCTGGAAGTAATGGATGCATTCCTAGAGATGTATCAACTACCAAAACTGAACCAGGAAGAAATAGAAAACCTGAACAGACCTATAACCACTAAGGAAATAGAAGCAGTCATCAAAAATCTCCCAAAACACAAAAGCCCAGGGCCAGATGGCTTCCCAGGGGAATTCTACCAAACATTTCAAGAAGAATTAATACCTATCCTTCTGAAACTGTTCCAAAAAATAGAAATGGAAGGAAAACTTCCAAACTCATTTTATGAGGCCAGCATTACCTTGATCCCAAAACCAGACAAAGACCCCATCAAAAAGGAGAATTACAGACCAATATCCCTGATGAACATGGATGCAAAAATTCTCACCAAAATACTAGCCAATAGGATCCAACAGTACATTAAAAGGATTATTCACCACGACCAAGTGGGATTTATCCCTGGGCTGCAAGGTTGGTTCAACATCCGCAAATCAATCAACGTGATACAATACATTAACAAAAGAAAGAACAAGAATCATATGATCCTCTCATAGATGCAGAAAAAGCATTTGACAAAGTACAGCATCCTTTCTTGATCAAAACTCTTCAGAGTATAGGCATAGAGGGTACATACCTCAATATCATAAAAGCCATCTATGAAAAACCTACAGCGAATATCATTCTCAATGGGGAAAAACTGAGAGCTTTCCCCCTAAGGTCAGGAACGCGGCAGGGATGTCCACTATCACCACTGCTATTCAACATAGTATTGGAAGTCCTAGCCCCAGCAATCAGACAACAAAAAGAAATCAAAGGCATCCAAATTGGCAAAGAAGAAGTCAAACTCTCACTCTTTGCAGATGATATGATACTTTATGTGGAAAATCCCAAAGACTCCACCCCAAAACTGCTAGAACTCATACAGGAATTCAGTCAAGTGGCAGGATATAAAATCAATGCACAGAAGTCAGTGGCATTCCTATACACCGACAACAAGACAGAAGAAAGAGAAATTAAGGAGTCGATCCCATTTACAATTGCACCCCAAACCATAAGATACCTAGGCATAAATCTAACCAAAGAGGCAAAGGATCTGTACCTAGAAAACTATAAAATACTCATGAAAGAAATTGAGGAAGACACAAAGAAATGGAAAAACGTTCCATGCTCATGGATTGGAAGAACAAATATTGTGAAGATGTCAATCCTACCTAGAGCAATCTACACATTCAATGCAATCCCCATCAAAATACCATCCACTTTCTTCAAAGAAATGGAACAAATAATCCTAAAATTTGTATGGAACCAGAAAAGACCCCGAATAGCCAGAGGAATGTTGAAAAAGAAAAGCAAAGCTGGCGGCATCACAATTCCGGACTTCCAGCTCTACTACAAAGCTGTCATCATCAAGACAGTATGGTACTGGCACAAAAACAGACACATAGATCAATGGAACAGAATAGAGAGCCCAGAAATGGACCCTCAACTCTATGGTCAACTCATCTTTGACAAAGCAGGAAAGAATGTCCAATGGAAAAAAGACAGTCTCTTCAACAAATGGTGTTGGGAAAATTGGACAGCCACATGCAGAAGAATGAAACTGGACCATTTCCTTACACCACACATAAAAATAGACTCCAAATGGTTGAAAGACCTCAATGTGAGACAGGAGTCCATCAACATCCTAAAGGAGAACACAGGCAGCAACCTCTTCGACCTCAGCCGCAGCAACTTCTTCCTAGAAACATTGCCAAAGGCAAGGGAAGCAAGGGCAAAAATGAACTATTGGGACTTCATCAAGATAAAAAACTTTTGCAAAGCAAAGGAAACAGTCAACAAAACCAAAAGACAACTGACAGAATGGGAGAAGATATTTGCAAATGACATATCAGATAAAGGGCTAGTATCCAAAATCTATAAAGAACTCATCAAACTCAACACCAAAAGAACAAAGAATCCAATCAAGAAATGGGCAGAAGACATGAACAGACATTTTTCCAAAGAAGACATCCAAACGGCCAACAGACACATGAAAAATTGTTCAATATCGCTCGGCATCAGGGAAATCCAAATCAAAACCTCAATGAGATACCACCTCACACCAGTCAGAATGGCTAAAATTAACAAGTCAGGAAATGACAGATGTTGGCGGGGATGCGGAGAAAGGGGAACCCTCCTACAGTGTTGGTGGGAATGCAAGCTGGTGCAGCCACTCTGGAAAACAGTATGGAGGTTCCTCAGAAAGTTGAAAATAGAGCTACCATATGATCCAGCAATTGCACTCCTGGGTATTTCCCCCAAAGATACAAAAGTAGGGACCCGAAAGTGTACATGCACCCCGATGTTTATAGCAGCAATGTCCACAATAGCCAAACTGCAGAAAGCGCCAAGATGTCCATCAACAGATGAATGGATAAAGACGATGTGGTATATATATATACAATGGAATATTATGCAGCCATCAAAAGGAATGAGATCTTGCCTTTTGCAACGACGTGGATGGAACTGGAGGGTATTATGCTGAGCGAAATAAGTCAAACAGAGGAAGACATGTATCATATGACCTCACTGATATGAGGAATTCTTAATCTCAGGAAACAAACTGAGGGTTGCTGGAGTGGGGGGTGGGGTGGGAGGGATGGGGTGACTGGGTGATGGACACTGGGGAGGGTATGTGTTCTGGTAAGCGCTGTGAATTGTGCAAGACTGTTGAATCTCAGATCTGTACCTCTGAAACAAATAATGCAATATATGTTAAGAAAGAAAAAAAGAAGAAGAAGAATGTAGCAGGAGGGGAAGAATGAAGGGGGGGAAGTCGGAGGGGGAGAAGAACCATGAGAGACGATGGACTCTGAAAAACAAACTGAGGGTTCTAGAGGGGAGGTGGGTGGGAGGATGGGTTAGCCTGGTGATGGGTATTGAGGAGGGCACGTTCTGCATGGAGCACTGGGTGTTATGCACAAACAATGAATCATGGAACACTATATCTAAAACTAATGATGTAATGTATGGGGATTAACATAACAATAAAAAAATTTAAAAAAAAACCCACCTTCCTTCTGTTTTCACAAACACCCCCTTTGTTTTCTGTGCAATATAACCAACCAACCAATATATGCCCTGCATGTACAAGATGACAAACGTCATCACAATGGGGGTAGGGGCTTCAACATACGACTTTTGAGGGACATCATTCAGTCCATAGCACCGTTGATCAATGATCCAGAAAATTCACTCCTTGGTATACATCCAAAAAATTTGAAAACATACTCAAACAGATACTTGTATTCGAGTGTTCATAGCCGTACTATTCACAATAGCCAAAAGGTGGAAAAGACTCAAATGTGTATCAACAACAGATGAATGGATAAACAAAATGTATAATATGGAATATTATTTATCCATAAGAAGGAATGAAGTTCTGATACCTGCTACTACATGGATGAACCTTAAAAACATGGTCCAATATCCAACCACAACCCTTAAAATCCCTTCTCTGGGTCCTCAGGGGCTCCTAGGGTCTCTTCCTTAATTCAGTGATATTTGAATTCATTCATTTATCAGGTCACCTGTTATGGATTAGATTAGATCCTGGCCCTCGGGTTGCGCAAAGCTTGTGTGGGCAGAGATGGGAACATTGAACATTGAATGTAGTCTTCCTCTCGCTCTGGAATGAATGTGTAGGCAGAGTACGACTTCTAGCTCTTATGTGACAGAAGTTCAAGTTAGAAATATCCTGTAAAGTATTTAGATAGGTATTTTAATCTTTATTCAAAGGCAAGCGTTCTCCTAGTCAAGGTTGGTGGTAAACTGAAGTATGAGCCCTTACTTCCTTCCAACTCATTTACTGCTATTTTGGTGCCTCCAGTTACACCCAAGGAGAGGTCATAAGAGGGAAGGGTCCAATCTCACCTGGTGGGTGCAGTTACCCTCTGATGTGGAGGTCACCTGGCCTCCTGGGGTGGGGGGGAGATGTAAAACTGCTATTCTCTGGAAGGTCCTGATGAGGCAGATAGATCTCTATCCCAGGGGGCCACTTGAGACCCTGCTGGCAGTCCCTACAGAGCATTCTCTTTCCCAAATCATGGTTGGTGTTTCTCTACCACTCTAGATGGCTCAGTTGGATGTAGCCTGAGATGGCCCTTTGCTGTCTCTCTTGCATCTGACCCACCATCAATATAGTTATTCAACATATTGCTTATCCTCTAGATTACCTGGGTGAGAATCCAACCCCAATCCATGATGGCTCCCAGATTTCAGGGGTCTCTTTCAGTGTTCCCACTGAAGCTGCTCCTCCAGGCTTAAGGCAGGGCAGGGGAGGTGGGATGGAGTCCTTAACACAATCTTATCCTTACCAACCTTCTTTCTACACTGGCCTCTTCCTACATTCTTGATTTGGCTAACAGGTTCAAAGGTTATGGAATTTGATGATACATATTTCCTTGAAATTGTCCTGTAGCAACTCTTTTCAGTATATGGCAGCATATATACTTGGGAATTTCAGTGGTAATTTTAACACCCAATTACACTATAGGTCCATTCTAACATTTTGGATTTTCTATACAAGAGTTAAAGGCTTTGCACTGATTTCCCCAGTCTCTTACACAAACTTATTTATGAAAAATGTAGTCACTGATCATATGGAGGACCACAGTCTCTGATCAAATGGAAGCAAGATTCTAATGCTGTTCAGCGTGACTGGACTAACAACTGTTCATCTCCAACAACTTGTGCTAAAAATCCAGGACCCAGGAAGGCACTTGTAGTTTGTTTTAATTCTCATTTTACTCTCTTTATTTCATATAATAAAGTGTTGTCTTCCTTTTTAAAAAAAAGATGATAATTGTGTGGACAAATACACATGTAAATGTTAAATTTTTAAGCATGCACACAATGATAACATAGAGTATTTTGATCATTCCAAAAAGGAAGACGTATTATCATTTCCTTAGTTTACAAACTAAGTTCCCTAGGTAGGGCCATTTGTTTTTTCTTTCTTCACTCTGATAGACTGTGCCCTCCTTGAGGAAGCAGGTTTTGCCCTATGAATGTGTCTATGCCTGTTTCCCCTTACTCAGACCTAGGATTGATCAGACATTGATTGGTGTTTGCTGAATAAATAGGGAGGCTTCTATTGAACATCTCCTATCAGGCATTTTGCTAAGAAACTTCTAGGCATTATCTCCAAATTCTCATCAGGACCCTGTAAAGGATGATGTTAACATCTCCATTTCACTGCTGAGAAGACTAGGGCAGAGAGCAATCACATATCTGGTCAAGGATCATCCAGCTGCTAAGTAGCAGACTCGGATTTGAACCCCAAATTGTCTGGCTCTGAATCCATGTGGTATAACAACAGTAATACATAGACCTTTGTGGTCAGTGTAAATATCAGGTTCTTCACTGATGCAAACACTCTAGGATGTGTTCCTGTTAGGGTTCATTCATTCATCCATCCATCCATCCATTCATTTAATTATTTGTTTATTCTTTTAGGTATCCACATACTGTTAGTGAGGACTATGGCAGATTACTTAGGGTCCAATCCCACACAATAGAGACATTTATAGTCAGTTTAGGCACAGCTTTAGGATCTCTTTTACTGGACAGTATCCCCTTCCCAGCTAGATACTGCAAAAATAATAAGAAAAAAAATGCTTAAAATAGGCAGTGAACCAATAGCAATCTTCTATGAAATGGTGCTAACTATAGAACATGCAACTCTGAGCCCAGATATGAAATTTCTAACAGAGTAAGAATTAGAGGTCAAGACAGAGGCATCAAACATCTGTCTTCTCTTTGGAGAGAGGTGTAAAGGAGGATGGGGGTTGTGGTATAATTCCTCTGCTGCCTAGCATCAAACAACTGTCCAGCTCTCGGCTCCCAGCTTCCTCAGCATAGGTTAGATCTACAGGATCTACATCTCAGCAAGCATCCAGCCAGCCAGAAAAGAAAGGCCAATCTTTCCTTCTTGCAGCCATCTCCAGTTTCTACCACCAACTATTTTAGAGCTCTTAGCTAACTCAGCTTCTGAGGACTTAGGAAGCAGAAAGCATTCTCACCTTGAGCCTGGTCTTGCATGAGGCTGTTGATGACGATTCCCCCAAACCTGCCCCACCAGTCCCCCTTCCAATACACGGGAAGGAGAAGTAGGCTCAAATGTGACTCCTCTTAATAAGTAAGTTCTTAGTAAGAAGGTATCTGCCCAGTGAATTTTTTGTTTGTTTGTTTGTTTTCTGGTTTTCGGATATATATATATATATTTTATTGTATTTTCATGATTTTTACTGCTATCTACTAGCTGCAAATTCCAAAACTAGGGGAAGTCTCAATCAAAATTCTCTTACACTAGCAATAAGAGAACCTGGATTATAATTCTGGCCTCATCAAAAATTTCAGGTGTGTGTGGTGGTAGGGGGGAAACAACTTTGTGTGCAGTAGTTTTGGGTATTTCTATGATGTCTCCACACCTCATTTACCACATCTGTAAGATACAGTTAGAAGTGAGGTCCAAAGGCCAATTGCAACGCTCCTCCCAGTTCTAACATTCCATGATTCACCTCGTCCTGCTCACATGGAGAGCTACTCTCCTTAGTGCTTCTGTGACCATGTTTCTAAAATCAAACCCCAGGAGCACCTGGGCAGCTCAGTTGGTTAGGCATTGGACTTTAACTCGGTCATGATCTCAGTGTCCTAGGACTGGGCCCCAAGTTGGGCTCCACACTCACCAGGGAGTCCGCTTCTCTGTCTCCCTCAGTACCTCCCCCCCACTCATGCTCTCTCTTTCTCTCAAAAAATAAATAAATCTTAAAAAAAAAATCAAACCCCAAACACCTGGCCAAGTGATTACTAGATTATTAGTGGGGGTCTTGGGGCAGCTATCAGAAATGTATGCCACCCCAGGATTCTGACTATGGAGTTTCTGTATCTACAACCCGCATATGCTTTGGATCAGACAATCCTGGGAAAGGTCAAGACCTATGTTTCCAGGTAAGAGTCAGTCTACAAATGAGGAATACTGGCTGGAGTCAAAGTCCAGGAGGCCTCAAGAGTTACAGCTATAAAACAGGACTCCTCTCATTTTGTGAGGCAGCTATAAAAACCCCAAATGAGATAATAATTAGTGATAAGCATCTGGGGTATTATTGAATCATATTATTTAGTCCAGAATCCAAAGAGACCAACAGGGTTATCAGTGTCCATTAGTCACAGAAACAAAACAAAACCAAAAAAACCTTCATACTCAGACTTAACAAACATTAAAATTATCTAAGTCATTCTTTAAAAAAAAAATACAGTAAATCCCTTCCAATGACAAACACTGTTACATTGTTCTCAAGCTGAGGACACAACCCCTGCTCCCTCATGAAACTTAGTATAAAACAGTTACATTAATAATTGTTTAATTATAGTTTTAAAAATGCTGTGGCAAAAAAATGCAGATACTATGAGAACACACAAAAGGGAGTCTAACACAGCCCAGATAATTATGCTGGTCAGGTCTTCTCATTTTATTAATAAATATACTCTAGACATATATACTATATACATTTACAAACTAGACACATAGATACATAGATAAATACATAGATGGATGGAAGCAAAGATGTGTTTGTCTTGGAGGAAGACCTTCCTCTTTCCTATGGCCTTTTTAGCTGGACTTAGAAACAAATTGACATGAGACAAATTTAATAGGCATACATAAGGGGAATCCACATAACATGGAAATTCCAAAGATGGTGAGGCAATATGAAGCTTATATGAGCTAAGGAGAGGGGTAGGGTCTGAGGATACAGAGGGGAAAAAGCTCATTAGCAAGAAGTTGAAAAGGGACATTTGGAAAAACAAGGTTGCCCTATTATACAGTTAAGTTCTATAGGTAAAGGGGAGTCTCTGTTAATAGCTCCCTTCCAATTCCAGGCTCTCCTTTCCAATGTAAACTTAGGCAGTTGAGAGGGAGGCAGAGAACTTTTCCTGCATCTGCTGGGTTTTGATTACTTTTAACTCAAAATAATCTTTATGCCCAAGTGGTCCATCTTGGGGTAGCCTGTCCTACTCCCCTACAGTTGGATAGATGACAGATACATATATATAGATATAGTTTAATCCTAAATAATCCTTAAGAGGAGCTTGAGAGGAGGTTAAGATAAGATTATCTTTGAACCCTCATTGAGCAAGACCCCTGATCCTATGCCCAGGATGCTTCCTGACAGGACATCATAGCTCCTTGCCCACCAGAGGCCCTTACTCCCTATTCTCCCTTGTGATATGCTCCAGGCCACTGGCCCATTTTATCCATCCCAGAAGTAGGAGACTTAACGAAGATGTGTCCTTTCCTACAATGTGAGACCAGGCCACCTTAAGTTTGGACAGAACAAGTTCGGGAAGAACAAGTCCACACAGAGGACACTGTGATTACCCATATAGCATAGAGCATTCCTGGAGAAAATTATTAACCACAAATTTGAAAAAGTGACCTGCATTTAGCAATAACACCAAGTCTTTCCCTGGCATTTTTATACCTACTGTTAGTCACTTTTCCAACCCATGCGGCAATGGATTTCCACTCTAAACGTCACCTCTAGTCAATATGTATATATATACACACACAGTATTTTCTGCATCTCAATAGCTTTACACACGCATGGTAGTTCTGCCCTGAGGCTGGGTATAAATAAATTGACAGCCTGGTTTCCCACTAATGCCATCAGAGAAAGCTGTTTCAGAATACTAATCAGAAACTCTCATGAAGTGAGAAAAGCTTGTGTCAGGAAGCAGGAAGCACTTACCGGAGCCAAAAAAAAAAGCAATTGGTCAGAGGGACTCTTGGGCTTTCGGGCTTGTATAGTTGGCTGTGTCCTCACTCAGCTTCCCTTTCTTGAATTACTTTTCAGGGACCAGAGAAAAGGCTGCTTAGGGCTTAGTGAAATGACTAGCAGGGAGTGTTGAGCATATTAGGAAAAAAAAACCAAACAGATCAATGAGGAGGGTGAGGGTCTCCAATGCAGCAACAGTTGGCAGGAGAAGAACCAGGTGATCTTCAAGAGAGGTAAGTTCAAGGGCAGGAAACCAACATGGCTGAGATAGGATAGAGAGCTGGGAGAGCAGGTGGAAGCAAGGGCAAAGAAAATAGGATTTCATAGAGGGAGGGAGAGGAGAAAACAAAAGTCTATGACATGGGACACCTGGGTGGCTCAGTTGGTGGAGCATCTGACTCTTGATTTCGGCTTGGGTCATGATCTCAGGCTCATGGGATCGAGTCCTGATTGGGCTCCCTGCTCAGCGGGGAGTCTGCTGGAAATTTTCTCTCTCCCTCCCGCTGGCTCTCTCTCTTCTAAATAAATACTTTTAAAAAACAAGAACAAAAAGTCTGTGACATAAAAACTAGTCTCAGTTGACTTGTGTTTCTAACCTCGTATGGAGAGGAGGCATCTCTCCACCTCTGTCCTACTCTCTCCTGGAAGTAGGGCTTTTGTGATTGAAAGGACCTTCCTGATACTCACTAAGGAGGCAAAAGAGCCAGGAAACACTTTATTACTAGAAATACAAAGGCAGGACACTCAGGCTTACATTACAAAAGCCCACTTGAGCTTCCCACCTTATTTCTTATTTCTAGCATTCTCTAGTGGATGGTTAAACAGTGTGAGAACATGGGGCTCCAATTTCAGGGTAGAGAAAGGGCTCCATGGGAGCTGCTGTAAGGGAGAGGACCAAGAAAGTCCAGGAGTGCCCAAGGGTTGTGAAATTCATATAAAAGTGGAGTGACAAGATCAGGGTCCTGTTCCTCAGGACAGAGGGCCCTGAGGAGGTCCCAGTCAACATGCACTTGTTTGTACTGAATTTGAAAGTTTGTAGATTTATGAACAGAATAACAGGAAAACCAGGCTACAGAGATCAGTGGTCAGTCAAATCAGAAAAATGTCATGTTTTAAGAGATATTTTATTACCTTTTGGTGCATAAAGGACTTAGAAATGCACTATCAAAGTCTGGTTGTGTAGAGGTCCACTAGATGCTCCTGTCAATGAAGAGCCAAGTGTGATTCATAATTAGATCTCAGTGAGTGGCAAGGAAGCATTTCCTTTAGAACTGTGTAACCTCGCATTAGTGGTGAAGTGGTTCTCCTAAATAATGTAAACAATACCCCCTAAAGCTCCAGGATGGTATCTATGCACTTTGCACTTTTTAAACACTATTAACTTTGTTAACTTACTCTTTCTTTCTAGAAATGCTGGTCATACTCAAATTAACAGAAATTTCAAATTATTAAAGTAAAATTTAATGTCATACACAGTTCTTTACCCTCTCTCAACTGTAAAATGGCTGAAAGCAGTTGACGAGCATTTAATATAGAATGGGGGCTTCCTAGAAATCACACTTCCATCTCCAAAAGCTGGCAGAAAAATATCCAAACTCATCAAGCAAAGACGTCCATGATTTGATCTATTAAATTAAGAGTGTAAAAAAGGGCCAGGTACCATGTTTCACGCTCTGTACATTATCCCATTTATTTTACTTAATTATATTTGCAATATGTAACATTATCATATAATTAAGTGTATGATATATAATATATAATATATTGCATAATATATAACAGCTCAACGGAGGTAACCTTATTATCCTCATTTTACAGATGCTCAGGAAGGTGAAAGAATTTGCCCAACATTTCATTTGTCCACCAGTCTTCCTGCTGTACCACACTGTCTGTAAGAACCTCTTGCTGTGGCCACAGCTTTCCTAAGCCCACAGCCAGACAGTCCTCATCATGTTTACTTCAGTCCAGCCCCAACTCTCTACTGACTACCTCTCCTCCTAACTATCCAAATTGTATACCTTCCTGACGCATTTCCTGACCTCTACAAGCTCACAACAACTTCCCATCTCCCAAAGAACAATAATGACAATGACGGCAGCTGCAAGAGCAACACGGATTGAACATCTAACAACCCTCAAGTGCCATTTCTAATTTCCTGAATGGTGTGTGTTCTTTTTGTCAACACATATGAACTTGATGGTAAGGGAACCCCCTCCCAAAAGTCAGATGTCCCCAGAATTGTGCATGACAGAAGATTTTTAACAAATATTTAGGAGAGATGGGGGGCAGCAGAAAGAGAGAAAAATGAAAGGAAAATAAAGGGAAAATACTGATTATCTACTTCTTGGTGTCAGTTTGGAGAAACTTAAACATTTTTGTATGTTTGTATGTTTCCACCAAATACTTACTAGTGAAGACATCATTGCACATATTGGTAGTTCATCGGGTAGTCCAATTTCTATCTTCCAACTGTGCACTCAATTATGCTCCAAAAGTAGGAAAAGAGGTTACTAATAGGTGTTCACAGTTCAAAGAGAAATGAGAGGAAGACTTGTTTGCATTCCCTGAACACCTGTACCTCCTTGTGAATAATCTTCCCAGGGAAGGATGCCTTTCCAGAGATTGAGATCAGCTCCACATTTGTCCCACTGGACAAATGCATCTGGAATGATGATGCCAGTTGGTCCAATAAGCCCTTCCCTTGCCACCCTTCCTGGACCTTCTCTTATGAATGAACGCATCACCTTCCCTGGCAGGCTGTGGCATGAATTTTGGCCAATACAAGCCATCCTCAACTGCTTTACTATAACGCTGCTCTGAAAAGGAGGAGCTGTTGAGAAGATGTTTCATTCCAATAGAGCAACACCAGATCAAGAGATTCCAGAGTGGCAATCTCTTGGTGCCCACGGCTATATGAAGCTTATATCTGTTGATGGCTACTGGCATCTTTAGTCAAGGGAAGGCTGTGTGTAATCTTTGTTTCTCCATGGCTGGCTGACTTGGCAGGGCCAGGTCATCAGGAAAGCCTCACCGTGAAGGGGACTGGGAAGTCAACAGCCACAGCCCTCCCCAAAGGAGAGCTTTAGTGACACCTGGAGAAGAAGCCTTGAAATGAAAGAGGATGCCAACAGGCTATCCTGACACCCCCCACTGGCCACCTTCTAGGAATGCATCTGGATCCTACTGTGAAAGTTAAAAAACACTATGATGTGCTCTATACAACCTTGATCAGGGTCCTGGGACTAATGAACATCATAAACTAGTTCTTTTCAAGGGAGATACACTGAATACAAGACCATGGCCAAGAGTGAGCCCAGCCTGGTGGTCCACAGCTGGATCCAGCCCACAGGTATGTTTTAGTTTGTTTTTTGGCCCATGCAATTTTTTTCTTTCTTTTTATTTTTAGAGATTTTATGTATTTATTTATTTATTTGAGGGGAGTGGTAGGAAGGAGCAGAGGGAAAGGGAGAGAAAGTCTTAAGCAGGCTCCACGCCCAGCACAGAGCCCAACGTGACTCAATCCCAGGATCCTGAGATCATGACCTGAGCAGAAATCAAGAGTCTGATGCTCGGGGCGCCTGGGTGGCTCAGTCATTAAGAGTCTGACGCTCAACCGACTGAGCCACCCAGGCACCCCCCACACACAATTTTTTTCTAAACAAAATTACACAACCATGTTACACATATTGGAAGATTTTACATTAAAATAAGTATTTATCACATATCTTTGAAAAATGAGAAGATCTGAAAACACATTTCTATTGCCAACAATCAGGCAGAGCCACTGGGAGAGGGGTGGGAACAGTGAAGGAGGCATATGTCTAGATGACCAAAGACCCTAACCCCATTGTCCTCTTGCCCCCTTGGTTTCACTCCTCTATGTCACCTGCTTGGCTCCTAGACATCTCTGACTCTGTGGTGCAGAATGACATGCTAGTGTTTTGACGATCAGCAAAACCCTGTCATCATTCTGCTGAAGATGGAGTTTTCCCCATGAAAGGACCAGCATTCGAACTGTGGTTTCCTCTTACCTCTGCTTTGGGGCAAGCTGTTTATTAAACAACTCACATTCATCAGTTCTAATCTGTTTTCATTTATAGCAGAGACTAATTGCAGCTCCCTCATAAAGTAAGAGTGGGGAAACACAGCTGGGGAAAAAAATGCGCTCCAGGATTTAGTTTTGTTTTGCGTTCTGTATCTGCGAGCGTGAGACATGGGCTAGTTACAGCCCAAGGTGATGGCACCTCTTTGTCTGCAGCTCCTGAGCACCAAGGGGAAAGTCATTATGATTAAAGATGTGTATGAAATGAGTTCCTCCTCTCCTGTATTCAATATGTTGCCTTGTATCTCTTCCAGCTGGGAGACGAGACAGCCTGTAGTCACCAGAGGGGATGGCACGGGTAGGGTGAATCAACCCATTAGGAACAAAAAGGGTAAAACCTTGGCACTTTTATTAGCTTTGATTTGTGTTGCTTTCAGGGCTCAAGTGTGGGGTTTATAAAAAAGAAGCAAGCAGTTATAGACTGTGCGCTGCTCTTCGCTATGGTTTATATCCGATGTCTGTAAAGGTTTTATTGGATTATTGGTAGCATGTTTATTTGCCCGAACACAAAAAGTCCTGCTAGGCCTTGAGAGTAACATAGAGAGAGGGGGGGGCTTTGTGATATTACAGGATTTGAGCAGAAATCTACTCCCAACACTCTGGGTGGCAGGGAAGGGGGAAATGAGCAGACACTAAAAATCACAGTGTATGGACCATAATTTAAGATGAGGTCACTGAATAGATGTGGAGGGAGCCCGCCAAGCCAGAGCTATTCCTTATTTGTAAATCATGATCCCCTGGGATATTTGTGCTGATTTAACTCAACTTTCTTTTCAATTGAGGAGATTATGAGAGGACAAAGCAAAAAGGCTACTTGGCAACATCCCAATTGGTTGATGGGTGAATTAGCTTTTCATGAAAATAAAATGAATATACGTTCTCATGGATAAACTCATTGTAAAGCTCTACACCAAGAATTCTCGAGCTCAGCACTATTGATATTTGGGCAGGAAAAAATCCATGTTGTGGGGACTGTCCTATGCATCGCACGATGTTTAGCAACATCCCTCACCTCTACCCACTCGATGCCAGTAATACCCTGACCTCGTTATCACAGCCCCAAATGTCTCCGGATATGGCCATATGCCCTTGGCAAGATGGGGGGGGGACACATACCCCTTGTTTAGATCACTGCTTTACATGAACTGAAGTGTGTGTGTGTTTGTGTGTGTGTGTGTGTGTGTCTGTGCGCGCACGCACACACATACATGTTGGGACGATGTAATGAAGTTATTCATAAAATTCAAAGAGAAAACTTCAAACACGATGATTATAATTCATTTAGTTCCATCAAAATGAGTCTCAGAATGAGATCCCAGCAATTGAAATTGGCAGATTTTTTTTTTTTTTAAGAAAGGAAAGCAAATGAGTAGTCAGTTGAGCATTAGTTTCAGGGAGATCTTACCCCAACAAATGCATCCATCTACAGCCCGAGGTGGGAATACACATAGCTGTGAAATATGAAGCACTTAAACCACATCTCCGTGTGTTTATATTGATCCTGGGACATCTTTCTACAAGTTTTAAGCCACAAAGGATAAAAACCTCCAGTAGCCAGAAAAAAAAAAAAAGCATGTTGTGTGTGTGTGTGTGTGTTTTTTTCTCTCCCATCTTCCAACATTAAAGGCTGGGTCTTATCTTTAGATCTTCAACAACAACAAAGAAATTAAGAGACACATATTTGTGTGCTTCTCTGTAAGAAACTACAGAAGTAGGCATTGATTTTGTTCCCTTTTTCACTAAATGGAAGTCATGTCAGGGCTGCTTAAAGCCCCCAATGTTGCTCGAGTTGAACAAGAGACAAGGGGGGATGGGTTGCCTCTATGTATTGTCTGCCAATCTTTTGATTCCCAAATAACATTTAAATTGAAAGTGCACTTGGGCTTAAGCACAGGTATCCAAGTTACTATTTTGGCAGAGGTTTCTCTTTTACCATGTTGGAGAAAGTTAGCACTGATCATCCATTTGTTAAACTATGTCACACAATGACACTGTTTCGAGCAATGAGAGTCCAGTTGAACTGGAGATTTTCAAGACCCATGAAACCCCCGGTGCAGTTTCTCAAAATGGGATGCTTGTCGTGCCCACATCAAAGCCATGGGCTGACACTGGTTAAAAATGAATAATCCTGGGCCTTACCACCAGATCCACCAAATTAGGAGCCCTGAGGCTGTGGTCTGGTACGATACATTTTTTTATCAAGATGATTTTAGGCTCATTAAAAGTTGGGAACCACTTAATTGAGTTGTAGGTTGGAGGGATAGAGAAAACATAAGAAAGGAAGTCTTGAAGACACATGAGAGAATAGTATCAGAATTCCCATCTCAGAATCAAGCCAATTTGAGGATCTGAACCAATAAGTGCTAGGGGGATTCACTAACTACAGGGTTTTTCAAGAATCACTGCTCTGTCAATGAACTGCGAAGTCAATGAAATCCCCAAATCGGAGTTATTTGGGATTTGTCCTTGGAAGAGAGCAACATGGTTAAGACAAGCTGAAGGCTACAGAAAATTATACAAGCACCTATATTCAGCATCCATAGGTCTGAGGGATGAGTGAGTTTGGGAAAGGAGAATCTAGATACTGTGCTGATGCTGAATGCCGGCCAATCTGTGATTCAATATTATTTATTGGAGGACCACAAATCTGACCTTCACAGGTATCTTATCTTATAGTTTTTAAATTCGGGTATTGTTTTTTCTTTGCTCTTTTTAAAGTAATGTCTTTTTGTTTTGCTCTTATTTTCAGATAATCTCATGTGGGCTAAAGAGAAGCAAGAAACAGGAGGCTGAACCTATGAGAAAAGGACATACTAAACTTTTGTACTTTGGGGTGGCTGCGATTTATCTGTGAGTTCTCCAGAATCCCACAGTGACACCGGTTTATAAAGGATGCTAATTTCCTCTCATACTTATTTTGGTATTACCCAATGGTGTCAAAGACCAAGTTTCCCAATAACAGAGGTTTACGCAGCTTATGTTGCCAAGGTTACGGTCCCAGATGATGGACACATATCTTGCATTTTCCTCGAATAGGCCAAAGATGGTCACATGACTGTACTTAACAACAAGGAAGCTGGCAAGCAGTCTTTATTTCAGTGGCTATGTACCAAACTAAAAATGGGGAAAGGGATTCTATTACTATTAAATAATGGGAGACTATTTGAGAAAAACTAGTAATCTTCCAAACAAAAGAAAAGCCCCCAAAAGAAAACTAAGTACATACACTAGAGCCTATTGGAATAACAACATATGTTAAAAGGTCTATGAAAGAATGTTGAATGAAAAGACACAATCCAGAATAGCTGTTACTATTTTTTTAATACTTTATTTATTTATTTGAGAGAGAGAGCTTGAGTGGGGGTGGGGGGCAGAGAGGGAGAAGCAGACTCCCCGCTGAGCAGGAAGCCCAACTCAGGGCTCCATCCCAGGACCCTGAGATCATGACCTGAGCTGAAGGCAGCTGCTTAACTGACTGAGCCACCCAGGTGCCCCTAATTGTTACTATTAAAAAAAAAATTCCAACTTAACCTGTGCAGGAAGAAAGATAGAAGGAAATGCAACCAAGTGCTAATTGTGAATACATCTATGTCTCCTTACCTAGTCTACATTCTATGATGACCCATTAAGGCCATTCACTTGCATGTGTTTTCAACTCTCCTTTCCTTCCTACCTATTTCAAACCACCTTCCTTTCACGTATCTGATTGCAGGAAGGGAAAACACATCACCCTCTGACTGGTATCACTTGAAATGCATCACCAAAAATTTCCAGTGGACCCTCAATGCAGCCAAGTGATCGTAGTATGTTTCTCTTGCTCCTTTATTTTCTCAGACTCTTACTGAACCATTTCTCACCTTTTCCTTTCTCCTGAAAACTTCAACAATTCTTCACCCATCCTCTTCTCAGTTGATGATCTTTCTACCAATTTCCCTGACAAAACTGAATTAATCGAAGATCTTCCAAAGACTCTCGAGATCTCTTCTACCAATCTTCTAGAATCTATTTTTGTACATGCTGCCTTCCTCATGTTACCATGAATAAACTATCTATAACCTTGTCAAAGGCTAATCCCTCCATGTCTGCATAGATTCCCTCTCCTCATCCCCACTCAAGGACATCCATCCAGCAATTCCTGCCTCTTTCTTCTACATCACTGGTTTTTCCTCCTTTACCATATCATTCCTATCAGCATACAAAATGATATCACGACTCCATCTTAAGGAAAAAAAGTTTTCTTGATGTCACCTTAAAAAAAAAGGCACCAACCATGGTCCCATTTCTCTGTTCCCCTTTGCAATAAAACTTCAATTCCTATTTTATTTTCTCACACCCATCACTCTACCAAAACTTCTCAGGTCAAAGTCATCAATGGCCTGCATTTTATGAAATCCAATGGTTGATTATTACTCCTCACCTACTCAACCTTACTTGGCAAAGAGAAAATACTCTTCACTGGGCTTCCGGAACACTATATTCCTGGTTCATCCTCTGGTTTTCTTTCGACCTCATTCTTCAATCTTGTCTGTAGGTTTTTCTATTTCAAATTCTCAATGACACAGCACCCAGGACTAAGTCAAATATATATGTCCAGTCCAGACCTCTCCTCTCCTGGCTCATGATCCAACTACCTAGTTGGCATTGCTTCTTAGATATCTAACAGAAATCTCTAAATATTTGCAAAACTGAATTGTTTATAATGCCCCCACCTGCTCTAAATCTGGCAACTCCATCTCTCCATCCTTCCAATGGCCCAGGCAAAAACAAACAAACAATAAACCTCTAGGAGTTTTTCACAATTCTTGTTCTTTCCCTTACCTGCCACATCCAATCCATCACAAAATCCTGTTGGTTCTACCTGCAATATATATCTAGAATCTGACTCTCACCACTTTCAGTTCTAGCACCCTGGACAAGACATCATTAGCTTTTACTGGGACAACTGCAATAGCCTCTTGTCTAGTGTCTCTGCTTGCCTCTCTCCTACCCTCCCTCCAACATCCCAAACATTTTTCTCAAAAGAGCAGCAAGAGTGTAAGTCAAATCATGTCACTGGCTTCTCACTGTTCTCAGAAAAAATCCAAAGTCTTTATCATAGTCTAATACACATGACACAATATGGCCCTTGGACAACCCATTGACTATTTCCTACTACTATACTTATCGCTTAGAATGTTCAAGTCACACTAGCCACCTTATTGTTCCCTCAGAAATGCCAGACATGCCCGCATATTGCACTGACTCTTCTGTCTGGAATATTCTTCCATCACGTATCTGCATGGCTCACTTCCTTACATCTTCAAATCATCACTCAAATGTCATCTTCTCAGTGATAACCCGCCACACTCCACTTTAGGTAATCCCAAAGCTTCTTTCCCTCAATTATTTTTTTAAATATTTTATTTATTTATTTGACAAAGAGAGAGGGAGGGAGGGAGAACAAGCAGGGGGAGCAGCAGAAGGAGCGGGAGAAGCAGGTTCTCAACCGTGCAGGGAGCCCGATGCGGGGATCCATCCCAGAACCCTGGGATCATGACCTGAGCCAAAGGCAGACGTTAACCGACTAAGCCACCCAGGTGCCCCTCCCTCAATTATTTTAATAACATTTGCCACTTTCTAAAATCTATATGATTCAAGTATTACATGTATTCATATATTCATGTATATAATATAAAATATTGAAAATTGTACAAATTACAATGTGATCTGCACAAGAATAAGAATTTCTGTTTGTTTTGTTCATAGATGTAGTCTTGGCCCTTAAAACAATTGTTGACATATAGTAGGTGATCAACATATTTAGGAAATTAACAAATATGAGACATGGGTAATATTTTTTGTAATTTTTTTCATGTTTTAAATATTTCCTATTTTACAAATTATCTTTAATGCATCACTTTGTTACAATTTGGTAAAAAAATGACCTATTAAAATTAAGATTTTTAAACTCTTAGTTTTACTTCTAGCTCAATCAAATACTAGACTTAATATTAGATAAATCAATTACCTTATTAAATTTTAGCTGTTACCTTTTAAAAGGGCTAGTTTGGGTTATGTGAGCTGAAGAAGATCACATCAGAGAAGGCACCAAAGCTGTGTGTTCCAATATGTAAAGTCATACTAGCATGCAGGATTGTGATGATGCTTTGTTTTTAAATGAAGCAGCAAAAAAATCCAACTCCTCCTGGATAATTAAGCTTCGATTTTTTAATACATCTTTTGGAATGTATTTTATTATTTTTTATTTAAATTCAATTAGCCAACATACAGTACATCACTAGTTTTTGATGTAGTGTTCAATGATTCATCAGCTATGCATAACACCCAGTGCTCATCACATCCTGTATTTTATATTTTAATTTAAAAGCAAACAGGTAAAACCTAATTTCTCACCACCTATCAAACACACATTAAGGATTAAAAATGATGTATTTCAGGTCATAGCACTGACTAATGGCAAAACTGAGAACATGAGCCCCTGATTCCCAGTCCAGAGCTGTTCCCATCATATTACACAGGATTCTACGGGAAATCTCTCTTCAGTGAGGCAGAGTATACTATTGTGGAAGGTCTTTCATTATCTTAAAAAGAAAAAACAAAACAAAACAAAACTAACCCGAACTCAGGGCTCTGAGTCTAAGTGTGGGAAGGAAACACCAGAAACATCCCTTTCCTCTCACGGAAGGCTGAGGGCCAAGGAAAAGCAAACAGAAAGATGTGGATAATGGAAACAAGGAAACTGAAAACAAAACCTTCTCTACGAGAAGAGGATAAACAAGACTGGAGAGTGCTCTCAAGTTCAAGAGGACTGTCAAGGGTCCAACATACCTATTTCCAAAAAGCCCTCTAATAGCCACTAAACTGAAATGAACAAAACTAGACATAAGGAAGCCTTCCGTTTGGAGTTTTTACTGCCACCAGGCAAGTTAGCATGGCTCTCCGCAGAACTATTTACACGGAATTACCCATAATGCTTGACACCGCGATAATTCCCTTCTGCCCTGATGCATATTCGACTGACAGCATGGAAACTCTGTCAAAGGGAAAAAGTAAATGATCCAGCAAAGTGTGGATGTAAGACAGGGAAATGAACATCCAGAAATTCTGCTACATGCCAAGATTCACTCCCAACCTAGCCAGGGAAAGAAAGAAGGATATTACATATTCAGAGGAGAAATACAAAATGTTCCCAACTCAACCAATAAACAATGCCTGTCTGACATGTGATCAGAGGTCAAACATAACCTGAAAAGAGCTGAGGAATTTGAGGTGTTTTGTTTTTTTTTAACTTTGTTGTCCTAATGTTTCCTGGCCCAGAATTCTTCCTGCAAAAATTTTCAGATTTTTGATGGTGCAGTGAAAATAATTTTGACCTAAAAATCCAAAAACCAAGACTGTAATGCAGGCTTTGACAGCCCTTATTCACTGTGTGAACTTGGACCAAACACTTTACTCCTCTTGCATCATTTCTAAGATTAGAATATCTGATTAGCTGACCACTATGATCCCTTTCTACTACAAAATTCCAGGATGTCTTATAGCTCTCACCTTCCCAAATTGTCAGTCAACAATATCCTTGTGGCTTCTGTGGAAGGAGCATGGAAGACAGAGGACCTGGGCCATAGTCCCATCATGGGCTCTGGGCAGTTTAACCAACTCCCATGAGTCTCAGTTTCCCCACATGCTAAATGGGATCACAACAAAAAATCTACTTCTCAGATTTTAAAAGTTAGGATTAATTCACAATCTCATAATGCATGTTTATTTATTTATTTATTTTGGAGTAAGCTTCCTGCTTATTTATTTTTTATTATGTTATGTTAATCACCATACATTACATCATTAGTTTTTGATGTAGTGTTCCATGATTCACTGTTTGCGTATAACACCCAGTGCTCCATGCAGAACGTGCCCTCTTTAATACCCATCACCAGGCTAACCCATCCCCCCACCCCCTCCCCTCTAGAACCTTCAGTTCGTTTTTCAGAGTCCATAGTCTTTCATGGTTCGTCTCCCTGTTTATTTTTCCTTTTTTTTTTTTTTTTTTTTTTAGTTTTGATAAATTCAACTCCATGGAAAAGTTGAAAGAATAATGTTTGTGGACACCAATATATCCTTCATCAATGTTTAACATTACACCACATTTCCTTGCTATCTTTCTACACACACACGCATGCGTATATTACTTTTACTGAACTATTTTAAAGTACCTTGCAGACCCTATAGTATTTGTATCTCACTCGTAAATACATCATCATGTCATCACCAAAGAACAAATAGGCATTCTTCTACATAACAAGACCATTTCACATTCAAAAAGTTTAACACTGATAAAATAATCTTAACTAATAAATAATTCATATTTGAATTTCTCCAATTCAATCATACATTCGGTTGCCATAGCCTCTTATTCGCCTTTAATCTAGAATAGTCCTTTAGGTGTCTGTTTGCTTGCTTGCCTTTCTGATATCCCATGATATTGATTCTTTTTTTTTTAGTATTCAGGCCAACGGTTTTTAGAATATTCCACACAAAATATATGAACAAATCTCACAAATACAGTGTTGAGTGAAAGATGCCAGACATGAGACATTACAAAAACAGACACAACTTATTTCTGCTGTTAGAATTGGGAATCTCAGGGACATGTAGGGGTTACTGACTAGAAAGAAACATGAGGGTGAACTATCAATATTCTAATTCTTGACCCAGTACTGATTATGTAAATGTGTATTCACATATTACTGAGGAAATCAATGATTTAATTGATTATTTGTCAAAATAAAATTAAGAAATTGAAAGAAATATAATTGGAGTTGCTTTAATTCCTTACTTTCACTATATAATGGATAAAGTAGTCAAAAATATATATGGATATCAATGACTGGACTAATATAATTAACAAAAGTGTGTGAGTAGACATTTGTTGAATTTTATATAGCAGAAACTAAAACATTATTCTTTCTTTTTAAGCCTGAAAGGAATGGTCTTAAAAAATGTATTTACTGGGACACAAACCAGCAGTGAGTTCTCTAAATTAGACATTGTATAGACCAACATTATTTTTTTAAGATTCAGCGAGAGTAAAGATTTCAAAAGTATTTTTACAAAGCCCTAACCATAGAAATTGAAAGCTGCTATTCTATGAGTCTGTTGAGTCAAAGACTAAAAGCATAATAAGTAATAAAGTACTTAGAAACTATCTTAAATGAGAATATCTTAAGTCTACATAATAAATATAAGCATACATAAATTCAGGTCCTTAATACTTTGTTATAAATAATATTTTTTAATTATCAAGAATTTAGAAAAAATATAAAAGCAGTCTCAAGGAGGAAATGATGAAGTGCAGCAAAAAATAATTATTAAAAAATGTGAGAACCAACAGAAATAAGTAAACCTAAGAACTGATTCTTAAAAAAAAGATAAAAACCAAAAATTGTAAAAAGGCTAACCAGTCTAATTAAGAAAAAGAAATGAATTAGAAATAAGATATGTAAAGCTCTTTCCACAGTATCTAACCCAAATTAAGCTTTCAATTCTATTATTATTATTCACAAAGAAAATCAAGGATATGGGAATAGATACAGGACACATAGGAAATTAAAAATATAAGAACACCATACAAAATGTTGGCTAACATATTTAAAATCAGGACAAAATGGATGATACCCTTGGAATAGATTTAAATTACAAAATAGATTAATAAGCAGAATATATCCAAAACATACTGAAAGCTTAAATGGTTTTAAAGATATCTAGATGCCTTCAATTATTAAAGGACTCTTTTCAGTGAACATTGAGGTTATCTCTCCAACAACCTATCTCTCCCTCCCTCACTGTCAAAAGCCCTGGGAAGTGTCCCCACCAGTATTTCCAGACCGGGGCTCCCACTGTTTTAACAAATCCAGGCAACAGTTCCCTTATTATCATACTTGGATCAGGTGACCAATCCATAAACCCATCAATTCATGGCACTGCAAGGCCAGAAAGTACAGATGACTCAATTCAACACAATGAAACACAAGAGCAGATTTTCTACAGACTTCTCAGAAGAAGATACCTCTATGTAATGAGATCTTATAGAAACCAGCCCTCTTTCTCCTTCTGAACGAAGTACCACAAAGATGTGATGCCTGAAAATGCTGCAGCCATTTTGTCCCCAGGCAGGGAGCCATTCTGAAAAGTCTACCACCCCAGAGGGCAGAATGGAGATGTAAAAAGATACCAAGTTACTGGTGTCAGATGATCACTGAGTCAAACACCCTCATAAGCCATCCAATCTCTTTACCATCATGGTAGATAAGCACATGAACACATTTGTTTATTGCTGCTGCTGCTGCTGTTGTTGTTGTTGTTTAAACAGTGTAAGTTAGTTTTCCTGTTGTAATATAAAAAGTCAAGTCATTCTTCTAAAGCACAGAAAAAGATGGTAGTCCCTCAACACTTCTGGTGAAGGTAGTACAATCATAATTATCAAACTGAATGAAGAAAACAAAAGGCAATTGCTAACACAGAACACAAAATCCTAAATAGAAGACAAGGAAATAGAATTCAATATGATGTTAAGAATAATTCACTACGGCCAAACAAGATTTATGCTAGGACTACAAAGGTGGCTTAATTTTAGTAATACGTTAATATAATATTTCATGACAATAAGTAAAATGCTCAAAAATAATACCATGATAATTTTAAAGACAAAAATTGAAGGCTGGTTAAATCTCTTAGTTAGTTGGTGAACTCACACCAGAAGAAGACACATCCCAAATCAACGGGAACAGGACCCTTCTGGACCTTGCTCTATGTACCTCTTCATCTGGCTGTTCATTTGTATCTCTTATCAGATGCTTTATTACCAGTAGATATAAGTATTTCCCTGAGTTCTGTGAGCCGTCATAGTAAAAGAGCTAGAAGAGGTGGGTTATGGGAACCACTGATTTATATCCTGTCAGTAAGAAATACTGGAGTTCCAAATATGTGACTGGCATCTGACATAGGGGAACTTTTGTGGAACTGAGCCCTTAACCTGTAAGGTCTGATGCTAACTCTAGGTAGATAGCTCAGAACTGAATTGAACTGTAAGACACTCAGATGATATCAGAGAATAGGTCCGTGTGGGGAAAACACCCACTCTGACACAACTGGTATCGAAGTGTAGTACCTAGTGTGTAGAGGAAATGGAGCTTTTCCCTTCAGAAGGTAACAAAAGACTTAAAAATAAGGGACAGAAAGAATAGACCCTAAAGGCAAAGATTGATACACCTACTATGTAAAATCAAGAATTTCATTTCATCAATCAAAATACATCATAAGGAGTGAAAAGTCAAGCCATAAATAGGAAGCATATATTTGCCACACTTACAATGACAAAAAGTTAGAATAAAAATAAAGAGCACCCATGATTCAATTAAAAAAGATTTAAAAAAAAAACAGAAAAATGAGCAAAAAAATTGACCATTTCTCAGAAAAGGAAACATGAGCAACCCCTAAACATGTGGAATGTGCTTTAGCCCATTTACTAATCAGCAAAATTATAATTAGAATCATGTATTTCATATCCACGCTAAAGTCAAACTTCAAAAGCAGAAATCCTAAATCTTGACCAAGAAAAGACGTGAGCAATTCTTCCATGGCTGAGGGAAAAGAAAGCTACAATAACTACTTTAGGACACACTTCAGTGTTTATCCAGCAAAACTGAACATATTAATATCCTGGAACTCAATGGTTTGGCTCATCATTATATTCCCTAGAGACATTTTTGCAAATCTGCAACAGGAGACATGTCATATACAAGAATGTTCAAAGCAATATTGTCTGTAATTGCAAAAAAAACAACAAAACCCTTGAAAACAACTCAAATATCCATTAAGAGTATAATGAATAGATAAACGGTGGCATATTCACTATACTGCAGAGAGCAAGAATTATAGTGACATGTATCAACATGAGCAATTTAGAACTACATATTGTTGAATGAAAGGAGTAAATGACAAAAAAAATCAGTGTGGTTACATTTATATAAGGCTCAAATATGAGAAAAATGAAACAATGTATTGATTAGGAACACATACTCACAAGAGTCAGAAGAGTGGTTACCTTGGGGAATGGGGGACAGTGGTATGATTAGGTAGGGCATATGGTGGGAAGGCAAGGCCTGGCATGCTTCCTTTTCTTAAATCAAGTGGTGGAAATGAGGGTGTTCATTTTATCATTATTCTTCAAATAGTACAGATATATTTTACACATTCTTTCTGTATAAATTTTACACATTCTTATGTGCACAAAAAATATCTTAAAACAAAAGTAAATAAATGATATCACTTAATAACTTTGGAAAAATGGCTGAATATGGTACACTAGCTCTACAAAAGAAATTAATTTATTTAAATGCCAAAAACATCATATACAGAATCCTGAAGGCAAACAACAGCTCAAAAGTGATCGTACTATGATACCCAAAAGGTTAAAATAAGCTATTAAAGAAACTTTATCAGTTAAGAAGGAAAATATTATGACCCATCCAAAGTCAAATAAGCAAAAGTGACGAACAAACCATTCACAGAAAAATAAACACAAATAGCTAAAAAACATATGGTGGGAAAAAATCAAGCTCAGTAATTAAAAAATACAATAAAACAAAATGCAAGTATACTTCCATCAAATCAGCAGAAATTCAAAAATGATGTTATTGATGCAGTTGAGGGTGAGAAGAGAAGCAATGTTCTAGACTCCTGGAAGAATATAACCTGGTCAATTCTTTCCAGAAGTATGCTTTGCCAAATTTACAAAAAATATGGTAAAAGGTCATAACGTTGACCTAGTAATTCAATTCTTAAGACTCCAAAGGAAAGCACTAGAGTTTCAGACAATGGCTTCTTACTAAACATTAACTGGAACATTACTCATAAATAGGAAAGAGGTAGAAACTTAAATTTCCAAAAAAATAGAAAAAATGGTGAAACATGTAATCACATATTTGAATGGAATATTATGTCACCAATAAAATAATATTTTCAAGCATATTTAGTAATGTAGAAAATTGCTTATGATAACCTATTAATTCAGCAAGGCAAAAATCTATATAAATAACTATGCACACAGATATCTCAGCATGCACATATATTACATATATTTGAGTGTATATACACATATGTGTATATACCTATATATGTACCTATATGTACACATGTGTATATACACTCACGTATATATAAAATGCTGGAAAGATAAATCCTGAAATATTAACAGTGGTTTATCCTATTTTATGTCCTCATTTTATTTCTAAATTCTATACAATAAACCGGATTGCTTTCATAATCAGAAAAAAATATATTTGGAAACATGAATGACATAATATGTGATATTCCCACTCTATAATATTTATAGTCCTGAATTTTAAAGCAAAAGATTGATGCATCCATGTATCTTTGTAAGGGATTTGTTTCTTTTGCTGAGCTTAAATTCTAAAGGTCTAGACAGAAGAGCATCTATCCAGGAAAGGACTTATTTTTCAGATAGTGCCTCAAAGATGTGCTAGAGGAGGAGGAAGCTGGTGATGACAGCAACAACAGTCACCGAGACATGTATATGGAGTGTTACAATTTACACAGCACTTTCAGACCCATAATCTCTTTTAATCACTCAGTCCCATGGAAAAAATGTCACCGCACAGCACAAAGGAGCCCACTCACCCCGTTGCAGCCCAACGCTCGCTATGGGGGAATACAAGAAAGCCGAAGATAAGAGTATGCTTTCAAGGAGCTTGCAATCTGGTTAGAGAAATAAAATCTGCACCCAAATACATGTTATGTGATGAGAAATAATAATACATGTGGGTTTCAAGCCTTTGTCCTCTCCGGCTTGCTAAAGAGAACTTGCTTTGCCCACTGTTCCTTCCCTTCCTCCATGCTCCCCAGAGGGTTCAGCGACTGCTGGACCATTTCTGGGCTGCAGCTGGGCCTCTTCTCTGGACTTTTGTAATCTAGAACTGGGAGAAAGGACAAGAGATTGGGGGAGCTGTTTGGGGGCAATTTGAGAGTAGTGGGTGAGTTCAGTGGGTGGGGGGGGATAAAAGGGGATTTTCAGAAGAGACGGTGTCCTATAGAAGATGTGTGTTCTCTGTGACATTTAAGAAAGAGCAGTAAATAACCTGAATCAGTGAGAAACCACTTTTGGCTACCAGACTGTTTCCCTGACCACCACATTAATCTGAGCCCAAATCAGCGCTCAATACTGGAGTAACACTTTGGAGAAGGGAAGGTACTTACCAAAGAAACTCCTTCTCTTCCCTTCCTGGGCCATGACAGTTTTAATATTTGTGACTAGATCTAATTCAAGGTCATTGGGGCAGGCAAACTTCTACAATGACCTTCAGTGACCTCCATCTCCTGTACGTGCACCTTGGTGTGATACCCTCTTCCTCAGTGTGAGCCAGAACTAAATGACTTGCTTCTGGTCCACAGAGTACAGCAAAGGTGGCGAGATGACAATTCTATTATTAGGTTACGCAAGGCTTGGACTTGATCTGTCTCTAGAACCTTCTCATTTATACAGATGGATTAAAGCAAGAGGCCCACATTGGCCTCTGGCCAACAGCCAGTGAGGAACTGAGTCCCGCCAACCACTGCTGAGTGAGCTTGGAAGTGTCCCCTCACCAAGCTGCATTCGTGATGACTACAGACCAGCTGACAAACTGACTGCAGCCAAGGACAGATGCCTGAAGCCGAGGACCCAGTGACACCGCGCCCAGACTCTGACATTGACACTGAAGTAAAAGACCTCTTTTTTAAGCCTCTAAGTTTGTTGGTACTTTGTTACTCAGCAAGATGGCTAATCCAATCTTATATTTACCCTGACTTTCCTTCTGCTCTTTCTCCCAGAAGCTTCTTGTTACTCCTCCAAATCACCCCTATCCTCTCCCTAATTCACGTTTTGCATTTGGATTGCGTAGACACTGAAGCAGGGTGTGAAGAACAATGTGTCTAAGGGGAAGAAAAATACTGCATCTGCTAAGTTCACTGGACCCACCCCCCCCCCCGCCCCGAGCAATCACTTTGCCCTCAGAGCTCACTGCCCACAGCCTCTTCCCCACAGGATGGAGAAACAAAATGATGGCAGCTTGACTGCAGCCCTCCCAATCCCGAGACAGGCCAGGAGGTGCTGACGGCAGTGAAAACCCAGAGCATCACTTCCTTTGAAGATCACTGAAAAGTGCCAGATCCCACACCATTTTCTGTGACGTATGCATGGGAATGTGCAAGATGCATGTCAAGACATGTTCCAGGTCCTGTGCCTCTGGTAACTGCACAACAGAATACATCCTGACTGCCGCATTTCACTGCCTTATCTCAGAGGGGTGACCAACAGCTACCATGGTGACAGTCCTTTCGGGGTGGCCACCCAAAGAGCAGGAATAGTTAGGTGTCTCTAGCCCATGCTAAGGTGAAAGAGATCATTAAGTAGCCCTGCAGTGCAAGGTGTGAAAGATACATACATACACATATATATATATATATATTTTTTTTTTTTTCCCTGTTCTTCCTCCAAGGTTCTGAGCAGGAAGCAAATACACAGTAATGGAAAGAGAACAAGAGGACCCTGAGGAGCTAAGGCTAAGGAAACTAGATTTTCTACCCAGTACAACAAATTTCAAATCAATACTTCCTAACTGCCTTCTACAGTCTTAATGCTGTTGGGAGCACGGATCAAGGAGAAAACATGTCCACTGCCTCCAAGAGCTTACAGTCTTGTCACAGAGCTAAGATTATAATAGATTCAGAAATGTCTGGAAGGGTTCTTCTCTTCCACTCTCCCCCCCAATTCATATCCAGGTCTTGTTGGTTCTACCTGCACAACTGGGTTGCTTTTCTCCCACATTGCTTCTGCCCTACTCCACGTCACCAGAACCTCTACCCTGGATGACTCCAGCAACCTCTTGTCAGTACTTGTTTCCAAGACCTACTCGACATCATACAAGAGTAATCTCTGTATCTCCAAAGGATTCCCAGAGTGCAGAATTAACATGCCTGTAAGTTCCTTCAGGGGCAAGCTTCTGCCCTTCCTCTACGAACCACCTCATGCCACACTCACCCTTCCCTGTAACTCACCACATTCACCTTCTTTCAGTTCCTTAAACCCACCAGGCTTAGAACCATTAGAACCAGACTTAGAACCTTTCACACTTCTGTATCTCTCTTCCTAGAACACTCTAGTCCATCTACCTAAGTCACTCACACTCAGTACTCAGCTCTCCCTGACATCTCACCTTCTCAGACCTTATGAACTTCCAATCTTGATCTTTCGTTGCCTCCCCAAATTTCTTTTTTATAACACATCACGATTTATAATTATATATCATGAGTATGTTGAGTTAGTTAATGCATATCTTCCTCACTAGATTGCAAACTCTGGGAGGGCAGGACCAAATATATTTTGTTCAACTCTCAGTCTTCCAATAAACGACTAGATGATACTCTCCCTCTCCTGAATTTTTGCAGTTCTTTTTATCTACCTGTTACCCAGCATTTTTATTATAGTTACTTGTGTGCATGCCTCATTCTGTCTAAAAAATTTATGAGCTCCTTGAGGACAGGGTCTGTGTCTTATAAATCTCTAAATCTACCTTAGGTCCAACACACAGCCCTACATGTAATTGGCACTAATAAATATGTATTGAATGGATAAGACAACTTAATTGTGTCTTATGAGTCTTTAGAGATGGTTTCATGGTGTTTTGGTTAAATATATTAAAGAATGTAATCTTTTCCTGACTTTCTAGGTACATAGCAGTGATGGTTCCATGGGATATAAGCCAATATGATAAGATTTAAAATTTCTAACTCACAATGACTCAGCAATCTAATATACTCCCACAGGAAGGACACTGCAAAGGATTTGCTTTTGTTTTGGTTTTAATGTACTTTATTTATGAATGGAAAAGAAGTTTGCATCTCTGTCCTTAGTAATAAGAATTTTTCTTTAAAGTGGGGGACATACTAGGAAAATATATGTTGATAAATTAAAGAGTACTTTTCTCGTGTTGCCTCTTCTACTGTATTCCCTCTGTCTTAAATTGGAATGTTTCACAATGTCCTATGAACTCATTATGCCAGATGAAATCATGGGGAAACAGATTTATTTGAATGGGCGTCTATAAAATGTCTCTGAAGAAAGGGGGTCAGTGGAGATATATTTACCATGGAGCCAAAGAAGCAGATGCTTTGGGATCCCTCCCAGACTCCTTCCAGGGCTCTATTATCATAAAATTTGCATAAGTGAGTATTTTAATAGCAATGAGTTAATACAGCCTCTCCCTCCTCTCTGATATTGCTACTTTCCCATTCCTCTCCATCACATTTCCTGTCATGGATGGTAAGTGGTGCCATGGCATTTGGGGCATCACACTCAGAAGTGTTGAGGTATACCTAGTTTCTGGTTCATGGTACCCATGTATGAGGTTCATTGTGAATACCATGTGTCGATAAGTCATTGCTATCATCTCAGTGTAGAAAGAGCTTCCAATAATTCTCCCACTTCCAACTGTGCTGACTCACCTAGTGATGCCCCACAAAAGTCAGGGCCAGGAGTAATTCTATTGTGTCCCACACACATCCTAGGGCTCCTGGACTGATGGGAGGGAAGGAGAGGGGATACAATATTTGAAATGCATTATTATTTTTTAGGTTTCGTGTTGGTGAGATTTGGCAGCATTTCTGCTTGTGGGATTTGTTATATCTTTTGTCACTCTAAATATTCACCTTAGTAACTGTTTTTAATTTTTTAAAAGGATCCCCCAAATTCAGTGGAAGTCCCCCACAAAAGCCGGATTTACTCCCAGTACCCTCACCCCTATAGAGCTACTTTTCTCAGAGTAAGAGCTCAGGGTAACTGTCAAACACAACTGCATCCTTAAATGACCACTCTGGCAAGAACACCCAAGAGTAGGCTGGATCTCTTACATTAGCCTTCAACTGATGCCATCTACCTGATGTTCCTCTAAGTTACCTCCATAGGAACCTGAGTAACAATTCAAGCAGTAGTATTTTGCCTTTGATAATTACTCAGAAATGAGAAACAACAACAACAACAACAACAACAACAAAAGGCCATATCCCCTGTCATCCAAAAACAGGGCAAGAAATGAGATTATGGGTAAACTCTGAGTTTTTAGGCTTAAACTGAAGAAACTATAATCTTTCTTCTTCACAGTCCTTAAAGAAAAAGACATTACAACCTTGATAAAATTGCTCTTCTTCTAATTCAGAGAACAACTTTATTAGTTTACACAGCATGTTCTAATTTTTCAATATACATCCAGTGGGCTCCCTTTTAGACCACCATGAAGACACACAAAATGGAACATGCCATCTCTTGTGAAACCAGTGCTTATGAGGATAATTTAAAGAAACACATCTTGTAGAGATTGCGCTATTTAAAAGGGGGGGTGGAAATATGGCCACTAATGTAAATGGAGTTGAACATTTTTAGTCTCATGGTCTTCTCAGGGATACTGGTTTCGGCCAGTTTGTGTGAGTTTGTCTAAAGCAGTGGCATTCAGATAAGCTTTTTTCTTCTTTTTCTTTTTTAAATAACAGTTCTATTGAGATATAATTCACGTATCATAAAATTCACCCTTTAAAATGTGCAATCAAGTGTTTTTAGTTTATTCACAGAGTCATACAACCCTCATCACTCTCTAAGTTTGGAATACTCTCATCACCCAAATTGGTTGTTGGGCTTTTGGGTTATTTCTACTTCTTGGCTCTTATGAATAATGCTGCTATGGATATCTATGTACAAGTTTTTGTGTGGACATATGTTTTCATTTCCTTTGCATATATACACAGGGGTGGAATTGTTGGGCCATATGGTAACTCTATTTTTAACAATTTAGAGGATTGCCAGATTGTTTTCCAAAGTGGCTGCACCATTTTTCATCTTCACCAGTAGTATATAAGGGCTCCAATTTCTCCACATGCATGTCAACATTTGCTATTGTCTGTCTCTTTTATTTTAGTCAACTTAATGAGTGTGAAGTAATATCTCATAGCGGTATTGATTTGCATTCCAAATACTTTTCATTTTGCATACCTATTAGCATTTGAGTATGCACCCCATGTTATGTGTGCTGGATTATTTATAAACTCATATACATATAGTACAGTACAAATGTAGCATACAGTATACTGTATAAAACATTGACTAAAAATATGTTTTAAATACAAGAAAGAAGTTTTAAGATTTTTCTCCAAGATGTCACAGAATGGTCCTTTTTACTCTCCTGGAGTAATTCATCCCACTTGGAATGGAATATCTATCTTAAAGACCAAGAAAATTTTAAACAAGAATTCTGCTGACAGTCTAGGATTCTAATATTCTTTCAGCGGTACTTATGTGTCGGGAGCTCAAGACATGCACTGCATTCTGCTAAGCACACTCCAATATATAAAGTTCATAAATGATAGTCCACGATGTCAGATGTCACAGTCTACCATGTTCCATAACCAAGGCCCTTTTCCTTTTAAATTGGGAGCATGTGACCATATTACATAAATAGTAATTCATGGTACAAACACACAAAACTAATCTGACATATCTTAACAGTATAGGCAATAATTAATGTGTGTGAGAAGCCATAGAAAGTGATGATTCATCCAAGTTCCATCAAACAAGTAACTCATTGTTACACAAACCACCCTTTCTTTCTTAGATTTGTACCTCTTCTTTATAAGTACTAAATGGTGTTTGCATAATCTACCTTTTCTCTCCAGTTGCCTTCAAGATATTTTCTCTGTCTTCATTTTTCTGGTATTTTACTACAATGTATCTGTGTGGATTTATTTTTACTTGTCATATGAAGACTTCATTATGTCTACCTACTGGTAAGTTTCAGAATGTTCAGCAAATCTAGAAAGTTCTCATCCATTTTGTCTTCAAATAGGGCTTTTTGGTTTTTGTTTTGTTTTGTGAGCTTATTGGTTAATAACTGAACAATGCAAGTGAGCAAATGATGGTTAGTTTGAAGCAAGACAACCTCCAAGATGACAGAAGGATAAGAAAGAAATTAGGAACAGCACTAGCAAAATCTTGTTTGCAAATTAACTGTGAAAACAAAATGATGCTGATGGAAGACACCCTTAATATATGTGGTGCCTGCCTCTGAAAAGCAGAAGTAAGTCATATACTTGTTCAGATTCCTTTACTTCTAGGTGACCTCAACTAAAGAATATCACTGGCTAGTTGAGGCAGCCTTGTGCAAACAAATAAGAGCTTTGGTGATTGCCCTCGTTGTTAGGATGGACGTCAGGAATCTTGACATCCAGGAGCAAGATCTGCTTGATTTGAATGAATTGTGTGGTCCGCATAACTTCCTACCTTAGTCATGAATAACAACATTTAGTTCAAAACCCGATTAACATTCAAAACCGATAAAAGCAGGGAACCCAATGGGAACAAGGGAGGACTGCTAGTTTCTGGAAATTCTCAGCAAAAGAAGGAGCAACATGGGGTGGAGGCAGAGGTCGTAGAAGGAGGCTAGCAGCTCTGTGACAGGACAGCAGCTCAGACAGAAAGAGATCTAGGATGTGGGGGCAGCTGGAAGAGGCCACTGGACCCTCTAGCTTCCCTAACAGCCTTTTTGTACATCTCCCTGGGGACTCCTGTTAGACCAGGAAACATTTCATCATCCCATGAAGGACATGTGTTTATCCTTCCAGGAGGCTCTGGTACTCAGGCTACCATACACAGCTCATGGGAAATGATACAAGAGATAAATAAAAGATTTAGTAGGGCTCAAATTAAACTTTAGGTCTCAAAGAATGAGTAAGTCAGAAACAGCATTCTTTATAAATAAAGGAACATGGGCTATAGGTCTTCCTAGTGAACTTGGCTCTGGGCAAGTCACTCAATCTCTCCAGACCTCTCTAAGTCTGCCTGAATTCCTTTATCTTTGATACATGATATTATCGACCTGTCAACACTGTTGCTAATATTAAAACCTGAAATTTTTGTTAAGCAGAGCACAGAGAGTGCCCAATAAATGTGACTACTTTTCCTCTCCCCATATCCAGGTCTCCCCCTGCTTCTTCCTAGGAACCTGTGACACGAGGAAGCCATTCCTAAAAATTAATAACTAGAGTAAGAATGAATAAGCTAGCTCCGCTGTTATCACTGCATAATCTTACTACTTCATGCTCTCTCTTGCCTCTGTATCTTGAAAAAAAAAAAAATCAAGAGGTTTTCCTTGTATACAAGATTTCAATCCTGCTGATTAATTTTCTTTCACTTTGAAAGAAAGGCTATGTGGCTATCTGAGCAAAGCTCCAGTTGTTCTTATCGCAGATGGCAGTTACATTGAGGAAGCTGAGGCTCATCACAGGGCAAGAGAAGGGAATTTCAAGGTGACTCAAAGTATGGTTCATGGACCTCCAGCATCACATCAGTGGGAGCTTGTGGAATCAGCCATGTTCCTCAGTAAAATCCTAGGTGGTTCGCATGCCTATTAATGTCTGAGAAGCACAGCACGCCTCCCATTCACCTCCGCACCATTGGCCCTAATCCCCCTCTTCTAAGTCCAGGGTGGAGTCCAGAAAGCCTTTGCTTTTGCTCAGTCCCCATTTTAAACCATTGTTGAGGACAGTGTCGTTCAGAAGTCCCTGGTAGTTCAGTGATGAGATCCATCAAAGCTGAGTTCCACAGACGGTCATAGAACAAGCTGGTTCTCTTTGTCAGTGCTTGGGCCATAGTCCCACCAACAGCCAAGAGGGTATCAAGGATGTAAAGGATCTGGATTCATAATGCCCAAAGCATTCAAGCAAGGCATCGTATATTCCTTAGACACAAAAGCATCTAGACAGACATAGAGCTACTTCCACTCACCCTACGACCCACATCCTGACCACAAAGGAGATACTATATAAAGAGAAACTTCTAGGATCTTCAAAGCACTAAATTGAAAAATTAAAGATGCCAGATTTAGCAAGCAAATGGCAGCAATGTATCTGCAGCTGCAAGAAGCATCTATGTTGGTTGGGGCATCCTCTCTGCTTGTATTTATTAATGTAATGCTAATTCGTTCCACTAATAAGAGTTATAACAGAAGGGTAATGACCAGAAGCCCCATACAAATTGTACTTCTTCATTTTTTTCTCTCTCACTTTTTTTATTTTTTTCCTTTTAGCCATGAATTGATTCGAGACTGGAGTGAAGAAAATGCAGTATCTGTCAACTCACTATAAATATGGCCAGGAAATTCTGAGAGGGGTTTTTCTGTTCCTTTGGCATTTGTTTCAATGCTTCATGGATTTATTCAGAAATGAGCTGGGAAGCCAGTATCATAAAAATGACTAAATGCGAACATAAAAAATTAAACCTTTGTACCTTGGACCAAGCTGATGGTTATCTGGCTCCAGCCTCATCTCCATTTTTATTGAAAGCAAATTTTGCATCTATGTATGATTCAAAGGGTGCTTCATTTTATTCTTCCCCTTCTAAATGTGTGTGGCTTGGGTGCTCCTCTTAACTCTGTCCAAGGAAGATGACAAAGCTTGCCTTTGGGATCACATGTCCTGCTCACACAGCCAGCTCTGAAATCATATGCTATTTCACAGAGATCAGTTGATTAAGACCAAATCTGTTGTCCACAAACACACACAAATCTCCCCATTTCTTAAATAAGCAACATAAAAATATTTTTCTCCTGTATGCTACATCCTCAAGCTCAACCAGTCTCTGTCTTATTATTTTTTTTTTTTATTTGCACTCAGCCAATGTGTTTTAGCTACATACTGTGAGGTAGGGCTGACTTTAATGCTCCTGTCTACATCCCATGGTGTAGATCAGATCCTCATTGTGCATATGAGCAAATAGGCACAGAGAGATGCTAAAAGCAAACAGCAAAGAAGAGAAAGGGTTGGGATTCCATCTAGGTTTTCTAACTGAATATCCAGGATCTTTTCATTAGCTCAGTGCTTCTCAAAGTGTGGCCCCTTCAGCAGCAGCATGGGGGTCATCCAAGAACTTGTTAGAGTGAAAATTTTTTGGGGGGGGGCTCATCCAGAAACTCAGCAGTCCACATGACAAGCCCACAGGTGATTCATTGTCAAGTCTGAGGACTGCAACAGCCCATAGCTGTCTTCTCTCACCCTTCAGAACTATTTTTTTAAAAAGATTTTAGTTATTTATTAGTCAGACAGAGAGCTCAAGCAGGGGGAGCGGCAGGCAGAGGGAGAAGCAGGCTCCCCGCTGAGCAAGGAGCCCAATGCGGGACTTGATCCTAGGACCCTGGGATCTTGATCTGAGCCGAAGGCAGACACTGAACTGACTGAGCCACCCAGGCGCCCCCCCCCTTCAGAACTATTTGGAAAGACAGAGGATGCTCATTGTCAGCTTGTACCCAGAAGCCACTCCCTCATTAACAACTTTGTTTCCATGCCTACGGCTTTCTAAACAGCACTGTGTGCATGTTCTCCTTTCTCCATTCAGCAAATGTGCACTGAATGTTTTCAGTGGGTGGGATGCAGCATTGGATGCTAGGCATCCAAAGGCACGGACAGAGTTCTGTGTTCAGAGAGGACCGCGATGCTGAACAATACTCAAAGGACCATCGGTGATTTTGTCATGAGCATACCCAGTCCTTCTTAATCCATGAGGCATCTGACCCTGACCTTGCTCCTTGTCAGGACTCTCTCCTTTAGTAACTCTGTCCCTTGGCAGCTGGTTCCTCTGCGCTTCCATTAGCTTCACCTTCCCCCATTCATTCTATCATATTTAATAAGTTCTCCTTAGTTCTTCACTTGTATCCATCTTCTTTTCTCTTTATGTACCTCCTGCTGTTAGTCTTCTCAAAGCTTCCAACCTCCTGATTTTTCTGCTTCTTAATGGCACCATCATTTTCCACTGAAGCTCAAAACCTCAGCTAGTCCTTCACCCTTCCTCCAATACCCCAAACCCTAAAGTAATCAGCAGCCAAGTCCTCATGTTCATGCCACGTGTCTCTAGCATCTCCTCGCTTTCACTCCCACTGCCACCAGGTTAGTCTGAGCTTTCATTATTTCTTACAAAGACTGTTTCACCAACCACTTATCTGGCCCTCCCCATCTGTCTCCAGAACCCATCTAACACAATAGACAAAGACATCTTTATAAAAATTGTATCACAAGCTTGCTTCAAAGCTCTCACTGAGGGGCACCTGGGGTGGTGAAGTGTCAGACTCTTGATTTCTACTCAGGTCGTGATCTCAGGGTCATGAGATCGAGCCCCGTGTTGGGCTCTGCGCTCAGCACTGGGTCTGCTTGGGATTCTCTCCTTTTCCTTCTGCCCCTCCTGCCTGTGCTCTCTCTCTCTTCTCTCTTTCTCTCTCTAAAATGGATGAATAAATCTTTAAATATATATATCTCATTGGTTCCTCCTTGTCTGCCAAGGTCAAAACTGTCTTTTAAGAAAGTTCTCTACAATATGATCCCAAATGAATTTCTCCAGGTCTTTCTCCCCTATGTGCTCCATCACTTCAATAGGAGAGACCACCAATAAAATGTTTCCAAATGCAACCTTTTTTTTTTTTTTACTTCTGTTTATGTGTTTCTTTCAGTTACTTCATCTTTTGGATTATTACCTGTTGACATCCTACTTTTCTTTGAGATCTAACTGAAATAACACCTTCTCCATGGTTCTACCCTAGTTCTACCAATGGGATATGGTTGGTTGCTTTCCCAATGTCTTCCAAGAGTTCTTTGCTTGTTTTTCCCCTGCTCTGTTATTCTCTTTTGCATTTGGATATTGGTGTGGCCAGATTATCACTAGCCCTAGAGAGCTGAACATCTTCTGTTGCCCTAACCAGTAAGTTTCTCAAGGGAGAAACTCATTAGATATTGGTTAAATGTAACTGAGATTTGTTTTCCTTCTTCTGTTTCTCCCTTACATACCACCTATGTATGATCCTGTTTTGTTCTTAACATTTGATTCATGAATCAGATTTAGCTTCCATCCCAAAGATCCAGAATTTACCTTTCACAGAGTCTAATTCAAATATATCTTCTGTGCCTTTTCTCTCATCAGGTCTTAAATCCAGTTCCCAATAGTCACAAGAGGTTGGTGTATGGTTTGTAAATTAACATCTTGATTATGATGCAATTAATCCAGACAGATCTGGGTTAAAATGCCTATACTGTGTGACCTTTGTCAGTCTCTCAGAAACTCAGTTTCTGTGCCTATAAAAAGGGATGAATTCTTCCTCCTTTGGAGGGTGTCAAAGCCAAATAAGACAATAAAATTGAAATGTCTAGCAAAATAGCAGGTCATAAAACTGGAGTTGAAGATTTGCTTTCATTTTACAGATAAAGAAACCAAGGCCCACTCCTTTGGTCAGCAGCTTGAAGGAAGCAGAGACAGTGTTAAAATCACTATCGCTTGACTCTCGGCCAGGTCCTTCTCCAGATAAATGAGACACATTCCTCCTGGCAAACTGGGCCTGATTGACTGAGGGCCTAGAAGGGAGCCAGTCCTGAGCAGGCCCAGGCTGTCCCCAGCCCTCACCCCACTCAGGGGGCCCGGCAAGCACGTGCATTCCTTCCTGTTACACAAGGAGCCTCGAAAAGCCAGACAAGCCATTTTGGAGGCACTGTGGCAAGTCTCCGGCAGCAGTGAACTTCTGGGTGATTTCTGCAGCAGCAGGGCTGACTCCCTTAGCAATGTAGGCAGAAGTCTGCTGGTGTCTGACCTCTCCCACCTCTCCTGAGAGCCTCTGGGAGTCTCTGGGGCAGTTGTGACACCCTGTGGCCGGTTGGCTCATCACAGCAGAGC
Organism: Halichoerus grypus; assembly: GCF_964656455.1. NCBI lineage: Eukaryota > Metazoa > Chordata > Mammalia > Carnivora > Phocidae > Halichoerus > Halichoerus grypus. The sequence goes on from NC_135719.1 coordinate 8,772,536, forward strand.
ATCCCTTAGTAAAACAAAGACTGCAGGAGACAGGTGCAGGGGAAGTGAGAGCTACTCGCCTGACTCTGGCTTCCGTTCACACTCACTATTCCTCCACCGCCCAGCCCCACTCCACTTCCGCCTCCGTTAGATTTATGTGTAGCCTTTTCGGTCAGTGAATCCAGAATACCCCTGAGAACCAGAACCAGAGGTGAAGAGCATAGGAAATGACTCCGAACCAACACCAAATTTCTTCCAGAGGGCCCTATCTTACTCTCTACGGCGCCCTACCCAACACATCAAGTGCACTGTATACTGTAGGTGCTCATCAAATGCTACTGAATGTTGACTGCATCCCATGTCCCACAGCTTGATCAAGGGCTGATGGTTGTCATATGCTGTTGTGTTACATTTAATCAATACGAGTCAATCTCATACTTGGAAAATTCTGGCTTGACTTGTGCTTGATCTATAATGAGTCTCCAACAGCAAGAACGAGGAGCCTTACCTGTCAGTGTGTTCTCAGAGAAGTTTAGAAGACAGGATTTCGCGTGAGTGCGGATATAATGAAGTTCCTTCCACCACAGCAAGACGACGCTATGCGCGGATGTTTGGGCTTTCTGTGACCTGCCATGCTTCTGTGCAGCGGTGTTTTTCACTCTATCTCCTTCCCACCAAGTATTCACAATCTCTTTTCCTTCTCTTCTGGAAAGGCCCCTAATTCCAGTTTTATCTTTTCATGCTTACTTTTATCCTGTGCGAATTTTTTTTATTATGAAATAATTGAGCACTGTCGCACGAGGCTGAAATGAGATCAAATCTAACTAGGGCCTCTTCTAGGTAGAGCTCACAACAGAGTGTAGCTTCAGGTGAACAGACAGCTACAGCTGTCAACAGAAGTAAACTCACTCAACAGGATTTGTAATTTTATGAAACTATTTATAAAAGCACCATCATGTCACTTGTTCTGGAGGAACTGACAGACTGAACGCTTCTTTTGGCGTATGTTGATTTCCAGAAGTGTCTTGGAATGTTACCATCTACTTCTATCAGATAATGAAAATATAAAAGAGAATAAAATAAGCTAGAAATAGAGCAAGAACAAGCACCAGGAGATGGTGATATTCCCATGGTTTGAGAACAGTTTGGAGAGTAGGCAAAGAGTATGTCAGCAGTGAGAGACCAGAGTTGGAAAAGAAGGGCCAAGTTCGGTGTCACCTAGACAACTCAGTCCACACTGCTGGCTACCTTTTCAGACTGTTGCCTGTGGTAGCTGTCACCCCTGGACACAGTGCTCTGCTGGTCACTAGATCTTACCCAGCACCAATGACAGGTCCAATCTCAACCCTGGTTTACCAAGCTCTACATGATCCACCTCCTGCCTCCTCCAAATCCTACTCCATATCCCAATGCTTTAGCCATCCAGGCTGTCCTGCTTTTTCTGCATCTGCCACAGGACCTTTGCACTTGTTGTTCTCTCTGCTAAGAATGTGCATCCCCAGGCTCTTGTATGGGATGACCTTTCACTTCATTCAGAACTTGCCTTAAATGTTACTTTTTCAAAGCTCACCCTTTCCCTGCTTTTCCATCATGCTCCATCTCTGTCCTGTTGTATTTTTCTCTATTTCATTTATAGCTACCTGGAATTACATTACACATTTACTCTGTTATTATTTGTTATCTATCTTTCCATGAGGCCTGGGCTCTTGTCTATTTTAGTCAGTGTTTAGTTACATGGTAAGTGCTCAATAAGTATTTATTGACTGAAAGGATTCGGCCTGCTTGGCTTTTGTCTGAATCCCTTCCTGCCCAAATTCCCAACTTTGTCTTGCAGATGAATTATTAAGAGGAAAACTTATTTACTGATCTTATATAGTAATACAGCACTATATCTGTGAAAATTAATTTTCCAGTCTGTAAAATAAGCTCACATCCATTTTCTTAAGTGGCATACCAAAGGAGTACAGATATTCCTCAAGTTACAATGGGGTTACATACCAATAAACCCATCGTAAGTTGAAAATATCTTAAGTTGAAAATGCATTTAATACACCTAACCTTGTCTACCTTAACATGCTTAGAGCACTGACAATAGCCTATAGCTGGGCAAGATCATCTAACACAAACCCTATTTTATAATAAAGTGTTGGATACCACATGTGATTTATTGAACGCTACTGAAAGTGAAAAACAGAATGGTTGCCTGGGTACAGAATGGTTGTCCGCATATCAGCTGTGCTCATCACGCTCATGAGGTCACTGCTGCCCAGCATCAGGAGAGAGGATCTTACTGCATATCGCTAGCCTGGAAGAAAATCAAACTTCAAAATTCTAAGTACAGTTTCTACTGAACGCATATCGTTTCACACATCTCAGTGTCAGAACATCTTAAGTCAAACCATCATAAGTCAGGGGCCCTCTCTGACTGGAATTTTGGAAAAGAGGATGAATATTTACTCATCACTTACTATGAATATTTACTCACCACTTACTATCTGCCCAGCATAAGGCCAAAGGCTTTCCAAATATTTTGTGATTTATTTCCCTCAACAACTATGCTGGTTGGCAATATTATTTCTATTTTATAGATGAGGAAACAGGCTGAGACAGAATAGTTTGACTAAGGTTACAATGGGTTGAATATGTCCCCTAAAAAGATATGCCCAAGTCCTAACCCCCAGTACCTGTAAATGTAACCTATTTGGAAATAGGACCTTTTCAGATGTAATTAAGTTAAAGATCCCAAAATGATACTGTACTGAATTTGGGGTGGGCCCTAAGTCCAATGACCAGTGTCCTTATAAGAGGAGGAAAGGACACAAAGACACAGAGAAGACAGCCATAAGAAGGTGAAGGTAGAGCCTGGACAGATGTGTCTATAAGTCAAGGGTTGCTCACAACCCCCAGAAATGAGGAAAGACGCATGGACCTATAGCCTCGAGAACTGCGAGAAAATACTTTTCTGTTGTTTTAAGCTACCCAATTTGCAGCCATTTGTAACCTACTTAGCTAATACAAAATCTTGACTGGTAAGTGGCACAGCAAGGACTTGAACCTGGATCTGTTGCATCCAAATCCTGCACTCATCCCACCATCCCAGGCGACTCCTCTAAATTCTACAGCAGGGAGTCCATGCTTGCTTGACATGTTATAACAATGCAGAAAGATTTAAAAGCAGAGCCCCATAACCAAGTGAAATCTGGTAAGCATGGTTGTTACCTTTGGTCACATTATCATCTATATTCATGCCCAACATGCAAAAGAAGACCTCACACTAAGGAAACTCTCCGGTGATTCCAAATTGAAAGGGTTGCAAATGCCAGGAAAGAAAGAAGAGGCTCGCCGAGGAACTCCACAGTAAAAGTGGAAAAAAAAGAGTAGAAAATAATAAAGAGAGATTTCACTGGAGGGAAAGAGCAGCAGCTCCCTTTGATGGGGAATATTCAAAGCACAGAGCAAACTTGAAAAGGAGGCATGAAAAGAGGCATGCAGGAGGGGAGTCGGATTTAGACACCATGCAAGGCTAGGAAAAAAAAAAAGAGAGAGGAGAGAGAGCACTAAGATCATTTCCAAGTTCATTTTCAGAGGGGGAAAACTCACTCACACAGCCGACAGGTTGCAAAGTCCCTTTTTACGAGGTTCTATTGAGAGGATGGGTTATTTCCGAGTGCCTCCAAACCCGAAGGTAGAAATGTACGAGAGCAAGGCAGGAACCCGAGGAAGGGGTTAAAGGAAAGCCAGGCATGAAGAAGGTGGATTGATTTCTGGGGACAGATTAAAAGCACTCCATGTGTACATTTGACAAAGTGATAATCAAGGTCACTGGGGAAACCCCGGGAGCTGCCTGGGAGGAGCTGAGAGAGGCCAGCGTGGAGGCAAGTGGGGAAGAGACTGGAGCATCACACGGTGCAAATGGGCGAGTGGGGGAGTTGGGAAGAAACCACAGAGGGGCGTTCACTAAGTCTCAGTGCAAACTTCCTGACAGGCTGAACTTTATTACATCTCCCTGTAACTCAAATTTCCAGAGACCTTCCGTCGTGGCATGAGTGAAGTCATTTCCTCTGAGGAAAGGTGCTATATAAGTGTAAAACATGTAAGTCTGCTTCGGACAGAGTGCTAGCAAATAAATACATCCCAGAATCCTCCCGCCTGGATCCTCAAGAGACAGGCTGGATGTGACCTCACGGATCTTTCTTTTCATCTTCTATTTATGGGAATTGTACCTGACATCATCAATTTGGTGTGCCCTCTCCATCTGGGAAACTTACAAATAAGTGATAGGACTGGAAACCACACTGTTTTAATAAAAACACTCTATGAGGTCAGTTGTGACCCCAGCCTGTCTGGAAGAATCGTTACATGGCTAATACCAGGGAGTCTGGAAAGGCCTTGATCAGGAGAGACTGGGTTCTGATGGAAGGAATGTGACTTTGCTCTCGACAGAACTCTCCAGAAGCAGACCCCTACACAGACTGAGTCGGCCCCAACTGCTCTCCATGTGCACACCTATCTCGCGCCCTTTGCGTATGTGGCATCCACTGCCTGAAATGGCCTTCTCGGCTCTATTTATCAAAAGCCCAGTCATGTACTCTATAAGGCCTCCTCTGGGTGTTGCATCTGTATTTCAGGGCTTGTGTGACTTCCTTCCACAGGCTACTGTAGCCCAGGATCTGGGAATCACAGGTCAGAAGGAGGAGAGCCAGGTTCTGCCTGTGTTCACCCCATTGCGCAGCCCACCCCACAAGGCCATGCTTAGCAGCAGGGTCTAATTACCTATAGATAGAAAAGTTACTCAGGGTGATTTTCTCCTGCTCTGAATTAACTAAAAAGGTCACCCCAAAATGTGATTTTTTTCCTCCAAGGAACAGTGATATCAAAAGCTAATGAGGGGCGCCTGGGTGGCTCAGTCGTTAAGCGTCTGCCTTCGGCTCAGGTCATGATCCCAGGGTCCTGGGATCGAGCCCCACATCGGGCTCCCTGCTCCACAGGGGGCCTGCTTCTCCCTCTCCCACTCCCCCTGCTTGTGTTCCCTCTCTCGCTGTGTCTCTCTCTCAAACAAATAAATAAAATCTTTAAAAAAAAAAAAAAAAAAAAAGCTAATGAAATCTGAACTTTACCATTTTCCACTGAACTTTTCATTTCATTTTAGGATACTGAGAGAGAAAGAGAGAAGCATGGGGAAAGGGAAGAAGTGGAAGTCAGGCGTTAGATCTTAAGAGGCTCTTCCATCCGTAGGCAACCCCTGATATTAGGCCAAACACCGAGTACAGTTGTGTCATTTATAAACTGAGGACATTGCAGACTTGGCGAAGAGAGCTGTTAGGTCTGTTGGAAAGGACAGATTAAGGGAAGGTGTTGGGGGTGGGGAAAATGGGTGAAGGGGAGTGGGAGGCCCAGGCTCCCAGTTACAGAATGAGTAAGACATGGGGACTTAAGGTACAGCACAGGCAAGATAGTCGATCATACTATAATAGCTCTGTCTGGTGGCAGGTGGGAGCTCCACCCGTGGTGAGCACAGCAGAGCACACAGACTTCCCGAATCACTATGCTGTACACCTGAAACTATATAACACTGTGTGTCAACTATACTTCAATAAAAAATTAATTAATTAAAATTTTTGAAAAACTAAAAATAAAAAGTTTGTATTACCTACGATGTGCTTGACACCATAACTGGTGCTACCTCCTGGGTCTAGCATGGTGCTCTGCTCCTAGCAGGCACTCGATGTACATTAGTTTGGCTTGTGAATGAATCAATGAATGAATGAAGAGAGTTGAACTAGATCACTGCTTCTCCTGGCCACAGATCCCTGGGGGCCCTAATTACAGAAGGGTCCACAAAATTTTCTGGCACTGAAAGTCAGATTTTTTAATCTTCCAGGACCTAAATGGTCTCTAATGACATTTACTGCCTACATTTTTTCTACATTCCAAGGAAAGGAAAGATTATAAAATAAGGGCAGAACTTGTAGCCCAAGGAAGGGGTTAATGTCAGAGGTCCAAGGAAATAAGGCAAGGCCAGATGGAGCGGGGTCCCTGGCATGCCGCAAGATCCATGAGGAGCAAAATAGGGGTCTTAGAATAGACTCCTAACTCTTTACCATATAGATCTGCAATAGATCAAGATATGATCCACTCCCCACTGTCTGATGGAGTGAGGGATGGGGGTTCAAGGTCAAATACACACGCATGTCTTCTTCATACCACACCTCTGGTTTAGCGATTCTCAAACGTGAGGTGTCTAAGAGCTAAGAGTTACCAGTAGTGCCCATATTACAGTATGAATGGTCATTTATACAACACTTACTAAAACCCAGGCTTTTGGAAAAGTTAGTTAAAATACAGATTCCCTGACTCTATCCCCACTAATTCAGTAGGTCTGAAGTTGGAGCCCAGAAATCTCTATTTTTAATGAAAGCCCCAAGTGAGTCTGATGAGGGTGGTCCTGGCACCAAACCCGGAGAAAGATGTTCTAGCTCCGCTTGCTTTATTACCTCAATAGACCTGTCTGTGTCATCATGCATTTAATGAGCCATATCGAGAGTGGGAAGGGCCTTTTAAATCATCCTAGCCTAATCCTAATGGTTTACAAATGAGAAAACCATGGCACAAGGAAGTTTGCTGTTCTTAACCAAAACTGCAGTTATTTAAAGGCAAGACTATGCTAACATTTTTTTCCTTTTGTTTATATTAAATTCTCTTCTCTGGCATCAAAATTAGCCACCTGCACCATTTAGAATTTAAGAGTAATTTTGTGGTTCATACTTTGCCCCCTCATTGAATATCCCATCCAGACTTCTTTTTCCAAAATATGTATGAGAAATTGTAGGCTTTGGTTGAAGCATACTGAAGTGGTAAGTCCCATTCCATTTTTCGCTTTGTTCCCTTTCTTTGAGCTTTATCTTCAGAATGGGGATAAAAAAGCCTACTAGGCAGAAATATTATGATTAAATAAAATACTTAAAACTTCTGGCCCATAGGAAGTCCTCAGTAAACATCAGTTCCACTAATACCATACAATCACTGATCCAATAGCAGTAATACATTTTTGTTTTTAAAACAGCAAATCAACACTTCGCTATCAAAGTTCTGTTGCCAAGTACTTGCACTTTAAGACAATAAGCTAAGTCTCTGTCTCTCTCTCCATATAAAGTTGAACCACATTCAGTTGGGTTATCAACAATTTTCCGTCTACAAGAACAGCAATTTCGTACAGTTTCACCTAAAAAAAGTCTATGATCGATTTTAATGACCCCATATGCACATTAATCGCACCAAAATGTAACAGTTTTACTTGTAGCTCCAGTTGTCCGCCTTTAGGGTAAATTACAGGATATCAACACATGTACGATTCATTAGTAGATGTGTTTCTCATCCTCAACCCTCTTTGAGAAAATTTTGTATTATTAATATAACGCCTTTCTTAACTTTAGTCAGAGGCATCATTTCTCCTAGTGTTAAAGCCAGTTTGGACGGTTCTTTTGAATCTCTTGTGTCTAGTCCTTAAAGCAAAAGAAAACAGTGGCTCTCAGAGGTCACGGGGATATTGTTCTTGGCTATCGACCCTGAAATCCAAACAGCTGTCAGACTGCAGGAAACATCAATTTTGTCAAATGATCCTAGCCCGAATTCCCGTCAAAGGGTCAATAAATTGTGTAAAAACAGGACCCCTTATGGAATGCAATTAGAAATCACAGATCAAAGGTGAGGGCAGGCCAAAGGTAGCTTGCCAAAGGTAGAAGGCACAGAGATGATTCTCACATTTGGGCAGAGAGTAAGGGAAGCAATGCTTAAATGGGAAGATGATTCGAGTGTTTAGTGACAGTAAAGGATCACAATACAAATTCTTTCCTAACAGTGAGCAATTGTTCCTGGAGACCAAGGAGGCAGAAGAGATAGACCAAGGTGCAAAGATCCTTTTTCACAACACTTACTTTGAGCCGAAGATACACTCCTAGCTCTTTAGATTTCTTTTTAATTCTTAAAACAATTTTAAGTAGAATTTGCAAAAGGATGGGGAAGTGGGATAGAAATAGGCAATGTAAATGCCTAAAATGTGACAAATAGACATGTGAATAGTAAAAATTCATTAATCAACTGAATATTTTTCAGTTTTGCAATTTCTCTCACAATCATCTCCAACCCAATCTGATGACCAGTTTTCCATCATCATCTACTGTAGTGTAGTGATTGATACTCTCATCGACTTAATCTCCCTGACCCCACCTCCTAAAACTCTTCTGCGGACCATCTTCCATGTCCCTGGGAGTATTTTCTCTTTCTTTCCTGTTGAAATATTTTCCTTTGCTGATATTTACCCCCTTTCCATGTATGTATCTCCCAGAAATGTTAATCCTTCATCATTCATTTAACAAATATCTCTCCTTGGGTGTCCACCTGCTCCCATGACTTCAATCTCTATATTGATGACTGTTTCTTTGCTTTGACCTCTCAACATTAAGCTCATATTTCTAACTCTGTGGTCTGAATCTTCTTAGTGTGCCTGCCAGTTACTGTCTGGGCACCGGCTCCAGCTATCCAGATGTCAACCAGAGTCCTGGTTGCCCTGTTAGATCCAGACAGGATTGTTTCAAAGGCCATGGAGTGTTCGTTGTCTTTACCATTCTGGGTCAGCATTCTGTCGTCTCCACCTGGATGGTATGTGGTCTTCTCATGCTCAACATATTACCAGTAGTGTTCTTGTTTTATTTTCTACCTCACACAACTTGTGTTGTCTATTGAAGTGACAGCTACAGTACCCATCAAATCATGCTAAGTTGCCAACTTCATAATCATCTTACCTTCTTCTCTCATACCCCATATCTCACTGGACACCCCCTGTGTCAAGTCTACTCCTAAATAGCTCTCAAATGTGCTCCCAAATCTTGATTCCTACCACTCTGGTCTTACACACCCCCTTGTCATATCTTTTTCTAAACTGATTTTTAGTCAATAACTCTTGTTTTTCATCTCCCTGGCCCTCTATCTCCTTGCCCTAACTCTTGCAAACAAGAGGACAATTCGAATCTCTCTTCCACACGACAGCGTTTAGGTAACTAATAGCAAGTCTACTCTGTCTGGCCTAAATGTCCCCCTTCTTCCTGCTCCTCATCCCAACAACGCAGCTCTGAGTCTTCTGAACAGTCCAGGCGCTGTCTTCACGCACCCTCCAGCTGTCCAGATGCCAACCAGAGCCCCACTGCCCTGTTAGATTCATCTACCATTGCCTCCAAATCCAGAAGACACTGTTTTGCTGTCACCATGCTACAGTTCTTGGAGGTTTCAATCTCAGTCACCTCTGATTCTGATCCCTGCTTTTCCTGTGTCCTTGTACTTTGCTGCTCATATTAAGACTGTTCTTTGATCCTCCTCCTGACAATAGCGTAAGCATGGTGTGCATCACGTTTCCTTGATTTACAGAGAGAGATTCACACGGTCCTTTGTGCGCTTTACCTCATCACTCTCATTCTCTTCTCACCTCTCTCCTGTTCACAGGGAGAAAAAACATGGTTCCCATCTGCTCTTTGTTTTCCTTTTCCATAAACACTGAGAACTGACTCTGTGTCAAATACTGCTGTAGGAGGAAACATGCACTGAATGCAACAAGCAAGCCCCTGCCCAGTGGAGGAGACCAAGAGGAAACAAACAGATACACACCATGTTGTCAATTACGGTTGTGAGTTAGGAAGAAAAATAAAGCTAGCTGAGAGGTGGGGAGGGAGGGAGATGCTCTTTAAAATCAGAAGGTCGGGGAAGACCTGCAGGAGAGGGACTTGAGCAAAGACTATTGCAGCTCCTCCTCTCAGACTCAGTTCTCAGGGTCCTGTTGGCATATTCAAAGACCCAAGCCAGGGATGCTGCTCTCCTTCTGGGAAGAGGCACAATCTCTTCATCTCTCCCCATTCTACCACCGACCCCCTCCCCACCGCCACACCACTTTCCAAGAGAGAAAGAACAGGATGAAGAGTCGACCCCCAAGTGATGGTAACCATTCTCCCTTTCCCTCACCTGTAATAGAACAGCGAGAGCCTGCTTTGGATTTTAAATTGTTAAATTACTCTCAATAACAAGGCTCCAAACAGAATGCAGTACTCCAGGTGTGTTCTGACCGGGCAGAGAGCACTACCAGCCTGCCCCTTGTTTTAAATACCAGCCACTTAGGAATGCTGCACAAGATCACATTAACTTTCTTGGCGTCTTGTCATTCTGTTGACTCACTCTCAGTTTACAGGAAACATCGGCCTCTGAGCCTTTGTCACATAGCTGCTGCTTTCTGGATCTCTTACAAATGGGCTTGCTCTCTTAATGAGAACCACTTCTCTGCCCTTTGTAGCCTGCCGAATACCAGGCTTTAAAAATAATAGAATGATAATAAAAATCCCACATAAACGTAAAATTGGCTTTCTGATTAGATTACAGGGTGGGGGTGGGGAGAAGCACAACTGGGCAGAAAATGCTGCAACAAATCAGCAAAGATTTCCACAACCCATCTACATTCCACTGATAACCCTGCAGCATCTGAGATTAACTCTTTGACCCCCCATATTGGTAAATATTCCTCTTCCTAACCCCCTTTCGATTTTTGGTTGGGTTTACATCCTATGCCCTAGAAAAATTAATTGGCTTCCAAATCCATAAAAGCACTGAAGACATGTTTCATACCCTGTGTTGAAAAAGGCTCAGAAGGGAGTTAGGATTTTCTCCTGGTTTGGTGTTAGAAATAAGCAATGGCTGGGGTATCTGCTAATTTAGGAGGGACCACATATTGCAAATATGTAAACGTATAGAGGACAACCAATCCTTGGACAATTAAAAGAGAGTGAATATAAAGTGTCACGAGAAGTTCTTCTGACACACCAATTTTGATTTTGTTGTTCCTTCTTTTTCCCATGCACTCCATGCCTGCCTGGATCATATCATTTATTAAATCCCAATAATGTTCACGGTGTTTCCAGGACCAAATTGTAAGCTACCAAGGGCAGATACCAGCCCCATTTGATTTTGTAGTCTAGACTAGTAGCTATTCTCAAACTACAGTGTGCAGCATCGGGGCGGGGAGGGGGGGGAGCGTGTTCTCACAGGGCATGCTGGGCCCCACCCCTGCATTTAGGATTCAGTAGGTAGAGAGTGCGCCTGAGAATCTGCATTTCCAACAAGTTCCCAGGTGATGCTGAAGCTTCGGAGCCAGGGATCACACTTTGAGAACCATTGGTCTAGAGCACAGGACAGTTGTCTATTATAATGACCTCTGCAAACATTTAAAGAAAGGCAAAAAGAAAATGGAGAGAAAAGGAGGAAGAAATAAAATGTGCTTAAAGAAGTAAGGTTAGGCCTGAGTTTGGAGCCCTCTTGGAATATCTCAAAAGACTGTGAAGTGGAGCTTTACATTCAAAAAAATCAGAGATCCTTTATTTCTCCCCCACCTCGCAGATTTGCTGGAAATGGTTTAGGAACCAGATTTGTGTGTTTCCTATTTTAAACACCGACTGACAGCAGGAGGAAAAAGTCCAGGGTTCCACGTGAAGAGACAGAAGTTTAAAAGAACTGCATTATTTAGCACATCCAGGGAGATTTATTAGTTTATCTCTTTCTCTCTGGGGCAGAAAAGGCACATTTTCTGAGCTAGCACCATGGCACGTGCCTCATTCCCATCCAAGAAAATGTCTCTTCACAACTAAGGGCCAAGGTAGACATTTCAGCCCAGCTGCTACCTGTGAAACATTCCCATTTTTCTTCAAGCCTTCCATGTTGCTTCATCTGAAACTCTGGTGTAGTGCCACTGGACCAAAGAACCAGTGGGTTGACAATGTTGCCCTCCTTCCCAGTGGTTGTGCTGGGCTGCTTTGTACAGAGTGGTAACCCAATGGCAGGGCGCTGGGGAAACCCAGAGACCTACACTTTTCACACCCACGCATCTCTTCATACTTCTCTCGCGGCCACAGAGATGCAGTGACTGTCTTTGGCTGAACAGGCTATGCTATGGAAAGGAGAGATCGTCTGCTTATTAAACCGGGGGTCTAACTGAGTTCCTAATAGAAATGGTTGTGCCCAAAGGGAAATTAAAGTTTCTGTGTACCACTGAAGGAGGGAGGCGGCACACGTGGTCTTTGTTGATTTATAGCTCTGTCATCGATTTGCTGTGTGAGCTTGTGCAAGTGACATGTTCACCGATGCTTGGTCTCATCTTTAAAATTGGTATAATCAAAGTTAAAATGGAAATCTGAGATAGACTCTGTGAAATGCAAATATTCGTATATTGTTGGCATAAGTAAGTAGTTGGGGGGGAAAGAGGATGAGTCGTTTTGGTCTCCACTAGGTGCTCAGGTGGTTATTTTGTTTTGCTTTGCTGTGTTTTTTTTCTACAATAGTAAGTCACTTAAATATCCTCCTCTCTGCTGTCATTTGAGAGAATAACTTGTTCATGTGGCTATGTGATGATTCTCATATGATCCTCATTTACTATGCCAAGTCACTTATTAGAATAAATGGAATTTTTTAATTTAATGGAATTTTTTAAAAAGAAACTTTTCATGGGAATGAGCTTTGCATAACTGGGGGTGTTTGGCTGAATTCTGTGACCTGGGTGCACCGAGGCAGTATTAAGCCCAAGAGTAAATCAACATGAATCAACTCCTAGAGGTCCACATACCCTACCCCACAGACATCCATACTCCTTTCCACAGCTACTTACATATGAATAAAATATGTGTCAGCCCAGGTACCAGACCTGTCTGGCCGCAGCAATGTTTCTCAGGTGGTCATACTGATCTTCCACAGGGCTTCAGAGATCAATATCATTTGATGGCTGACACCTGGGCCTCAGTAACCCAGCAACCTCTGATTCCTAGGATTTCTGTTCTGAGTCCCTCCTCCATCCTGCCCTCCCTACAGGCTTGCCCCTTCCATCGGTGCCTGCTTTCCAGAGCCTCAGATCTAGGAATCCATGAGAGCAAGACCGGTTCTATGGATCTTTACCTGGTTGAGATAGCAACTCCTTCACAAATGTATCTCTCTGAGTCGGGTGCATGGGTTAGATCCAGTGGCATACAGAAAAGGAGTGTGACATTGCATATTCTCAAGAGCCGACCAAGATGTTTGGGCATAAATATTTTTGACCATAAAAAAGTAACGTGCTTATGGGGCACCTGGGTGGTTCAGTTAAGCATCTGACTCTTCATTTTGGCTCAGCTCATGATCTCAGGGTTGTGAGATTGAGACCCGCACTGAGTGTGGAGCCTGCTTAAGAGTCTCTCTCTCCCTCTGCCCCTCTTCCACCACCTGCACGAGCGAGCGCACACACACACACACACACACTCTCTCTCTCTCAAAAGAAAAAAAAAGAAAGAAATTATGTGCTTACAAAATTAAACGCTGGGAGCTTCATGTGTCATTTTCCACACAGACACCTTGTGTCTGTCAAAGCGCAATTTCCCATCAGCAAATCACCACCAAAGTGAACCCAGGCAAAGCAGAAGTCACCAACCCGAGGTCTTGAAGCAGTCAGCCAGATCTCATCCACAGATACATTTAATAAGCTCACAGAGTTTTCAAGAAGATACGAATTCATTGCTAATATTTGGAATTTAGGAGATGCCATGTTAAAATCAGATTATCAGCTTCCTCTGAAAAGTCAGATTTGACTTGGGCCCACATTCCAGCGTGTGAAAACTAACTGAGCTAAAGAGCCTCTGCCCTTTCTAATGGGCAGTGCTTTCCTGCTCACCACCAGCACCCACCCGGGTACCTGCCAGGTCCCAGCTGTGAATCTTGCAGCTCAACCTCCCGTCATCTATAGTAGACTCTCAAGGAAGGCAGTTGAAGGTCCTCTTTGCTCTTCTGCTACCTCCTTTATACGTCTCAAGATCCAAGCATTTCACTTCTCCATGAGAAGTTATGAAACTATATAGTTTGAGCTCCATATCTAGAGATAGAGTCTTGTGAATAGGGAAAAAGACAAGGCTATATTTGGGCAAACATTTTCCTTGTTCTTAAAAGCTTCTGATTTAAAACTCTGAGATAGAGAATTGAATCAGTGGGAAAGGAAGCTGGCCCTCTTGCCTGCTTTGGTTCTAGCCCAAGCCTGTCTCTGGCCAAGGCAAAGAAAATCTTCCCCTCACATAGTGGAAATTATTGCAGTTTGGGATCAAAGACATGCAGTGATATTTCTGGTGTTTCTCACCAGTGAGGAAAGGGATGAAATTCTCCTGGATCCCAAATAATATACCCGCAAATTAACAGGAGTCTACTGACTTTGGTTTTAAAAGTACTGCATTAAAAATAAATTATGTCACTGTTGTGTCATTGGTGTTAAATTGTAAATACCAATGGAAACGCAGGCACAGAATGTGGATGACAGTGCCTGGTTCTCCAGTGCATGATCCCCTTATGGTTTACAGACATAATCTCAAATAACATGATTTGTAAACCTCTGACAATATATGCATGCACCTCCTAGATTTTGCTTCCCCCAGTTTGAGAAACATGAAATCCGCATAATAGCAGTGAGACATAAGAAATCAAAAGCAAAGCACAACTTCAAACTCAACAGTAAGAAAATAAACAACCCAGTTTTAAAAAGGACAAAAGATCTGAACAAACACCTCACCAAAGAAGATATACAGATGGCAAATAGGCATATGAAAAGATGCTCCACATCCTATGTCATTAGAGAATTGCAATCAACAATGAGATTCCACTCCATACCTTTGAGGATGGTCAAAGTCCAATGCACTGACAACACCAACTGCTGGTGAGAATATGGAGCGATAGGAACTCTCATTCATCCCTGCTGGGAATGCAAAATGGTACTACTACTCTTAAAGGCAGTTTTGCATTGTCTTACAAAACTAAACATACTTTTTCCATTCAGTCCCTGGTATTTACCCGAAGGAGTAGAAAACTTAACGTCCACACAAAAACCTGCCTATGGATGTGTATGGCAGCTTTACCCATAATTGCTACAAGACTTGGAAGCAAACAAGATGTCTTTCAGTAGGGCGTAGATAAGTAAATTGTACATCCTGATGATGGAATATCATTCAGTGATAAAAAGAAATGAGCTATCAAAGCTATGAAAAGACATGGAGAAAACTTAAGTGTATACTTCTAATTGAAAGAAGTCAATCTGAAAAGGCTACACACTGTATGGGTCCAACTACATGACATCCTGGAAAAGGCAAAACTATGGAGACAGTAAAAAGATCAGTGGTCTCCAAAGGCTTGGGGGAAGGAAGGATGAATAGGCAAAGCACAAAGAGTTCTCAGGGCAGTGAAACTATTGTATATGATACTGTAATGCTGCATTACATTGTTGCAATGGGTCCAAACTCATAGAATGTACAACATAAAGAATGAACTCTAGGGGCGCCTGGGTGGCTCAGTCCTTGGCATGACCCACTCTTGGTTTCCGCTTGGGTAGTGATCTCATGGGTGGTGGGATTGACTTGCTTTGGCTCCATGCTCGGCAGGGAGCCTACTTGAAGTTCTCTCCCTCTCTCTCTCTCAAATAAATACATGAATAAATATTTAAAAAAAAAGAATGAACTCTAGCATAAACTGTGGACTTTAGTTAATAATGGTGTTAACATTAATAATAATTAGTAACTAGAAATAATAATTAGTTAATAATAATCACTATAGGGGGACAAGAGGAGAGGGTGTATGGGAACTCTCTACTTTCTGCCCAACTTTTTTGTAAATCTAAAAAAGGTATTAATTTAAAAAATACAAAGCATGCTAATTTTGCAGAGATTAGAAAGGAATCAAGGGTCGCTTCTGAGTCTTGTCTAGAAACACCATTTTATTCTCACTTTATTCTTAACGAGATTTAAGGACAAGACCAGGTAAATGTTACTTAAAAGTGAGTCATTCAGCAATCATGTCAGACACTAAGAAACAGCCTCTTCATACACCTTCCCCCAAATCTTAATTAGATGAAGAGAACGTTGGCCATCTCTGTCTTTACTGAATATTTTACCCAAACTAATTCACAGACACCACAGCATTGCTGAGTCTCACTGACAAATTTATTATGTAGCTCTATTTCTGAGGACTTACTAGAAGGGATGCTGCCCCTCTTCCCAATGTACCTTTGCGCTTAAGTAGAACCGAGGAAATCAAACTTTATACCTTTGCCTTTAAAACACAAAGTGACTAATTCACTAATTAGGAAACTTCTGTCACTCAGACTTCTTTCCTCTTTTCTCTTCCTATTCATGTTATCTCCCCAATCCCAGCCAACACACACACACACACACACACACACAATTTCCGAGCCCAGCTCACTACAATATCCACTTTTTGACACATTCTACAAATTAAAACCTGCTTTCAACTAAAGACTAGCCCTGGAATAGCAAAATCAAGGTCTTAACTTCGAAGGGCAATTTCTATATTCCATGTGATGTTAAGAAGAGACCAGGTACATCAAAGATTTGAAAAGAAAAAAGGATTTAAAATAGAAAGCCCACTAGCTTCCAGTCCCCAGTTGTGCCATCAACCTCCATAAACATTTCCCCCAGCGAAGTTAATGCTTAGTGCATGCATTGAATCAAAGGATGATTTTTAACTTCTGCACAGATCTGTGCAAAGAACAAGATATATAGAAAGAGACATAAGAAATCAAAAAGCAAATCATGCTGATGTCACAGAAAACTTAAAAAAAGATGTGAGATTCTCCTAAGCTCTTTAAAACGTTACCAACAAGATAGAAATCCTACAATGTTTCATTTGTAATGAAAAGGACTTTACTTTGCAATAAAAGGTTTGTTGGTAAAAGCTGAAAGGACATTAGCTTTATTTCTTTCAAGTAATGTTGATTACCATCTTCAAGATCCAATTTTGTTCTTTGAAATAAACTTACTATCTACATGCTACCTGTTTGGACTGCTTGATATGAAAGGTAGAAAACATTGATCATTACAATTCACTGATTATTTATACATAATTTTAATTAATGGGTTCAATCACTTACCCTCCCAACCAACTAACAAGTAACAGAGATAAATTTGCTTCCTCTTCCTTTGGGGTGATAATGTCACAACCCAAGTGTACAGGAATTGCCAAAAGGTTAAACACACAGGAAACAGGCCACAGGGAGAGAAAAGGCATATAAATAAAGTACAAGAAATCCACAAGCTCTGTGTCATTGAGTTAGTAGAAACATAAATGGTATTACCTGGCCTTGGAATCAGAAAACACTGATTGAAATTTGGATGCTGCTCTTTATTGGCTGGGCAACACTGGCCAAGTCTCTCAACTTCACTGAAAACTTGGCTTTCTCTGAATCTATTAAATGAGAATGTTATCTTTTTTCAGAGGGTTGTTGTGAGAAATAATTATAAGACAAATAAAATGTGTGGACTTAACATATGGTAAATACTTGATAACTGTTGTTTAATGATAATGCTAATTGCCATCTAATTGCCTACACTTTCATATTACAATTTTTTTAAATTTGTTGTTTATTTGCTTATTTGTTAAGCTTTTGTTACCCCCTTCCCACACAAAAATTAAAACTCACCTACTTTAATATCTGCTGAGGTGGACCCCAATGGGTTAGTTAAAGATGGATATAATTTTCATGCAATGTATATGGGTAGATGGTTGACATCATGAGCTAAAGGTGTAAGTAAATGCTCTCCTGAAGGGTCAGGTTGTATGACTCTTTTTTTTTTTTTTTTAGATTTATTTATTTATTTATTTGAGAGAGAGAGACAGAGACAGAGAGAGAAAGCAAGCATGAGCAACAGGAAGGAACAGAGGGAGAGGGAGAAGCAGACTCCCCGCGGAGCAGGGAGCCCGATATGTGGGGCTCAATCCCAGGACCCTGGGATCATGACCTGAGCCGAACGAAGGCAGACGCTTAACCAACTGAGCCACCCAGGCGCCCTAGGTTGTATGACTCTTAATACAGTTAAGTATTGAGGATAGCTCAACAGTTCTGTCTCTGATGGCAGAATCTGAAACACCCTTCTGAAATCTCTAAGGGACAATCTGTCCTCATTCTTCTTGGAAAGGAAAAGTGGAAATTTGCTACTCGGGGGCTAAAGAATAAAAGAGAAAAAACAAATGGCAAACAGACTGCTACAAATGTCCATAGGGCCCTCTGGGTTCCTTCCACTAAAGGATAAGCTTTCACATTTTTTTGGCACTTTTAGAAGTAATTAAACTTTGGCAACTCCCAAATCTCTCTGTTTCTCTTTTCTTCCAGATGGAGGGGGTGGGAAGAGAGGGAAGGGGTCAGGCTCCTCTTTTGAGAAAGTTGATTCAATGCTTCCCTCTGAAAATGATTCCTTTTCTGGTAGATAATATGCCAGCTTGATCCCATACTTAGGCAGAATGCCCATCTTGGAAGCAAAATGGATGGGTATGAGAAAGTTGGGAATAAGGAAGAGAGGAAGCATGCATCATTGCAACATCACACTAAGCCTTCAGCCAAGTGCCCAGATTCTGGAGGCAGTGGGGGAAATGAGAATATCATTTAGGAGGAATCTGAAATGGATTTTAGGTCCTATTCCTAAATCAGCTTCCAACTATTTTTTAAAGAAGATAATTAACATATAGTGGGATGCTAAAACAAACATCAGGTATTGAGTCTTTTAGAAGGGAGGGTTTAGGGGCGCCTGGGTGGCTCAGTTGGTTGAGCGTCCAACTCTTGGTTTCGGCTCATATCTTGATCTCAGGTTCAGGAGACTGAGCACTGTGTCAGGCTCCCTGCTTGGTGGGGAGTCTGCTGGAGGTTCTCTCCTTCCGCCCTCCCCCTCATCCCCCAGCTCTCTCTCTCAAATAAATAAATAAATCTAAAAAAAGAAGAAGGGAGGGTTTACACTGTAACTTAGGAAACCTGTATTTGAAATGTGTGGCAGGAATGGTTGACTGCTGAGGAGTAAGAGAGCTTCCAGTTCTGAGAATAAGCTGAAACCAGATTCTCTTGCTTGAGTGATGCTAGAAATTACCCCACCTTCCAAATGGATGTTGACCTATCCTGTCTTCATCCTGCCATTGCTTTTTACTGAACTGCAATTGAACCATTTCGCATGGGGCTTCACCTCCAATTACAAGGCCAGCCCACACCCAAAAATGTGTCGTCTGAGTAAGAAGCTTGATTTGAGATTTGTCACGGCTGTGAATAGGGGCTCCCCTGGTCCACTGCTGGAGGAGCAGAGACCCTAGAATTCCACTTAGAAGGAATGCTTTTGAAACTGACTCTAAGAGAACAAAACCATGACTAAAGTCTCCCTCCCCTTCAGGACCTTATTTCTTTTTCCTACTACCACATTTAACTTAAGCATTCTCACTTTCAAATTCTGAAAACATTTCTCCAGTCAAGTCCTGATCTTTAAATAATTTCCCATCTTGTTGATAAAACGGTGGCTACTCATTCCAGTAAATCCTGATTATGATTCTACAAACATATTGGTAACTAGATCACTCATGCGTTCCCCTCTAGCTGTGCATTTTTCAACCCATTGCAAATGTGTTCATATGCAAGGAAGATGTTAACATTGACGAGGGTCTGGCCAGAAGTGGCCCTAAACCAACTGATACAATACCTGGGCTTGATCTCAAATCAGCACTGTCCATTCTGTGACTCTATTCCCATTCTTTGAAAGGAGGATGGATATTTCTTTGTTAAAATTCCAATGTCATTGTTGCTTGGTGAGCATAACAACAACTCAGTAGCAACAGCTACCATGTATTGAGTCCTCACATCTCCAAATGTGCTAGGACTTGTGCTAAGCACTTCACATAATAATCAAGTTTGATCCTCAGAAGAATTCTATGAGGAGTTGTTTTTATACTAACCCTGCTCCCACCAGACCTCATATGATGAATTAAAAATGTAAAGCTCAGGGTTTGCAGTTAGTGTGTGCTTGAGAATTTGGTATTCGATGCCAAATAGTTATATTTAGAATGTAAAGTCCACTCTAAGTAGCCATGCTGCCATACAGAATGCGAAAGGAGGAGTGAAGAGGGTTCATGAGTCCCGAGGATTCCTCAGGCGAGGAGATGACTAATGTCTACTAATGTCATGGTATTTCAACAAAAGGAAAACAGAAAGCAAGGAAGGGAGAGACAGAGAGAGGAAGGGGGAAAAAAAAGAAAAGAAAGAAAGGGCTGGAAGGAGGGAAGGGAAGAAAGAATCAAGATACAGTAAGCTGTTGCTGGCTTAAAGTGGGTGGAGATCATTCATGAATCTCTAGTGGCAAGATGAGCTAGTGGAAAGACGATGTGGCTCAATCCATTTATTAACCAGCTGTGTGAGTCTAAGCACATTATTGACCCTGCCTGTCTCCATTTCCTTATCTATTGAATGGAATAATAATGATAATTTGCCTAAATCACCTCAAAGTAAAATGATATGCTGCATGTAGAGGGCTTTGGGAAATTAAAACTGATATTAAATGGAATATGTTGTTACTGATGATTCTGCTTAAAACCCCAGTTAGAATGCTTCCTTTTCTTTCCTTTTTTTCCCACAGCACACCATTCCTGCCTTCTTCCTAATGAGCTGGACAGAAAGTTGTCTATTCTTCCAAAGACAGAAAGCACCTTAGATATATTTTTTACAAAGTCATTAATATGATCATTAATTTATTCATTCACTGAATTAATTAACCCACCTGTGCCCAACTAAAGCACGACTAATGCCTAACTTTGGCCAAATTTTTGTTCAATGTACTTCATATTTTGAAGCCCTCGATTCTAATTCAAGAAATGCAAATTTCAATAAATGCTAACTGCAGCTGGCCAGTTAGCTCAGTTGGTTAGAGGATGGTGCTGATAAATGCAAACTGCTTGTATTATTAGCATAAGCAATGCATAATTAGAAAGGTAAATATACTAAAAACAAATCAGTGTATCGCCCAGCTATTTTCATAATATCTGGCTTAAAGATTTGATAGCCCTTGGCTGAGTGCTGGCTGTCTCTAGAAGAATCTGTTCATTTTTAATCAAATCTATATAACTTCCTCCTTTAACCAAATGTGTGTCAGCGAATAGACCTGGTCCCCATATTATCCCCACCATCACCCTTGACAATGGGCCTTCCTTCCAGGCTATTTGCACCATGGGGTCTGCCTGAAGGTTAATGAAAATAAGCAGATGGGAAGAAATGGTTTCAGTTACCACCAATTAAGGTATTTTCATATCCAGTAGAGTTTCACAAAAGGAGAAGTCTGCAGAAATTACAAATGAAGTCCAGCAGGCTCTGGACCCTTGGAGAGTATCAGAGCCCAGGGAATCCTGCTTGAGACTTCCTCCTTCGTCCTGATTAAATAAGCATCAGCTTTTCCTGGTCTACTACAGGGGTATCCAGGATGTTTAAGATGTAAAATCCCTTGGGATTCTGCCACTGAAAGAGCAAGTCAGCTTGATTTTGTCTCCCTTTCACATTCTCTCATTTTAATACTGGTTAGCAATAAAAGTAGATTCCAGAATCACTTTGGGGATGAAAGCAAGAAGAGGAAAATGGAGCGCTCCTTACCCAGGCTCTTTTCAATTCAGCTTCCTGTCCTAGGAACCAGTTCCCAGGCTGCAAGCATCCCTCCCAATCTATCCATCTGAAATGCCTTTAGCAGGAAAACAAAAAGCAGACTGAGTGACAGATGGAATCCACCCCAGTACTGCCAGGAGATGACTTTCCCCATAACACAGTCTAGGAGATGTGTACAGAGAGGTCTTGACAGATAGGCTGTCACATGTCAGTAAGCTGAAAATCACATCATACAGACCTTTCACAAGACCTTTTAAGAATCTTCAGGGCATTTCATGAAGTCCATTTTGGTACCATGAACATATGCCATGTGTAGAGGTGTATTTGCATTTCTGGAAGACTTCATTCATGTACAAAGCTTAGTGGACAGTGGACAAATTCAACTCTGATATTTGAAAGAAGTAAACATATCAACTCAGAGTATTTGCTTTCCCAGGTTGAGCATTCAGGGTTCCAGCAAGAGACGGGACAAGCTTTCAAAACTCCCTACCAATTTGTTAACTGCTTCTGAATCCATTTCAAAATGTTTTATAGTGTCCTTCCCCAAAGATGGGGCCCAGAACTGAACACAGTATTCTAGACATTCTCAGATCAGTAATAATTGGAGAAAAGCAATCATTTCCTGGTACTATAAGTAATTTAATGTTAAATCTAACAAAGATGATAGCTCAAGTATACTACAAATTTGGGAGGAGTCATTGTAAATAGCTCATATATATAATTCAGCAGGTATTTTCATAAGTTTTACTTTCAACCTGGGTCCTATATTGTGAGAAGCACCTTTTTGCATATGTCTAACATCTACTGAACCCTAATAATGATATGCAAAGCAAAGCCTAGGACATTGTCAACCAAGTTGCCATTAACCATTTAGATCCCATTGTTTATCACAATTATTCAGAATCAGGATTAAATTCAGGCTGATGGTTATCACAATGGGAACCTATCTGGGGAAAAATACTTGGATATTGGGTAATGGAGGAAATTTCTGGCAATTATAGAGATTAATAGCTTACTAGATCATCATGGAATATGATGACATCAGTACTTACACCAAAAAGAATACCAATTTGCTGTCATTATGCATATATCCACTTATTCATCCATTGATCCATTTTCCATCTCATTTCACAAAGGATTTGAGGTACTTAGAAGAATGCATAATATAAGTAAATTCCAAACATAAAAATAAAGGGCCAAGACAATGTCATTTAGAAGAGGACATTGAAACCAGAAAGAAAAAGCATAAATAGAGGCAATCTGAACCTACACAGTTAAAATGTTTAACTGAAATTTTGCCCCTGCGTTTTATGCCAGCTAAAATAAAAATGGAAACATTTTCAGTTACATGATTCACATAGTCTTTAAAGAGAGAACACAAAAAATTATTAGGGGAAGAACATATGACTATAGAATACTCTGTATGGCAGATGAAACAACATAAGGCTAGTAAATCTCCCTTTATAACTCTGTCTCAGAATCTAAGCAAAATTCAGTCCAGTGTGAAACCACTCTCTATTTCCTCTACATGATTACTCTAAAATAAGTCATTTCCCTTTTTCTTACAGCAGTCAGTCATTAATCAGCATCTCTCAAGAATCATTCTGAGTCATAGACTCTTACCATTGAAAGACACATTAAAGTTAATCTATTTTAACCTACCATTCAAAGCCAGAATGTTATACACTATCCCAAAGACATTCCTGCAATGGCTAACCACTGCTTGAAAGCATTTAATAGTAAGCCGCCCAACACATTCTCAAGGTAGTCTGCTTTATTGGCACAGTTCTTGTTAATACCAAATTCATCCTTACATTGACATTCAACAATGGACCATAGTTTTACTGCCTAAAGAACAACAAAATCTAACTTGAATTTTTATATTTAAATGCCATTAACATGTCTATAAGTCACCTCAATATAATATCTTAGGATAGATGCTTCCATGTTTTAAAATGACCCATTGTTTATGAGAACAGTCAGAGCAGTATTCCAAACAGTGAGAGGCATACACATAAAAACAAAAAACTATAAAAAACTTATCATTAACTCTGGCAGAAGTCATTAAGAATACTACCTCTGCCCTAGATGGAATATAGATCAGCCTCACTTGTTGACACGAATAGTAATGTACAATCATATTGTTCTATGTTTCCTGTGGGCTAGTCATGGTGGCATCTGTATCATTGCTAATCCCTTTTTTCACTTGGATCAATCAGGCAAGGTAGAACAGCCTACACCTCAGATTAAGTTAAAGTCTACTTAGATTTATAGGGTTGATCCCCATAGCTTCTGGGATTTGGACTCTTGGCAGTTGGAGCTCCCAGGTCAAAAGCATCTTATAGGAACTATTTATTGTTGTTTTTGTCAGAGTGGTAATAACACTCATCTATTACATTCCATCCAGAGTTTTAAATGCTTCTGCACAGATGCTCTCTCAATAGCTCATCACCATTATGACACAATGAGAAAAGGTCAAGAAGATCTCACGAAAATAGTTGATGATGGTGACAATCCCTGAGAAGTGAAGATACGGAATTTGAGCCTTCTCTGAATTAGTCAATCTCTCACAAGCAAAAGAATTACCAAAACAGAGACCCAAGAGACTGAATATAGAGACAATGGCAAGACCATTTATGACAATAGAACTCTGATCCATAAGAAACCCAGAAAGCCAAACCATAACTTCTGCAGCAATCAGCCAAAATGGTCAAAACTGGGTCAACAATGGCCAACGTCCCATTGTTGCTCCTCTCTCTCATCCAACTAGAGAAAGATGAATATTCTCCCCAAACCAATCATGTAAGTTTCCCTACTTCTGTTTATCCATTTTCCCTGTGCCAACAACCCCCAATCTGGAGGCTTCCCCTTTTCTCACCCTGAAGCTTTCCAACTACCTGACTGCCTTTGAATCTATGCCAAACATAGGTGATGGTGGCTTATTCCCTTGCTATAGTAAGCTCTGAATAATTAACCTAGGGATTCTGCATTTATTTCCACAAAATGTAAATACTACAAGAGTCCATTTTAAGGATCATGTTGAGTTCTATTACATGGCAACTCTATGTTTAGGAGTTTAATGGCCTGATGGCAAGAGATAGGTCTTATGCTTTCAGTGACACTGGTAAACTGGATCTGTGGTTGGGGTGTGATGAGAAAACTTTGATTTGTAGAATTTCCCAATTTCTATGATGCAAATGCTCTTACCATGACCAATTTCAAGCAATCATTGGTTTAACATCCAGCTTATAAAATTCCTGAATATTTAACAATCAGTTCTAACAAGCTGATGTGAGTAGCTTTAGCACACCACTGACATTTTTTAAATTTTTTCACCAGGTTTAACACTGTGCCTAACAAAAAGTCAATGTTCAAAATCAAATAGCAAATGGTAGATATATAGATATAGATATAGATATAGCAATAATTATAGATATATGCTGGATGGATGCATGGTTGAATGGATGGAGAGATAGACACATGGTAGATAGATCTATCTTATTTTAAAAAATGGGAACAACCTGTCTAAATCACTCACTCAGTGTGAATTAGTAGAATGTCTGCTATGTGTCAGTTAGGTGCACGATATAATATATTAGTGAACCAAACAAAGATCTTTGCTTTTGAGAAGATTAAATTTTAACAGGAGTACCAACAATAAATAATGCATGTAACAAATAAGTAAATTGTATAATATTAGGTGATGAGTGATATGGGAAAAAGGAAAAGCTGAGCAAATGGAACTGGGAACCCTGAGGGTAAGGAGCTAGGCATTTACAGATTTCAATAGGGTAGTCAAGCAAGGCTGCCGTGGGAGGGAAGAGTTGAGTGAGGACCTGAAGGTGTTAGTCACCCACCATGAAGATCTCTGCAAAAAGAGGGAGTGCTAACGTAAACCTCTAAGGCAGGAGTACACCAGGAATTTTGGGTTTTTTTAAGTAGGCTTCACACCCAGCATGGAGCCCAACACAGAGCTCAAACTCACAACCCTGAGATCAAGACCTGAGCTGAGATCAAGAGTCAGACGCTTAACAGACTGAGCCACTTAGGCTTAAAATTCCTTAACGAATTTTAAGAAAACCAGTGTCTGGACCAGTGAACAAGGAGGAGATGCACCAGGGAGCAGATCATGCAGGGAATTATAAACTGCTGTAAGGGTTTGGGATTTTTTCTGAGTAAATTCAAGAAACACTGCAGTGTTTTGAGTAGAGGAATGCCATAATTGGACTTAGGCTTTAAAAGGATCCTTCTAAGAATATTCTGAGAATAGCTTTCTGTAGGAAATTAATGAGCTTGACATTAGCCATGCCATTGGTATCACTGGAGTAAAGAAGGCCTCAGCAGAGTGGGTTTAAAGAATACAAGTGTCAGGGTGCCTGGGTGGCTCAGTCGTTAAGCGTCTGCCTTCGGCTCAGGTCATGATCCCAGGGTCCTGGGATCGAGTCCCACATCGGGCTCCCTGCTCAGCAAGAAGCCTGCTTCTCCCTCTTCCACTCCCCCTGCTTGTGTTCCTGCTCTCGCTATCTCTCTCTCTGTCAAATAAATAAATAAAATCTTTAAAAAAAAAAAAAAAAAAAGAATACAAGTGTGAGTATACAAGTGGAGAAATCAGGTAAATAAATTGTCATACAGGCACGAAATGAAACACTCTATAGTACTCCTGTGTATTTATTAATGTAGAAATATGTTGCAATATATTGTTGAGTTTTAAAAATTAGATTTTACTTTGTTATGCTTTTGATGATGAAGGAGCAATGTGTATCATACTAACCTGCCTCCAGATTACAACTCTTAGTATTGGAATAAATTACATATATATATATATATTTGAAGGTGCTAGAAAGTGACCAAAGCCTAATCTCATTATTAAAAAAAAGCATTTCCAAAAACTAATGATGTACTTTATGGTGACTAACATAACATAATTAAAAAAAAATAAAAAAGGCATTTCCACAAAGAAAATCCAGGTTTAGATGATTTCATTGGTGAATTCTAGCAAATATTTGAAGAATTAATAATACAAATATTCTCCAACCTATTTAATGAAATAGGAGGAAAAACATTTTCTACCACATTTTATGAGACTGCCATTATATTGTGTACCAAACTTAAAAACAATTCAAAAATAAGATTAAAAACAAATACACCTCAAAAGCATAAATGCAAAAATCTGTAACAAAATATTTTCAAAAGGACTCTAAAAACACATAAAATGAAAATTAATCATGAACAAGTATGTGTTTACCCCAGGAATGCAAGGTTGGTTTATCACTAAAAAAAAAAAAAACAATGTTGCACAATATGAAGAATTTCAAAAGCATCATACTGAGCAAAAGAAGCAGAGACAGGATCCCAGACTTTATGGAAATGCTAGAAATGAGAAACATAATTGATCTGCAGTGGCAGATGGCTGCCATGGTGGTTGCCATGCTTCCTGACCCCAGGCAAATGAGTTCTATGTATATGCGTACTTCAGACTTATGAAACATGTTGAAAAGACGAAAACAACAGATCCCAACACTCCCTGAAATAACTTCCCTCAAGCAGGGCACAAAAGACAGGCTTGTCCTCTATAGCTACTGTAGTCAATTTTCTTCTCCTGGGGCATGTCCCTTTGTCTGGGCTGGCAGGAATCCTATTGGCTGAATCCTCTTCAGACAGTGGTGACTGGAGATCAACTGTGTCAGAGTCTTTGATAACACCTTGAAGAGAAAGAGGCCCCTAAAGCTTCGATCCTTCACTCACCTTCACTGCAGGGATGGACTATATTCCCTGTCAGGTAAGTAGTCACCCCAGGCTCACTCTGATTTCAGATAATCACGATATGCTATTAATGCGGACTTCTAAAATTCTCTTCATAAACTTTATTCTTATCCTTAAATGTAACTTGCTAATTGTGGCAATTAAACATAAACATTATTGATGCCTTTATATGAGTTAATCTTTAGAATCACTGACAAAAGTGCCCAGAACATATATGTTAGTGATTAGTAACACTTTCCATGTACATACCAGTACATACCAGTAATGTGTTTCAGAAAAAGGATTGTGGCTAAAAATAATACTGGCTTTCTAGTGAGTCCTCCAGGCCTGTGGAAGACTTAGAAGCTTCCTACTCTCGTTTCAGGATTTTTACCCCAATGGCCCCCACTTTGGAAGGTAACCCAACCCAGGCACTGCTGGATGATTACTGTACAGATTCCCATGGCAGCATCTTCACTGCACCTGGCAGTATCTGAGGCCATCCATCTCTTTGTAGCCCAAACTTTTTTTTTCTGAGTTCTGAGTTTCCCTGAATTGCTGTCCTTTCAAGAATATCTTCAGGAAAGGCATAGCATGTCTGTTTCAGGAAAGGGTACACCCCTCTCACTGCCCTAAACCTCCCCATGAGCAGCTGGATGACATTTCCAGAAGGACACCCTACACCATTCAACCTGTATGCCTTTGTGTATGCTGGTTTTTCCTCCTAGAAGGCTCTCCCCACAATCTCTGCCCAGAAAATTAAGCCCATTTTCCCAAGCCCTAGCCAATAGCACCCCCTCCATGAAGCCTTTTTGGATATTCCCTTCCAAGCAACCAAATGTCACATCTTTCTTTTCTGGAAAAGGAGAGTATGCCACCCTATATACTCCGTGCAACTCCGATGACATCCACCACACCGTGAAGTTGCTTCAGACAAGCCCTGTGGCTCTTCCAGAGGAGGTCAGAGCAAGGGCTGAGGGCTGTTCAAACCAAGTTTGAATCCCTGATTCCTTACTTTGTTCCTACATGACCTTGACAAGTGATTCAACCTCTGTGAACCTAGGTTTCCTAATCTGTGGGGAAAGGATAAAAATAATACCTAGTCATAAGGTGGTGGTTAGGATGATGCAAGACCATGCTGGAGCATGCTCAGTGAAGTGGTATGAGAGAGCAGTCAAGAGCAAAGGCTCCAGGAGTGAGTCTGGGTTCGGATCCCAGCTCTTTCAGCTTCCTCTCCATGTGACTTTGGACATGATACCTAACTATTCTCTGCCCTAATCCCCTTATCCTAAGAGGTAGCAACTACCTTATGGGTTTATATTGGCAGTTAGTCTAACACATGCAGAGGTAAGAGCTCTACCAAGCATGATGAGTTACTATGTCAAGCACTTAAATAACATTACTTGTCATTCATAGTCACAAATGCTTACTGTACAACTCTTAGAAGTTGCCTTGCCTGCATAACTCAGAAGTACAGGGTTAGGAGCGGGAGAGGGAGAGAGAGAGAGAGAGAGAAAGCAAAAGACAGAGATTTAGTATCCTTTCCTCTTCTTTCTGATTCAATTTTGTCAGGAGTTATCTCTTAGATGCCAATGTTCTTGCCTATGAAGTTGGACCTAAATCCAGGGTTTTATTCAGTGCACGGGGTGTGCTGACAAGCCTGTGTGTCCAAACGGACACTGAGCATTACAAAAGCCCTTTCCAGGGTGACAGCCATAGAATGTGGAGCATGGCTTGCTATTCTTAGTCACCTTCTGCACAGTTCCACCCACCCTCACAGCTGTGGTAGAACTTCAGAGCTTCTGCTTCTTACCAGGGTCTTGAGTTCATCAATCACTCCTTCCCATCTACCCTGAACCCAATTGATGGATTTCACACCTAGTCTCCAGTCTTTGTGAAATGTAAGTAGCCAAATGATGAAAAAACAAGCCTCCCAGTGCAAACATATGCTGTTAGGAAATCAGTTCTTGGACTTCTTGAGCTTTTTTCTCTTCCCATTTGTTTACATTATACTTTTAAAAAAAGTGAGGTGTGTATTTTCAGACTTGAAGCCTATTGGCTTTTCCGTCACTCCTATTTCATTCTTAGTTTTGGTCACTTTTCTTTCTTCTGACTCCATCATATTCCAGCCTGCTTCCAATCTTAAAACTTTAGGGCATTAGCACAAATAAAATTTCCAGTCCTGGTCTATAAAGATTTTTTTCCCCCTTACGGAAAACAGTAGCCCATTTTGTTTATATTCCCCCAACGATAACACCATGATGTTTCTTTGAAAACATTTTCAAAACATTGTTGTGATTGTTTAACTTGAGGAATCATGGAAGTCTAGGGTTTGGAAGATCATATAGACATGAAGTCCTTTTCTCTGGCTCAGGCATGTTCTAATACCTTTATAATTAGAGAGTAACATGGATATCAACCAATTCAATTTCCTGATTTTTCAGATGGGAAGACCAAGACTCAAAGAGGGGACTTGGGAAATGAAACATGTAGTAAACCATGGTTCTCAATAATGGTGGTTCTGACACACAAGCGGACAACTGACAATGTCTGGATACATTTTGGTTATCATGACCAGGGAGGTGTTACTGGCATCTGATGGGTCAAGGCCAGGGATGCCACCAAACATTCTACAATGCACAGGACAGTCATCACAACCAAGAATTGCTCAGCCCCAAATGACAGCAGTACCAAGTTTGAGAAGCTCTGAGCTAGAGAGATCATCTTTACTTCAGTCATCCTTTTAATGTCTTATGCCAACATATATCCATAATCATTGCATATCAACTTGGTATTCCAAATTAAACTTGTATCCTGAATCCTTAAAGAAGAGAAGTCTTCTGGGTTCCATTTCCTAGAAGAAAACCTTCCTTGGTAATCTCTTTAATGTTTAGCAACTAAAATTACAAAGGTCTTATCTCTGCACCGATGTTGATTCAGTGAGGAATTATCTCTACCAGGGAGACTTGGGGGAGAGGAAGGTTTTAGTTCTAGGTTATACTATGGGGTTGATTGTGAACAGCTGTACTCAACCCATTCATGGGTGACTGAGGACTACCTTAAGGAATGTTAGGACACAAAAAATTGATTTGTTATGGTAACTGGCAATGACTGTCAGTGGTAAATGACATTCTATATGAATGATAAAATGATGATCCAATTTGGAAGTCAACCTGATGGTTGTTTCAATGGTTTCTTTTAGGATATCATTTCACAAAGGCTAAAAAATAAATCAACAAACCTAGGAATTCCCTTCTATGACAATGTATCACATAAAAAAAAAAAAAAAACTTTTAAGAAACATTGGCACTAGATCTTGCCATTAGCTGACCTGGGGGAAAAGAAGGAACCTATCAAAATCAAGAGATGCCAGAATTTGAGAAGAAGATTTAAAATAAAAGTAGCCATTCCATTTCTACCCTGTCTTCCTTCCCATCTATGCTGAGTTGCCCACTCATTTAGCTTAAGTGTGCTATGTATACAGTTAAACTAAAAAACCCAAGTGAAATTCAACTTCACAACACTGACTATGAGCAAGGGGTCAAGGCCAAGTCCAATCTCAGTTGGGTGAATGATATTTTCTAAGAACAAATTCCATAATGCTTTTTAAAATACTTTAACCTAACAATTTCCCTTTGGAACTGTAACCTATATTAGTCAAAAATATTGGTGGTGAGTGGAGAAAAATTATACATAAAGAACTCCTTCCTACAGTTTGCATAAAACAGCCAAAAGTTTGGAAGCAACCTAACTATCTAACAATTTTAAGTAAATTGCAATGTTGGGGGGAAAATGCAATTGTTAAAAGCATGGAGTCTTCAGAGAAATTTGGAAATCTCTTATGATGTAATGTTAATTAAAAAATGAATAATCCAAAAAAAATTTTTAAATGAATAATCCACAAATATAGGTACTGATTGATGACAATTCTGTAAAAGATGAGCATGTGGTCAAAGTCTAGAGAAACACATCAAAACCACAATATCAATGGTGGACATATGTATACATATTTCTGGGTCATACTGTTTTTCTTTTTTTTTCCTTTGATTTTCCTATATTATCTTTAGAAAAAATATATACTTATAATAAATATTATGTATATTATATATATATATACATAACTACACACACACACTATATATATATGTATATATATATATATACACCCAAGAGTGTGTATGTGTGTGTGTGTGTATATATATATATAGTGTGTGTGTATGTATATATATATATGTATATATATAGTCAAGTTTGACCCAGAGCCCCTTTCTTCAGTCAAGATAGCATTAGAAAGTTAGTAGTAATAAGGAAACCTATAATAAGCAGTTTGGAGTGCACAGATGAAATAAGCTTGAGAATTTAAATTGGGCTGCGAGGAGGATAAGGTCAATTGTATTGAAACAGTAATGAGTGTATGCTAAAAAGTCCCTCATAGGGCGCCTGGGTGGCTCAGTCGTTAAGCGTCTGCCTTCGGCTCAGGTCATGATCCCAGGGTCCTGGGATCGAGTCCCGCATCGGGCTCCCAGCTCAGCGGGAAGCCTGCTTCTCCCTCTCCCACTCCCCCTGCTTGGGTTCCCTCTCTCGCTGTGTCTCTCTCTGTCGAATAAATGAATAAAATCTTTAAAAAATAAAAAAATAAAAAATAAATAAATAAATAAAAAGTCCCTCATAAGGGTAACGCAGCAACTTCACATTCTCCCACATAAGTGTTCTGATCACAGAATCAAGAATTTCATGGAGCGAACTGGCCATAGAGTTTATCTATTAAGCCAAACTCTGCTTGTTTAGTGTCTTCTGTAACATGCAAGGAAGTAGTCAGTTTCCCTGCCTGTGTTGCACTTCCTGATACATATGATCAGCCTTCCTCTCTCACACCTGCCCAGAAGATGATTTCCCTGACATTTTCTACCTTGAACCCAGTCCCGACACCTGGGAGTCACCCAAGCTGTTCCCACTTCTCTGTCCCTCACCAACTCATCCAGCCCTTTACCAGCGCCTGTTGGTTCCACATCCTGAATCTCTCTTGAATGTGTCTGTCTCTCTCACTTGCTTCCAAAGCCTCTGTCCTCCTTCCAGCCATGGACCTACAGCAGCCCCCTGACTGGTCTCTGTCCCCAGTCCCTTTCAGCATACAGCTATTTTTTTTTTAATTTTTTTATTGTTATGTTAATCCCCATACATTACATCATTACTTTTAGATATAGTGTTCCATGATTCATTGTTTGTGCATAACACCCAGTGCTCCATGCAGAACATGCCCTCCTCAATACCCATCACCAGGCTAACCCATTCTCCCACCCCCCTCCCCTCTAGAACCCTCAGTTTGTTTTTCAGAGTCCATCGTCTCTCATGGTTCTTCTCCCCCTCCGATTTCCCCCCCTTCATTCTTCCCCTCCTGCTACATTCTTCTTCTTCTTTTTTTCTTTCTTAACACATACTGCATTATTTGTTTCAGAGGTACAGATCTGAGATTCAACAGTCTTGCACAATGCACAGCGCTTACCAGAACACATACCCTCCCCAGTGTCCATCACCCAGTCACCCCATCCCTCCCACCCCACCCCCCACTCCAGCAACCCTCAGTTTGTTTCCTGAGATTAAGAATTCCTCATATCAGTGAGGTCATATGATACATGTCTTTCTCTCTTTGACTTATTTCGCTCAGCATAATACCCTCCAGTTCCATCCACGTCGTTGCAAATGGCAAGATCTCATTCCTTTTGATGGCTGCATAATATTCCATTGTATATATATACCACATCTTCTTTATCCATTCATCTGTTGATGGACATCTTGGCTCTTTCCACAGTTTGGCTATTGTGGACATTGCTGCTATAAACATCGGGGTGCACGTACCCTTTCGGGTCCCTACTTTTGTATCTTTGGGGTAAATACCCAGGAGTCAGCACACAGCTATTAAAAGACAGATAGGATCCCATTACGTCTCTCCTTTAATTACACTGATGAACATCTATTATCTTTTAAAATAAACTCCATCCTCCTTAGGATGGCTCAAAAGGCACTTTTTACCTGACCACTGCATATTTCTACTACAATTCTCGAAAGTCAAGTCCTGTTGCTGACAGAACACATTTCCCTCTGTGCAATTACATTGAAGGCAGAATATCAGCCTTCTCGTTCTAACCAATTATGATAATTTTAACGTAGTCCAATATCACATTCACATTTGCAATGTACTTCACATTTTAATCATATTACATTACCAGTAAGTAAAACCTCCAAATACTTTTTTATAAACTTTCTTGTACTTGAGTGATTTCTTTTTGTTTTAACCAAATGTAGGACTTCCCAATTAGCCATATGAAGTTCCTCTTTTGATACTTTGCCCAAGATTCCACTTTGCCAGGATCTTTTTGGACACAAATTTCACCACATAACACTATACCTGCTTGCCCCAGCCTTGTGTCACCCCAACATTTCATTAACATGAGGCAACGTGCTGTAACTGAGGAACACAGAATTTCGTGGTTCCATTTTATTTTTTTATTTATTTTTTTAAAGATTTTACTTATTTATTTGGCAGAGAGAGAGACAGCGAGAGAGGGAACATAGCAGGGGGAGTGGGAGAGAGAGAAGCAGGCTTCCCACTGAGCAGGGAGCCCAATGTGGGGCTCGATCCCAGGACCTGGGATTATGACCTGAGCCGAAGGCAGACACTTAACGACTGAGCCACCCAGGTGCCCCTCATGGTTCCATTTTAATTAGAATGATTTAAATTCTAATCCCACCACTGACAAGTTGTCAAGCATTAAGTAATGCCACTTAAGGGGCGCCTGGCTGGCTCACTTGGTGGAGTGTGTGACTCTTGATCTCCAGGTTGTGAGTTTGTGCCCCATGTTGGGCGTAGAGATTACTAAAAAACAAAATCTTAAAAAAGAAAGGAAGGAAGGAAGAGAGAGAGAGAGGAAAGAAAGAAAGGAAGGAAGGAAGGGAGA
Source organism: Halichoerus grypus (assembly GCF_964656455.1). NCBI lineage: Eukaryota > Metazoa > Chordata > Mammalia > Carnivora > Phocidae > Halichoerus > Halichoerus grypus. Next base: position 8,806,709 of record NC_135719.1, read on the forward strand.
GAGAGAGAAAGAAAGAAAGAAAAGAAAGAATGAAATGCCACTTAGATTTTCTCCATCTCAGTTTTCACATCAGTAGATGGAGTGTAACAATATATAAGGGAGATGACGGTTAGGATGATGATGATGATGAAGAGGAGGATTAGCTAGTATTTTGTGTCAGATGCTATCCAAAGTGCTTTACCCACAAACAATGCTGAGGAAGGTACAATCGTTAGCCCCATTTTTCTGATGACTACACTGAAGGTTAAAAAGAATAAATAACTTACCCTAAATACAGTCAATAAATGATGGAGCCAGTGGATAGAAATGCTAAAGGCCAAGTGAACACAATTATCTTGTGCCTTCTGTCTGAGTCATGCATTGTTCAGACAAACTGTTTATTTCACTGATCCTCTACTGATGGGAATTAAGGTTGTCTCTCCTTTTTCAATTACCAAGCAATGGCATCGTTGTACATGTGTCTTTGTGCCCTTCTGGTGTTAAGTTTCTAGAAGTGGGAATTTTAGGATCGAAGGTTATGAATATTTTTGTTGAATATTATCAATTTGTGCTCTTTTATGATTAAAAATATTAAAATATTTTTTTGGTAATTGTAGAGGACATATTTTGGGTGCCTCCTCAGATTCCCTTGGTGACATCAGCTCCTGGACTCCCCATGGTGAGCTTTGCCTGGGGTGCTACCAATGCTGCTTGGGCCCTCACGCTTCCACAGCCTGGGGCTGGCTGACCAGTTGCATTCTTAGGAGGACTTCCTTCATTGCTTTTATTATAGAGCCAGGTCAAGCAGCCTCCCATCCTGAGCTTCTGGCCCCTCCCACCATTTCTGGATTTAGCTGAGTGGCCGGGAGAAGGGGCCCAATGATGGAATGCGAACATGTGAGTTGACCTCTCTGGGGACACACTGTGACTAATGGGAAACAGGAAGAGAGGCATGTGTAGCAGGCAGGTAAGTCCTTCTTCCTTCTCAACACCTCCTCTGGGAAATGGTTCTGTGCACAGCCTTATCCAGACACATGTCATATCGCTGAGCAAACCCACCTGACCGCTTTGACCAGCCCCAGGAATGCAACACTCTGCGCCACTTTCCAGGTCATCCCACGCTCGCTGTCCTTATCTCTCACTCCCATTTTCCCTCACATTCAGTCTGCGGTGGTTTTCTGGCTCACCTGAGATATTAAAGTTTATGTGAGTGTTTTATGAGTTATAAACCACTAAGCAAAGGGCATTTTATTACTGTGATTTCTGTTGCATTCAGTAATACTCGGGGGCATAGAGACAGACATTCATTCCATAAGATAATCAAGATTACCGTTATTTAAATTTCATTACTCAGTACCAGTCTAAGAAGGATTTTGAAACATTTCTGATGTTTCCAATTCTGTGTTTGCCTTCCGGGAGGTGTGGTGAACTATAAGCAAGCTCCATAGGAACACCTACATGGAAGGAACGCCTTCCATGTGTCCCTAAGGCGAGCATGCAGGAGGAAGGAGTAAAATAACGTATTTGCATGCTCCAGTGTACTCAGATTCAGCATCATGCGCAGCCCCAGTGTGGAACTCCAGGGTGAGATTGAGAAATACGAAATAAGCTAGAAGTAGCACGAAAGCTAACTAGGATGAAAGAAAAATCAAGAACTCCCTGACCCTACCCGACTTTCAGACAAGTATCTTTTACTTTGCCAGGTGAGTTACCTTTTCCAATTTCACACACACACAAAAATAACTTGTGGATAATTCATATTCAACTCAACCAACAGTTAGCAAAGCCCTAAATTATCTCCTTCTGTGTGTTATTATAGCACCCAGTTGTTTTCATATTACTCTCTGCTGTTACTGCTGACTTAATTAACTGCCTTTCTGGCTGGACTATAAACCTGAGAGAGTAGGAAGCTGTCAATTCCACTCTGTCATATTTTTGGCACCTAACATATTGTCTGGATTTTTTTTTAATGTTTATTGAATGATGAATGAAAGAGAGAATGAATGAAGATGAATTGACCATGTGTCTGGCCTTCACTAAGTGTTTTTAGTTTTCTGTAAATATCCCCAGTCGCAAATTTCAACTTAAAGCAAAGTAGTTACCTAATAAATGTATGTTAATGAATCAATAAAACAGATATAAGTTTATATAAAAATAGCTAATGGTTCAAAGTATTCTAAAATGTTCTCTTCTCATTTACATTCAGGGAATACAGGCCTATAAAGAGAATTACTGCTTAGTTTTAAAAAACAGAAATCTCTGATTTCTGGTAGAGAATATTGGAAAATTGGCTGGAGGAATGATCTACCCTTCATAGTCAAGGAAGGTTGGGGGTCCACTCTATTTCATAGAGAAAATATCCCGTGGATAACTCTCATGAGCTGGACTCCGCCTTTCTCAGCTCACGTGTTCAGAGATGCTACTCCAAGGAACTCGGTCATGTAGCCAGAACCAAAGAAATGTATCTCAGGTTTGGCTGGTTGTTTTCCCCTATGATACAAGCTACATAAAACCCTGGATTAAATTAATCCTTTCTTTCGTTTTATATCCTTTCCTTTAGGGTAGTTGGTTGATTGCACTTACATTGATCACATGGGGAAAGTGAGATTTACAGAGATAAACCATCTTTTCTTCTTCTTGGTCCTTTGAAGCCAAATTATTTTTAAAGGATCAGAGGTCATTTGAGGCTCACTGGACTATGCCAAGGGCCAGATTCTGTCCTTATTTTTGATACAATGAACCATTTTCTACAATGGGCATTTAAAATTCACAGCTCCCAGAGCATTATTAATCCCAGGAAAGGCCCCTGCTGAAAATCCTATTAGCATCTCTGCCTCTTGATTTTTATTTAATTCCTTATAATATTCTACCATAATGCTGACATACATTATAGAACTGAGGGCTACTGAATGAGACAATTATTTCACTACATCATTAAGCCCGCAGTGAGTTAATAAATGGCTCCAAATGTGCTTTGAGATCATATACAAAGAGGTTTAAAAAAAAGAATACTAAGGCAACACTTGTTGAATCACAGTTAATAAGAAAGAAAAGGGTAGGGGCGCCTGCGTGGCTCAGTCGTTAAGCGTCTGCCTTCGGCTCAGGTCATGATCCCAGGGTCCTGGGATCGAGCCCCGCATCGGGCTCCCTGCTCTGCCAGGAGCCTGCTTCTCCCTCTCCCACTCCGCCTGCTTGTGTTCCCTCTCTAGCTGTATCTCTCTCTCTCTGTCAAATAAATAAAATAAAATCTTTAAAAAAAAAAAAAGAAAGAAAGAAAAGGGTATTGACGTGAATGGTTCAAATAGTGGCTCACACTAAAATGATAGATTAGGTCTGTGTTTCCTATTTGTATTTACAAAAGAATGAGTGGCATTCTGATGGCCAAACAGGCTTTTGGAAAATTGTCCTTCTCTTTTCAAAGCGCTAGAGAGGAGAAGGTTAGAGTGGAGAGATGTAGGGGGATGGTGGGGGAAAAAACAATACATTCATCTAGCATTAAAATGTTGGCACAGATCAACAGAATGTCTCATATTGAGGGTCACTTTCAATTTTTAAATCCCATTCACACAGAGCATCTCATTCTAGCTCACAAAAATTCTGGAAACAATGTCCTTGCCCCAATAAAAAAGGTAGAACTCCCCAGCTTCCCTTTCCTGAGCCCGTATCCTCTCTCACCTCCCTGCTGACCCAGGGTGCTCTAAGTCAGTGCTTCTCAGATTTCCCTAGGGACGTGGGTCACCTGAGGATCTTATTATTGAGGCAGTCCACGCAGCCTGAGATTCTGCATTTCTAACAAACCCCAGCTGAAGCGGATGCTACCTCTCCGTCAGAACCACCAGCTGTGAGCAGCATCATCCTGAAAAGATTAGTGTCCTACGTAATCACACAAAATTTAGATGGAAGGTACTCCAATATACACTTAATGAGATGTATCATTGTTCTTGTGCTCCTTGCTAAGCCGGCAGACGTAGTCAGGGAGTGACAGACTCTGTCTGATTTTCACAAAGTCAAGCCAAACACTTCTGGAGCTGAATTAAGAGTAGAAACCAAGAAGCTGTGAAGGGCCTTCTGGAGATCTTGGATTCAGTAAACTAAGGCATGAGCTCTTACTCAATTGGGGGGTCATCCAGCCTTTCAAGTATGTCTGAGACACTATACATTCTCTCCCCCAGAAAAATGTACACATAGGCCAACAAACAAGTTTGTATGTAATTATATCCTACACTCTTTTGTTCCATAAGCAATTTAAGAAATCTTGATCTGGGGATGTCCCAGGAGCTAGAAAAACAAATGAAGACATTTTAAAACTCTCACTGGTATACAGACAGTTTTTAAATACAAATCTTATGGGAGAGCTAAGCCAATAACCTAAAAGCACAGATGAAACACACACACACATGGGTGGGGGGAAGCAGAGAATTTGAGACTTTATGATTTTATGACAAAAGCCATGGAAAATTATCAATAGCCCAAAGGAGATCAGGAGCAAGCGAATAAAAACAGAAACTGCAAAAACTAGCAACCTACCCCATTTCTCAGTGACTGGCCCCTGGGTCACCAGAATCTGAATCTTCAAGGGTGCTCAATAAAATGCAGACTTCTGGGCCATAACCCAGATCACATGGAGACATGGTTCAGAAATCGGCATCATGTGAGACCCCTAGGTAATTCCTATGCACATTGAAGTTTGAGAAATACTATGCCTCAGATTACATTAATGAAATTAAGAGATTCCCTATCCCCCACTCCCATTCAGAGTTTTGAAAGAGTCATATTCTAATATGAGGCAGCCCGTAGGACAAAGAAATGGGTTCCAAGAGAACAGTGATCCAAAATATAGTCTTGAGTTGTGCTCATGATTAGAATAGGCTTTTAAGTTCAGCAACCTTTGGAGGAATTCAAATCTGTCTCCTGTCCTTACCTCCACTCTTTGTTCCTTCCTTCCCCTTCCCCTATACTCAGGCTCACAAATTCCCTTCCCTTTTCTAGGCCTCACACATAAATTGGCTATAATATGGGTTAGATTATGTAGGAAGTTTGTAGAATAAAGAGCAGACAGTAGAGGAAATGTCAAGGTAATACACACAGAAATGGCTTTGATATAACTAAATCTATAAATATTGGTATATGGATATGAGTCTCTTTTTATATAAAAGCCAAAATCTTTGGTTCTCAACCCTGGCTTCCTATTAAAGTGAATAAAATCACAGAGACCTGATCTCCAACCTCAACGGTTCTAATTAAGAAGGTATAATAAGACAATTATGGCTAAGAGTTGGGGGTCTAAGCATCTGTGTTTAAAATAAAAAAGAAAACCACCATTAAATATTCTCACATACAATCAATAATAAGACCAACAATAAAAGGTATTGAGTGTTTAGTATGAAAATAGTGCTGAATGTTTTATAGGCAGTAGCTAATTCAGTCTTTATAACATTTCCATAAATAGGAACTGTGAGGAACATCACTTTTACAACCCAAAGTCACAGAGGATAGGTAACTGTCTCAAGGTCATGACTGCTAAATGCAGAGCCCTCCTTGGAACTTTGACACAAGTGCCCACACTAAACAATAAGTTATACCCCCCCCATGAAGCCATCATTCAGAACCACTGGTATGTCTGTATGACCGTGTATATATGTGTGATATACACACACACGTGTGTGTGGTAGAGAGAGAAAGAATGTATGTGTATACCCTGAAAGAGAGGCAATTCTGGGGCTTAGGACACTTGGGGAAGAGAGGTGTTCTCAAATAAAGACCATGCCAGCCCAAGCAGCTGTTGAGAGTGATCATTCACTCATGGGCCAAGGAGAGAAGTCACCAGGAGGTGAAGTGAGCACGGAAAGCAACTAGGAGGTTGACTAATGCAAACTTAAGTTGACATTTTACTGAAGACTAGCTCCGCTTCCTCCACCTTCCCTGCTGATAGAAGCTACCACCGCACAGGTATCCCATCCCTCCAATTCCTCTTTGTTTACTCTGGGAAGGTTAAAAAAAAAAAAAAAAAAAAAAAAAAAAGAGCTCACAGTAGGATGAAGGCAGTGGAGGGATGTGAAGGATAGAACAAAAGTCTTCTGATAATTAGGTAATTGGTGCTAAGAAAAATATACCCAGAATGTGCCACAGAAGATTCTTTGGGGTTTCAGAATCAAGCCTGGTCACCCTGGTCTAGGTGATCCATAGCTGCTTAGATATCCCACAAAGGCAACCTTTCCCAAGCATGATTTTAGCAGAGACCCTTCCCATTTCTTCGTTCTAATTATGTCTTCCGATTATAAATAAGAAACATGTTGCTGCAGATCTACTTACTGACAGCCAAAAGCAGAAGCTAGGTCTCCTGTTTCCAAAGCCCAGGATTACTTTTACCAATGACATCCTACTAAGCAGAAAGCATGGGGGTAAAAGCAAAGATTCCAGTGCCAGACCTCCTGGGTTCAAATCCTGTTTCTAAAACATACTAGCTGTGTGACATTGAGCCAATTACTTAGCCTCTCCAAGTGTCTCCATTTGGAAAGTAAGAATGATGATGATGATGATGATGATGATGATGATGATGATAAAACCAATTTTAGAGTATTTTGGCATGTGGTAGCAAAGATGGAGTACTAAAATATATGAAAAAAGGCTTAACACACAGTAAGTCCCATAAATGTGTTTGTTATCATTATTGCTGCTTCAAGGTATTGTATATTATAATTCCCCAAGCAGCACTAATCAGCACTCATCATACATGGAATGACCCTCAAATTTGTCTTCCAGGATGTTCCAAGAAAATCTGAAATTTCTTATTTTCTTGATCAAGAGGTACAGTAAAAAGAAGAGTGACCATAATTTGTTCGGAGCTTCACAGCACGGCAATATGAAGACAGAAATAAAAACTTCTTTCGGGGGGCACCTGGGTGGTTCAGTTGGTTCAGTGTCTGACTCTTGGTTTCAGCTCAGGTCATGATCTCAGGGCCCTGGGATGGAGCCCTGTGTGGAGCCCCATGTCGGGCTCTGTGCTCTGCACTCAGCATGGAATCTGCTTGAGGATTCTCTCTCTCCAAGTCCCTCTGCCCCCCCCCCATTTCTTTCTCTCAAATAAATAATCTTTAAAAAAAAAAAAAAACTTCTTTTTGGTTCTTGGATCTGTATATTCTGTGCCTCCTTGCCTGACCCAGTGTACTGGGTTGAATGGCGTCCCCCCCCAAAATCCATGTCCTTCTCAGAACCTCAGGATGTGACCTGATCTGGAAATAGGGATGTTGCAGGTGTCATTAGTTAAGGTGAGGTCACAGTGGGGTATGGTGGGCCCTACATCCACTATGACTGGTGTCTTTATAAGAAGAGGAGAGACCAATAATATATAGAGTTATCAAATCACTATATTCTATACCTGAGACTAATGTAACATTGTGTGTCAACAGTACTTCAATAAAAAATAAACAAAAACAATGAACAAATAATCTTTTTAAGTGGGGGAAAGGTTGCACAAGGACAGTGGGATACAGGTGGAGAAGGCCATGCAATGACAAAAGTGGAGAAAGGAGTGCTGCATCTACCAGCCAAGACACACCAGAAGCTAAGAGAAAGGCATGGCGCAGTCTCCCCTGGAGCCTTTAGAAAGAACATAGTGTAGCCGGCACCCTGATTTCAGCCTTCTGGCCTCCAGCGCTGTGAAAGCATACATTTATGTAGTTTTAAGCCACCAAATGTGTGGTGATTTGGGATGGCAGCCACAGGAACCTCATACACCCAGCCTTCCTTCTGATGGAGCAGGAGGGAGGCAGAGGCCCTGCACTGAGGCCCTGCACTGAGCTGTGGTCTCCAGTTCTGCATGGGCTCACTTCCATGCAGCTAAGGATGCAGAGTGTGAAGAAGAGGACACTGGGAGCCCTGAAAGCCAAGTGAGATGACTCAGTTTCCTATATGAAATTCATCCCCATCAAACCATCTTCACTAGCTAAGCACTTCATTCCCCTGTCTCTTTCCTAATCCCAGCCTTTTTGACATACAGGTGTAAGCTGCTCTGCAGAAGGACTTTTGGGGAGCAATCCCCAGAACAGCACCTGTGAGTGGTGAAAAAAGCAGAAGTGGGCCAACAAGGACGCTGACCCACAGTACAATTGTGACAGAGGCCCTGGGTAATCCTCTGGAGCTGCAACGGCCCTGTGGAGTGTTTCCAACCAGGACTAGTAGGCCTAGCCTTTGTACCCACCTTAGACCCACCATTGGATGCATGATGCTCACACAAAGGAGCCATAGCTTTGGTCAAGGCTGCTTCTATCAGCTATAGACAAATTCTGGGGATGGACCCAGCTGTAAGCAGCTGGGAAATGAGCACCTTGGTCCTGGATCTAGCAGGTGCACTGCAGCATCTCCCCCCCAGCCCCCTTGTATGAGTGGCAGTCCTTATGTCAAATCATCATTTGTTATTAGAATGTGGCCATGTGAGAGTCCGCCTGGACTAGAATCTTCTTACTCTAGGAAAGAATCCACTCAAGGTATTGTATATTAGGTGCTCTCAAATCATGCAGATAGCGACAAATCAGAGAGGTCTCTGCGTTTCATTCTTACACACTTCCCTACACACATTTTCTATGACTACTCATTGCAATAACTCTAAAAATCTCCACTTGAAAGTGGCTTCTAATCGCATTTGGACCATGACAATTCCTCCTTTTTCTAGTGATCTATGGACAGAGAGGATAATCATCTGACTCTACATGGAAATTGCCACCCATTTGTTCATTTATTCATCCATTCATTTGCCAGCCATCACACAGATTCAACACTTCTTCTACGCTAAACAAGTACTGAGCATTCAAAAAATGAATGAGATTGTAAAAGGCCTTACCAGTCATGATAAATGAGCTGGCATTTCTCGAGACACAGTCAAGGATTATGGGCAATACTGTGACTTGAATAGGTTTGGGTTACTGAAAAACCCCTCTGTTGGTGATGGAGCCGATGGATTGCTGGAAGGTTCATGGAAGGCAGTGTGCAGATGATAGGGGGATTTATGTATCAGTTGAGACCTTCAGACCTCCCCTGAGTCACTCATCTTCTGTCCTTCCTCTGACTAAGACCCACTCTGCTCCCAAGTCAGCTGTACTACTAACGAGCATGTGGAGAGCCTGCTTGGGTGGGAGTACTCACATTGTCCTCCTGAGCCACAAGCAGCCTGTGGGGCCCAGTCACATGCCTTTGTATGTGCCCACACACCATGTATGTGACCCCAGGTCGCAAACACTCAGTGGGAGGCACACAGCTATCCACATAGACTGGACGCCTCTAGAAAAATGAGCCCCAAGAGGACGCGTGATTCCATTTTGGTTTTTCCCCTCAATAGCCTCAATAGCTTTGGGCCCGTCCCTAATAGGTAAAGTAAATCTCTCAGTGGGTGGGACTTCCATATTAAATACAAATTATGGATCTAAGTGTATAACCTAGCAGTAGAGACTATATTCCAAAGACACAAAAGGGAGAGAGTTCTTTTTTTTTTTAAATTAGCCAACTGTAGACTGGAAAATAGAAGAGAAAATATCATATTAATAATAATTATTCGAAGGTAATAGCTTATGTTCTTTAATGCAGTTCCAACATAAATGTCACTGTAAGAAATGATATTTCACTTCAATACTAACAAATCAGGTACTTAGTGTGCTGGGGGAGAAATGATTGGAACTACTTTAAAGCCACGTTAACCAGAGAAACTGCAAAAATATTTATATTCTTATGAAGGAAGGAAGGAATGCCCCTCGTGGGTGTACTTAAGTATCCTCCATCTTTTGGATAAATGGTAATGCTAAACAAAAAATGGAAAGATGACCTTAGAATAATAACCTCAGGACTCAATTGGGACTAAGCTTCTCAATGTATGAAAATCATTTGCAATATGTTCAGAATGGAAATTTCTATACTGCTTTATAGCTCATAGACTTCATTATACACCTCAAACAAAAATCACCAAAACACCCAACTCTGGGCTGGCTTCCTTCCCCTGGGGTGCCCCCCCAATATGTAAAATTATTCACCATCCTCTTACTCACTGTCTGCAATTCTGCTCAGTGACCTAACAATGTTTATAAGGACAGAAAAACAAAGGGAAAGAGAAAACCAATCCATTCGGAGAGGTGTTTCATATAGAGAATGGGATTGTTAAAGTAAAACCAGGTCTGGCACCATTAGGGCTTTCTCTAGCCAATTCCTTCTCCATCCTTTCCTACAAAGACCTCATGCAAAGACCATGTGGACAATTGCACAGGGCAAACACTGAGATGACACGTGAAAGCCATCCCATTGGGCAAGCTTCTTTCATTCTTTGTCATTTGTAACAGCCCCGGTGTTTGTTACATGGAAGATGGTGGGTGGGTAGGGGCCTGAACCTATGAGTTATTTAGTTTTCAAACCACAACTCTGGAGGACTTTGAGTTTCTAGTTGACTTATGGTGAATGGCATTGATGGTTATCTGACCGGAAGCTGTGAGCCTGAATTGGCGCTTGGAGAAACAAAGTCAATGAAAAGTCACCAATCCAATAGATCTGTGAAGGATGCATGCAGCTGTCCTTTAAACAAGCGACTGGCCCCTATCCATTAAGAGGCACACAGCTAGAGGGATGCAAGTCTATATCCATACAACCTTAAGAGTCACAATGTTCCAAACTTATTTTTCCCAATCCTATGGGTTTTGAATGCCAAGAGACTGACCCTATTCCTGATGATGTAACCTCCAAGTCTATTCCTATCTGCATTCTCTTTTGGCCTTTACAAAACTCTTGTGCAGCGGGGAGGAAAGGAATCTTTATGGATATCAATATCTGATACATGACACACAGGTTCATAGAGGTATGTGGCTTGCAGCATTGCTGATAAGTGGAAAAGGGAGGTCTGCTGGTGCCTGATCCCATGCCCCTCCAATGATCTCTATTTACTCTGCATCGACATTCACGTGGGTAAAATGGACTAATTCAATCTAATAATTTATTAATTCAGTAAGAGAACACTTATTTTTAGCAACTGCTTAAACAAATTGGCTATTTGACAGAATTAATAGGTCAAAGCTGGTGGTTCAGTAGCCCTGCATATCAAAAAAAACTCTTGGGCCAAGTGGGAAGCTAGATAATATTCATCACCTGTCACTCCCTATATTCCGTTTGATAGCTACCAGATTTTCACAAGCACAGGACCATGTAGATGCCAAGTGCTTCCTGGCTGTTCCAGGAGAATCAAAGCCAGCACGATGAGCTTTAATGCCGGTAAGGTCCAGGTATCCTTGGGGTTGAATGGAAGGCTGTCAGCTCGCCTAACAAATTTAAAAGAATCTATTACCATGGGACTACTGTCACAGTGTCCCTTATTTATGCTCCTCTAGTGGGGGAGTGGGAAGAACAGCTAGAAGAGCCTGCTACAGCAGCTCTCCAGCTGCTTGTGCAGTT